>NC_083233.1:33077410-33380281 GCF_032191835.1 Heteronotia binoei
TGAATTTCTACTTACAGATTGTCAATTAGAGCACAAAAAAGTGCTCTGTGGGTGATAACAGACAGGCAGTTTGGGGTGAATGGGAGATGTTCCAAATCTGGCCGGCTCAAAAAGAGCCACCCTAAAGCCTCTATATGCTCCCCAGTGAGGCAGCCTCATCCCATCTGCAAGGCTACTTGGCGCATTCTGACCAGGAGGGGCCTCAGAAACCAGATTGCTCTTTCTCCCCAGAGTCAAGCGCCAGTGCACACGCGCACTCAAGCACTCAGGCAAGGGGTTTTTTTTAAAGCCAGAAACGGCTTGGGGCAGCTTAGCAATTTCACACCACCAAGGTGCCTCACTTGTGCCTTTTCACTTCCAGATGCCCAAGGAGGTGACTGGCATGCGGCTCAAATATTTTTTGGGCCACTCTGAGGCCTCAGGAGGATGGGGTGAGTGCAGGATGGGGATGGGCAGCAGATGTTTGTGTGTGGGAGGATTTTTTGGGTCGATTTCAGAGCTGTCTCTGAGTCAGCCCAAAATGCTGGTCTGTAATCACCCTATTTCTCCTCATTGCCTATACCATCTGCTATCTTCCCCCACAGTGATCCGTCATCTGAATTATTATATCTGGTCCACTGATTATATTCCAACCTGCACTATGAGCCCCCCCGCCTTTGTATATAGTATTGTGTTGTGTTGTTTTGCTTTTAATTGCATTTTATTGGTTTTATTGTATTTGATTGGTTTTACTTGGATATAATCCACCCTGAGCCCGTTTGGGAAAGGGCGGAAAATAAATAAATAAATATTTGTGCACTGAAAGTGAGAATTAAATATGACAAGGGGGCTAGATTATTTTTAAAGACATTGTCGATGGATAGTCTCTTATGTTCTTTCTGTATGCTGTCTCAACACTGTTGTGATCAATTGTTAAAACATCAATATTTCCTCCTGTCATTAAGAGAGAAAGAGAGAGAAAAAGAGGAAAGAAAGAGAGAGAGAGAAAAGAGAGAGAGAGAGAGAGAGAGAGAAAGAAAGAAAGGAAGAAAGAAAGAAAGAAAGAAAGAAAGAAAGAAAGAAAGAAAGAAAGAAAGAAAGAAAGAAAGAAAGAAAGAAAGAAAGAAAGAAAGAAAGAAAGAAAGAAAGAAAGAAAGAAAGAAAGAAAGAAAGAAAGAAAGAAAGAAAGGAAGGAAGGAAAGAAGGAAGGAAGGAAGGAAGGAAGGAAGGAAGGAAGGAAGAAAGGAAGAGAAAGAAAGAAAGAAAGAAAGAAAGAAAGAAAGAAAGAAAGAAAGAAAGAAAGAAAGAAAGAAAGAAAGAAAGAAGAAAGAAGAAAGAAGGAAAGAAGGAAAGAAGGAAAGAAGGAAAGAAGGAAAGAAGGAAAGAAGAAGGAAAGAAGGAAAGAAAGAAAGAAAGAAAGAAAGAAAGAAAGAAAGAAAGAAAGAAAGAAAGAAAGAAAGAAAGAAAGAAAGAAAGAAAGAAAGAAAGAAAGAAAGAAAGAAACTGAGAATCAACTTCAGACTCATCTGGAGCTGTCCATTGTATGAAGCAGAAAGCTTTTCTCACTCAGAACTGGAAGCACCGAACTTTGACAAAGACTGATGTCTGGCGATGCAAAACATGATTTATCATGCTAATGAACAAAAGAGCAATGCTGAAGCAAAGATAACATTCACTGAGCTTACGGATGTAATTTCCATTATTTTTGAGAATTCTTGGAGAACAGATGAAATGCCAGAAGACTGGAGGCGGGCAAATGTTCTCCTCATCTTCAAGAAGGGGAGAAAGGAAGATCCTGTTAACTACCAGCCCATCAGCTTGACGTCTATAGCGGGAAAAGTTTTAGAACAAATCAACAAACTATCAATCCTTGATCCTTTCTGCACACACTACTGCCGAGACAAATCTCCCCCATCCTATAATTATGTTTGATTTTTCCTACCTTTATATTGTTCCTACCTTTCCTAACTTTATATTTATCCCCATTAAAATTCATTTTATTTGTTTTAGTCCAGTTTTCCAGCCGGTCAAGATCATCCTGTTATCCTGATTCTGTCCTCTACTATATTTCCTTCCCCTCCCAATTTAGTATCATATGCAAATGTAATAAGCATTCCCTGTATTCCTTCATCCAAACCATTTACAAAGATGTTGAACAAAACACGTCCCAGGACAGATGCTGCAGTCAAAAGCTGCGGCTTTCCCATTTTTTACTCTAGGAGTCCATCTGGTGGCTAAATTGAGAAGTAACAGTTATGCCACTGTACTTTCAAGTTGTACAAGCTTTCTCACAAGAAGTAGTAAATAAACGTATTATTTACATCAGAACAAGGATGCCAGTTCTTAGTGCTCTTTTAAAACCCTTACAGGACATGACATCAAATGGCTTTGTAGAGTTTTGTCACTCATTTTGTCTTTGTGATACACTCTAATCAAATGCTTTGACCCTGGCTTGTACTGTTTTAAGAACTACTTTTCTAGACATGTCAAGACTCAAGACCGGCTGACCTGCAGCTTCTTCTTAAAGTCTAGGAGTGAGAAGCTAGGGAATGTTAAAAGAGATTGTGGCTAGAGGTCATGACTGCCACTATAAAAGGAGAGTTTTCCTTGTCTCATCAGCAGTTTGGAATGTGTGAGCTGAGAATATCATATAGGGATTTTTGTTGTCCCTGGCAGTGGCTTCCAGTCATAATCAGATGTTACCTCTGTTCAAGATGGGCATCAACATATCTTACTTGCTATGCTTGTATGCTCCCTCCCTCTGTTCCTTGTGTGCTGAGCACAACAAAAGGCTTGGGTGGACCAGGAAACCTTCCAGTTATATGATGTCAACATGTGGGTACCTAGACATACAACACTTTATTTCCTCGCTGCTAGTATCCTAAACTGGAAATAACAAATTACAATTTACCCAGGCACCTATATTCAGATATCATGGCAACCTGAAGTTGCAGAGCTAGGGAGCTTTCAATCACCCTCAAGGGAGAAGGCAACAAGCATGACAAATGAGCAGTCACAGTAATGCCAGTCATGAACAAACCCAGGTTTGTTGTGATGCCTGAATGTGACAACAAAACAAGGTGCCCCCCCAAGTATGCAGAAAGATGCAACTGTGTAAATAAATGAAAGGGGGGAGAAAGTCTTATATGGGTTCAGCATGCACCAGAAGGGACAGGATGCCTTGAGCAGCTGAGTAGGAATGGGTATGAACTGGCTCACAAACTAAAGTTTGTGATGAATTTTGGCCAGTTCGTGGTTCATGAACTGTAGTTCATGACAGGCCAACTAGCACAAACTTCCCATGAACTTTCAAGCAGTTTGCGGCGGTTCATGAATGGATAAATTTCCAGAGACTACCCAGATCAATGTTTATCAAACTTCAAAGCAATGCTGAAAAGCGGGGGGAGGGGAGAGAATTCTCCAGCCTGTGTGTTTGGTGCATATAACTTGCAAGGGGTTCTTTCTATACTGTTTTGAACCTGCATCTGACATTTTTCCCAAAAGCACTTTCCTGGGGGCATCTTCTTTTTAGGACAATAACTCAAACCCCTTAAGTCCCATCTGCTTGGAGGGCATGTAGAGAATCATCAGAGTGAGGTCCACTGCAAGTATGATGACTCCACTGTGGGGCTATATAATGATAACCAATAATTTATGTTTTGATTGTTTTGAATTGTGTAATTGTTTCTGAGATTATGTAGTGAATGTTTTTGTTGTTCTTTGATCTATTGTTACCCACCCTGCGCCCTCCCCAGAGAGGGTGGGATAAAATTGAAACTATAAAATAAGAATAAAGCACTTTCCTGGGGGCACCTTGGGGGGGGAGCTGTAACTCAGACCCCATAAATGCAATCTTCACCAAACTTGGAGGTCAGAGAGAGAGAGAGTGTGTCTGCTGCATGCTGGAGGGGAGACATTCTTCCACATCACAAACCTCACAAGCTGAATCAGTTTGTTTGGCATTAAAAAAATTTGTGTCAGTCATGGCTCATGAACTGGGCATACCATGAACCACAATTTCCAGGCTCATGCCCATCTCCACAGCTGAGTGTCAGCTTAAAAAAGGAAAGAGAAAATCAGACAGAATCCTGAAAGGGGAGATTTGGGGAATAAAATGAATCTCCCCTCCAATAATTCCTCATGGATTCCAACTTGTAAACAAAAAACCCAGGTTGCTTACCTGTAACTGATGATCTTCGAGTGGTCATCTGTGCATTCACACCCATGGGATTCATGGCTCCTGCGTCAACTCCATTGGTACTCTACAAGCTCCAATACAGGATTTTTGCACTCTGTCTCTGAGCATGCTCTGGAACTCCGAGCTATTTTGGGAGGAGCAGGATATAAATGTGCAGAAATAAAAATAAATAAACTCCACCGTGCATGCACAGAGGAGGGTGCCAGAATCCCGCCAGTCCCTTCTGACTGCCAATCAACCCAGTGAGATAAACAACTAGGATGACAGCAGAGGGGAAGGATGGGTGGGTGGTGTGAATGCACAGATGACCACTTGAAGATCATCAGTTACAGGTAAGCAACCTGTTTATCTTTGTTGTGGTCTCTGTGCTTCACCATCCATGGGAGAATAGCAAGCCTCTCCCTACACACACACAACTAGGATCATACATGTGTGGGAATGTTCTCTGCTGGAATAACATTTGCGTTTCTGCCCATTCCATTCCATTATATTGAATTTTATAGTATTATGATTTACATGTTTTTTAAAAACTTGTTATATCTGTATGTTGTAACCCACCCTGAGCCCTGCGTGTAGGGAAGGATGGGATAAAAATAAAATCAATAAATTAAAAACAAAGTTTCTCTGTAGATCCAATGCAAATTAACTGAGGAAGTTCTCGCTCCTTGCTGGTGAAACACTAGAAAAAAAAGAGCACATTTCACTTTTTACTTAAAAGCTCTGTTTGTATTCCATTGTGGTTGTGGTTAACCATTCAGACATGTCCGATTCTTGGCAATTCTATGGGCCAGCTCTCTCCATGTTTTTTTTTTTTTATCTTGTACTGTTTCTTTGAGTTGTTCCATGCTCAGGCTGGTGTTGACTTTTATGGTGTCTAGCCACCATGTTCTTTGATGGCCTAGTTTCCTTTTTGCTGCTAACTCATCCAAGCGTAACTGCATTTTCAAGTGAGTTCTTCTGCATGACATGGCCAAAATAAGTCAGTCACAATTTTGTGATTTTTTCCTTCCAATATCATGTCTGGTTTTATGTGTTCCAGTACTTGCTTGTTTGTCACCTTTGCTGTCCAAGGAATTTGTAGGAGCCTTTTCCAGCACCACAATTCAAATGAGTCGATTTTCTTTCTGTCTTGCTTCTTCATGGTCCAACTTTCACAGCCATAGGTTGCTATGAGGAACACAATAGCATAGACTAATCTGCATTTGGTTGATGTCTTTGCTCTTCCATATGTGATTCATGCTCATCATTGATGTGCAACCCAATGCGATTTGATGTCTTATTTCTGGACCGCATTCACCACTTTGATCAGTGATCCTAAGAAAGTGAATTCTCCACACATTCACTCACTTCATCGTCAACTGTTATTTTGATATTTCTATTCTTCTCGGGGGTCCTGATCTTGGTCTTTTTGATGTTTAGGAATTGGCCAAACTTCTCACTTTCTTCTTTGATTTTCTTGATCAGATATCCCAGGCCTTCTTTAGTTTCTGAGAGGAGGGTTGTATCATCAGCATATTGAATATTGTTGATATTCCTTCTTCCAATCTTTACCTTATATTTTGACTCTTCCAGTTCTAACTTCCTCATTATTGTTTCGGCATACATGTTGAATAGGAAAGGTGAAAGAATGCAACCTTATTGTACTCCTTTCTCTATCTAGAACCGGTCAGTACCTCTGTATGGTGTTTGCACAGTGGCTTCCTGGTTTGTGTACAATGATTGTATCAACTTGACCAGATGTGCTGGCACGCCCAGATCTTGTAGGATTTTTCAGCTTGTCATGATTGACACAAAGACTTTCTTGTAATCGATGAAGCATAAGTAGATAATCTTTTTATATTCATGAAATTTCTCCATGATCCAGTGCAAGTTTGCTATATGGTCACGAGCATCATGCCCCCTTCAGAAGTTGGCTTAGACATCTAGTAATTCCCTTTTGATTATTGGTGCCAGTTGTTTTCTGCCCCTTCCCCTCCATTTTCCAAATCACCTGTGTAAATCTCTTAATTGTGCCAGAGCTTTCAGAACTTTCTGGACTATGCTGTTGCTCAAGAACCATAGGTATCTCTTCAGGAATCTATGTTGACTCCTTAACTTCCAAGATGTTCTCTTGCCATTAATGCACAGCTAAAGATATTCCGGGGGCCACCATCAGGTTGCTTTCTCAGTTCCTCCTCTTCCACGTTTGGTTCTTTCTCCTCCTGGGCTACAGTCATAGCCATTCTCAGCTCATCTCAGGCTCTACCAGACCTGCCTGGAGAAATTAAAAACTCAGAAAACTCAGGAAAATGTAGTATTTTAAGGCGATTTTTATCATTAAAGGATGAATTCTCCCATCTGTAAATACTCTGCGAGCTGTAATTCCATAACAGGAAAGGCATCATTGCATTCTTAATAGCACCATGGGAATTGTTGGGCAGGCAAATGTTAGGTGCAAGCTGTGCCCATGAAAGTTGCTGGGTAATGAAGCTTTTGTAAGATTGATGTGCTGTATCTCTGTTCTTAGAAGCTGGCTCAGAGTAAAGGCCACATTTTTCCATAGGTCACAATTTATGTAATTATAGATGTACACCACCACCTAGTTTGTCTGGAGACGGAGAAGGGTCACACCTGATTTCTTTTGTCTTATTTATTCCTTGCTGACAAAATAATAATGAATGGCCCTTTAAATTGGTGACGAAATAGATGGGCTGACAGTGAGGCTTGGAAATGTTGGGAATTTCACTTGCATGAGTGTAATAGGTTGTCTTTTCATCAAAGACCTTGATCATGTTGCTGAATATATCAAGCTTATTAAGGATATCATTTAGTTTTTGAAAACCAGCTGTTATTCTTTCCCTCTTAGTAAGCAACGTTCCCCTATGAACTTAATTAAAGAGTCTTTTTGTAGTTGTAGATGCATTTCAAGTTCTTTTGCCCCCAATAATAAATGTGCTTTATGGGGAGTCGATATCTAGAGAAATGCTGTTTCTGTAATCTCTGCTATACTGGGATATTTGTCTTTGTCAATCCCATTCAAGGGGAGAAAAATCCAAATCTGGCTGCAACAGCAGCTCCTCCTCTGTATTCCCCTCCTCCACACTCAATGCATTAAGTGGGACTCTGGATAAGTAAAAAGATTTACCTGTTATTTCTTCTGATAGAAAATCTTCTACACATGGTTGTTCAGTTGATTTTGAAGAAGCGCAGAAATCAGCACGCGTGCCTTGCTTTTTCTTCTCCATTGTTGCTAGAAAACTCTAAAAAACTAATCAATCAAATTGTCCTGGATGCTTCCAAGGTTGCAGCTGCTGTGTTATCAGACTGGGCATTCAGCCAATAATTTATATAAATATGAACTCAAATTTTTCTGAGTCAGCCGAAATTATTTTTTGAGAGTATAAGTAAAACTGCAGTGTCTGAAGGGTGGTGTTATCTTGCCATCTCGCTGCCTTTCAACACGCTCCCATTCTTCAAATTCCTATGGACTCAATCCTGCCAGTTATACCTTTTGTTTGAGCATCAACCAATAACAACATTGTGAACTATGGAAGGGTATTTCACTATAAGAACAAAACAGAGAAGACAAAAGATACTTTGGTGTGTTCACACACATTTTGAAATGTGTGTTCAGTAGCAGCCCATGATCCAAGAAAGATAACCTTGGAAGATGAAGGAATCCAGAGTCTTCGTTGACTCTGGATGGAAGGGTATTTCACTATAAGAACAAAACAGAGAAGACAAAAGATACTTTGGTGTGTTCACACACATTTTGGAATGTGTGTTCAGTAGCAGCCCATGATCCAAGGAAGATAACCTTGGAAGATGAAGATGAAGAAATCCAGAGTCTTCGTTGACTGTACTTGGACTGTATTTTTGGACTTTAGAAGGAAACACAATTGAGTTGTGACACTTAAAGTTGTATGTACTCATACCTCTGAGAAGCCCCATTATAATTGTTTGATGAGTTTTTCTAATTGTATTGCAGCTCTTTGAAAGGATTCTTTGGTGTTATATTTGAGAAATGAGATTAGAATGATGCTTTAGTGGTACACTGTACATTGTAAACATTCATTAATACTGAAGAATACAGAGACATTTTACAAAAAGAATTATTATTGTGGCGTGCCTGCTGGTCAGTTTTTATATTTTTGATTGGACCGTATTGCACCAGGTCTCCCCTTACTGTGGGTGAGGAAAGAAGAAACACATGTACCAATCAGAATGCTTCTCCTTCTCACTTATTTTAAAAATATAAGTGGTAATAAAGATAATTGCTAATATAAGTTACTTCCTTCACTTTTAATGTGAAGGAAGTGCCATGAGCCTATATGCAACATATTCCTGTCTTGTTCTTTTAAATATTTGATGGTGTGTGAAAACCTTAGACAGCAATAGCACCATGTCTTGTAATATACACTTTCCATTTAACATCCATTAATTAAGGACTGGCAAGCCACAATTGAAAGTATCCCAACGGAAAGCATTGATTGGAACAACACATTTGGTAAGACAAACTGCAGCAAAATGGCATACAGATAATAAAGGAGTTAACAACAGATGTGAGAGTCAAGTTTGAGTCCAGAGGCACCTTTAAGACCAACTGAAAACTGGATACCATCTGGACACCAGAATATATCTGGATAATACCATTAAGGACCAGAGATATATGAACACACATCCGTACTTGGAGTGATGGAGATTGTGTTCTGCTTCCTTTATCAGCTGTTTAACCATAAATATTCCCACTCAAGAGTTTTCATGGCCTGCCCAGCCAACCAGCCTTCTTCTGGCGGCAATCAGAGACACCCTAACCCTATTGTGGGCAAGCACCAGTACACCACCTCACCCTTAACCATGGAAAAAATAGGAAACTTTAAACTAGTTTCTATTCATATTACATCTTAATTAGCATTTGCACTACATCTCCAGCAATGCTATCAACTCTGAGAAGCAATTTTTGGTTGAGCATAGAATGAAGCTAGTATTTGTTGCATCCACTGGCTAGAAACGTACAAAGTGTGCCTCATCATCTGTTTAGCACTAATAACACATCAGCTTTAAAGAGTAAAAGAAGCAATAACAGGTCTGTGTGCAACATATCCTTTAAAAAAAAAGATAGCCAGCATGGTACAGTTATTAGGTCACAGTAGAATCTGGGAGACACAGGATTAAACCCTGACTCCACCATGGAAAACTCCTGGGTGAAATTGGCTAGTCAAGCACATTCAGCCTACCCTATCTCACAGGGTTGTTGTGAGGATAAAATGGAGAATGGTAAGCCAATTTGAGTCCCCATTGGGTAGAAAAGCCAAGTGAACAGATTCTTTAAAATGCTTACATAGCAGTGACCAGAGCCCTAATATTCGCACCTTCCCTTTAATGTCTGGTAATTAAGAACAAGGCAAATAACCACCCACCTTGACTTTTACCCACTCTGTTAACAAGTCAACTGTCACTTAAAAGTAATTATTTAACTTCATGTGAATCTTAAAACATTTAAAATATTTTTAAAGTAATTATTTTGCAAAATGACAGCAGGACCCCAAGACTGTGTGGGTGAATTATACTGAATACTTGAAACAAAATGAAGCCTGTTTTGATGCAGATTGCAAAGAAGCAAATGAAGCTAAATCTAAACCATGAAGCAGATATAAATATTTTTCTCCTGAGTCCAGAATGTAATCATTATTTTGAACATCTCTACTGAGCTCAAAGCGGCAATAAGGTTTTAATTGAGAAGAAAACAAAAAGTGGGAGAATACTGGGAGAATTAACATACATTTTGAGGCTGGTTGAGTCTTCTGTACTTTAAAAGCGTGGGGAAAGAACTATGAAATTGCAATCCTCTGTACAAGCCAAAAATCAAGTCTAGTGCTGTTCACTTCAGCCCGTCTCTGCTGCTCTCATATGTTGAACAAAAACAGAGCTTCTTTACAGACATGCTGCAGTTGTGTAATACAGTAGTTTCAGTGATTAAGCCCTTGAGTTATATACTTCTCTCCATGTAGACCCAAATTAGTTTGGGTGTCAACAGGGGTGGAATTCTAGCAGGAGCTCCTTTGCATAGTAGGCCACACACCCCTGATGTAGCCAATTCTCCAAGAGCTTACAAAAAATAGCCTTGTAAGCTCTTGGAGGATTGGCTACATCAGGGGTGTGTGGCCTAATATGCAAAGGAGCTCCTGCTAGAATTCCACCCCGGGTGTCAAACATGTGGGCCTGAGGGCTGCACGTGGCCTGCACAGGGCTCAGATCCGACTCCCAAGCAACTTCCTTCTCCCGCTTCCTTTTCCAGTGCTGCTGCAGTAGCCACACTCTAGCCTGTTTTCCCCCCAGCTCCCTCAGTGGCTCTTTGCTTCCTGCCTCTTGCCTCCCTTCCCCTCCCTCTCACAGAGAGCGAGCTCTGTGGCCGCTTCCTGCAGAAGACACACAAAGACAAGCCCCCTCTCTCTCTGGTACACATACAAAAGCTTCTGCTTCCTTCTTTGGCACTGCTCCTCCACTTTTGGAAAGGAAAGGACGGGGAAGGAAGACAGAGAGAAAACAAAGTTGGAGTCCAGTGGCAGCTTTTAAGAAAAACAGGTTGCTTACCTGTAACTTATGATCTTCGAGTGGTCATCTGTGCAGTCACACACATGGGTTTTCCCGCTGGAACGAACCCGACCTCGGAGAATTCAAAGCTAGCCTTAGGCGTTATTTTTGGCGCGCACTTCCTCCCGCCCTGGGGAGCAGGCATCCACTGCGCATGCCTGGAGCGGGGGGAAGGCGCTCCACCCACCAGTTTCTTTCCAGCCGCTGTTAAGTGCAAGATAGTCTGAGAAATGTAGAATCGCATAAACAGCAGCGGGGACGGATGGGTGGGCGTGTGTGACTGCACAGATGACCACTCGAAGATCATAAGTTACAGGTAAGCAACCTGTTTATCTTCTTCGTGGTCTCTGTGCAGTCCCACACATGGGTGACTGATAAGCTAACCTGCACGGAGGTGGGTGCTGTTTCTGAAAGAGAAATTTCAGAAGTTAGGTTATACATAACAGATGGATAAAGGTACTTCCACTCACCATTGGAGGGCATGGCATCTCAGTTGAAAATGGAGCGGAGTACGGCTTGCCCGAAGGAAGAATCTCGCCTTGCATGAATGTCCATAGCATAATGCGTGGCGAAGGTGGACGATGAAGACCACACTGCTGCTGCACAGATGTCTTCAACGGGTATGCCCCTCGCAAAGGCGGAGGATGTGGCTAGTGCCCTAGTAGAGTGTCCCCTTAGAGGTTCTGGAACTGGTTGTTTAGCTAACTTGTAACAAAGTGATATAGCCTCAACCAGCCACTTAGACAGTCTCTGTATAGAGAGTTTCTGTCCCTTCTTGTGGGTTCCGTAGGAAACGAACAATGCGGTATCTTTACGGAATGCAGCAGTCCTGTCCAAATAGAAGGCAAGGGCTCGACGCACGTCGAGGTTATGGAGGGATTTCTGTCCCGAGTCCGAGGGGTGTTGGAAAAAGGATGGCAAAGTGGTTACACTTTGGAGGTGGAAGGGTGACACTACTTTAGGTAAGAAGTTTGGGTCCGGCCTCAGAACCACTCTGTCGTGATGAAAGACAGTGTAGGGCGGATCAGATCGAAAAGCGCAAATGTCACTGGCCCTTTTAGCTGAGGTGAGTGCAACTAGCAGGGCTGTTTTCCACGATAAAAGGTGCAGGGGGATAGACCCCATTGGTTCGAAGGGGGGCTTCATCAATTGACTGAGCACGACAGATAGACTCCATGTAGGGCAGAACTGCCTCGTCGGCGGTTTAAGGTGGAGAATTCCCTTCAAGAAGGATTTCGTAACAGGATGTGCGAATACTGTGCGGCCCTCTATGCTCTGGTGGAAGGCGGAGATGGCGGCCAGATGCACCTTAAGTGAGGAGTAAGTGAGGCCAGATTCCGAAAGAGAGACGGTGTAAGTAAGGATCTGCGAGATGGAGGAGGACGCAGGGTGGAAATTATTGCGCATGGCATATTGAGTAAAGCGTTTCCATTTGGCTGTGTAGGATTTCCTAGTAGAAGGCTTCCTGGCGTTTAGAAGGATGTGTCTGACATCGTCAGGAAAACCTAAAAACTGATCTTCCAAGCTGTTAATTTGAGGACTGAAGGATTGTGGTGTAGGACCCTGCCCTTCTGTTGTGACAGAAGATCCTGTACCTGCGGGAAGCAGTGATAAGTCCTGTTCGATAGGAGGAGTAGAGTGGTAAACCACGCCTGGCGCGGCCACCAAGGAGTGATCAAGACACAGTTCGTGTGGTCCAGCTGCAATTTCTGAATTGTCCTTGTTATGAGCGGGATCGGTGGAAAAAGGAAATGAAGTGGGCCGTTCCACGTTTGTAGGAACGCATCCCCTGGTGACAGGGAGGATGGGGGGCCTCTCATGTAGAAAATGTCGCATTGAGCGTTGTCCGGGGACGCAAAGACATCTATGGTTGGGACACCAAACATAGTGAAGACAGGGAGGAGATATTTCCTGTTGATAGACCATTCGTGATCGTTCACTGTCATCCTGCTCAGAGTATCTGCTTGCGTATTCTGCACTCCTGGTAAGTGCACTGCAGTCAGATGGATTTTGTGGGCGATGCTCCAATGCCACAAGCGTAGTGCCATCTTGCAGAGACGGGAGGACGCGGTCCCTCCTTGCCGATTGATATAAAACACAGTCGCCACATTGTCCGATGCTATTTGTATGTGGCGACCGTGCAGGGATGGCAGGAAGGATTTCAGTGACCTGTGAACAGCAAGGAGCTCGAGACAGTTGATATGCAGGAGCTTTTCGTTCGCCGTCCACTGACCTTGGGCCATCAGAGAATCGAGGTGAGCTCCCCACCCCCACCTCGACGCATCTGTGGTGACAACAGTTGAAGGTGATTGTTTCAGGAATGGCATTCCTTGTAGAAGATTGTGCTGGCTTGTCCACCACTGTAGGGATGGCAGAATGTGGTTGGGAGCTGAAAGTAGCGTCCGTTGTGATTGCCTCTGTGGGTGAAAGGTTTTGACGAACCACAGTTGAAGAGGTCGCATGTGGAGCCGAGCATATGAGAGAACAGCGGTTGTTGCTGCCATCAGACCCAACATGCGCTGAAACACGAGAGCTGTTTGTGTCGGATGGGAGATTATACTGTTGGCCAGGGTTTGGATAGTCGTGACCCTGTCCATGGGTAAGTATGCCATATGGTCTGTGGTGGATAGATATGCCCCGATGAATTGTATTGTCTGCGAGGGGGAGAGTTGAGACTTTTGGTGGTTGACCTGCAACCCTAGGGTAGCGAGGAGGTGAAGTGTTATTTGAATGTGCTCCTTGAGTTGCTCTTCCGAGGTTCCCACCATCAACCAATCGTCTATATAGGGGTAAAGGGCTATGCCCCGCTGACGGAGGAACGCTGCTACCACTGCCATACATTTTGTGAAGACCCTTGGTGCGGTTGATAGGCCGAAGGGGAGTGCCCTGAATTGGTAGTGGGCATCCCCTATGGCGAACCTCAGGAATCTTCTGTGGCAGCTGCTGATGGTAATATTGAAGTACGCGTCCTGCAGGTCTATCAGGGCCATCCACGCGTCCTTGGGAATGAGTGGCAGTGTGGACTGTAGGGTAATCATACGGAATTTTGTGGGACGTATGTATTTGTTTAGTCTGCGTAAGTCCAGGATTGGGCGCTGGCCCCCGTCTTTCTTCGGTACCAGAAAGTACCGGGAGTAAAACCCCGTGCGATGGTATTGGGGGGGGATTGGCTCTATGGCCTGTTTGGCCAGAAGGATGTTGATTTCGTCTTTTAGAGCCTGTGAGGGGGGGGTTACAAGGAAATGCGAGTTCTTTGGTTGTGAGGTGAACTCTATGAAGTAACCCTTCTTTACAATTTGCAGAACCCAAGAGTCCGTTGTTATGGACTGCCAGGTCGATAGGAAGGGGAGGAGTCTGGGAGTGGAGGAGGTGAAGTCAAAGAGACTGCTTGTTTGGAGGAGTGGTCTTTTTGGGAGCTTGCGGTCTTTGGCGTTGTTGAAAGGGTTGCTTTGCAGGGGGTGCCCTTCTTCTCCAGTAATCAGATTGCTTTGGAGATCTGGTGCGCTTGTAAAAGGGGGTCCTCCAAGGTCTCTGCCTGTTACCTTGAGGTTGCTGTTGGGTTACCCCCAGTCGTTTCGCCCTTTTCCTACTGTCATCCACGGTGGTAAGGATGTCATCCGTGGTGGCATTAAACAGGCCCTGCCCATCAAATGGGAGATCTTCTATTTTATACTTAATGTCCTGTTGTAAGGAGGACGAGCGAAGCCAGGTGTGTCTCCTGAGAGCTATTGCGGTTGCCATTGACCTGGATGTGCATCCGACTGAGTGGCGAACAGTGTTAATCTGTTGCTTGCTAAGACGATTGAGCTCTCTTAGCAGTTTGGTGGCCTGTCGTTGTGATGTTTCAGGTAGCGATGGTACCAGAGTGGTGAGCTGTGCTGCAATGTTGTGTGCATATGCCGCAAAATGAGCCATGTAATTATTAATTTTTACTGATGCTGTGGAGATTGAATAAAGTTTTCTCCCCAGTGTATCTAGTTTACGCCCCTCTTTCTCCGGTGGTACAGGGTGGCGTGTTTGCTTAGTTTTTGACGACGAATGCACAATCATAGAGTTAGGCGCTGGATGGTTAAACAAAAATTTTGACTCCGGGGCGTGAATTTTGTACAGTGACTCAACACGTTTGGATGTTGGTGGTATAGAGGCTGGCTTATCCCAGGCCTCTTTGAGGGCCTCTAAGTGTACTGGAAGCATGGGCAATGATGAAGTAGCAGGTAGGTCTGCATTGATCAAATCGTGGACGACATCGGTAACCTTGGGAAGGTCGGTGGTTAACTTAATGTTCAAAGTTGTGGCCATGTCGGTTATGAGGTCCAAATAGGACTTGGCCCCTTCTGAGGGAGAGAGATCTGCAGGCTTGACTATGTCAGAGGCTGGGGAGGCCGGCTGAGATAAGGACTGTGAAGAGTCTGAAGCCTCAAGGTCTGACTCGTCTTCGTCCCGTGGATCCTCGGGATCCGGTGGTAAGGGCGGTTTAGTTTGCTTGGATGTTGACGGTGTAGGAGAGACTGGAACTCGATGGCGAGGCGATACCGCATGTTCGGAGCGAGATGACAGGTGGCGTTGGTACCGTGCTGGACTTTGTTGTTGTTGGTACCGTGCTGGACTTTGCTGTTGTTGGTACCGTGCTGGACTTTGCTGCTGTTGGTACCGTGCTTGACTTTGCTGTTGTTGGTACTGTGCTGGGCTGTGCTGTTGTTGGTACCATGCTGAATCCTGTGGTTGGTACCGGCCCAATTCCTTCTGCTGCTGGTACCGTGCCGGATCCTGTTGTTGGTACCTAGACGAGTCGTGTCGTTGATACCGGCCGTGGTACCCTTCTCGATGTCCCACATCCTGGTGCCGTGGGTCACGGTGTCTACGGGTGCGGTAGGATTCTATAGAAGGGGATCTTGACGGCGTATAGCGCGGATAAGAGCAGCGGGATGGAGAGCGTGATCTGCTATAGTACCGACTCCCCTCGTCTCTACTGAAGGATCGCTCACGGTATCGTGTGGTCTTCTCCCGGTATGGGGATGTCTGGTACCGGTGCTTCATTCTGGGGGATGCCAGATGTCTGTCCCTAGAGAGTGATCCTCCGTGACGTCTATCGGGTGCGTGGTCTCGATGGCGTGGAGAGTCGAAGCGAAGTGGAGACACCATAGCGTCCTTGTAGGTACGAGGGACAGTAAAGTCCCGGAAGGAGTCAAGGTCGAGCTGTTTTTGCAGTTGCTGTTGCTGTAGAAACTTTTGCTGCTGCAGTTGCTGTTGCTGAAGAAGCTGTGAAGATGGCTGTGTAGGTTCCTTCGCCAAGAGGTCCTCCGGCAGGAATTCCTGTATTGAAGGCGAACGAGAGCCAATTCGGATGACCTCGGATTCGATAGCATCTACCGGAGTCAGGACTGGAGGCGGTGTTGGAGCCGTGAGCACTCGGAGTGAAGAGACCGCTAAGGCGGCTTTCGCATCCGAAGCTGACTGGTGAGGCGAAGAAGATTTCTCTTTTCCCGTCGAGTCACCATGTTGTTTCTTGGAATCATGGTGTTTCTTCGGGTGTTTTGAGGGCTTAAGCTTCCTGGGAGTCATAGCCACAGAAGCTGCCTGGACCGTACCCACCCTCTGTGGAGACTTCTGCGGATCGGAAGACTGAGACATAGCCGGGCGCAGAGATTGGGTCAGTAGGTGACTATTCAGTCTAGCGGCGCGGTTCTTTTTAGCTTGTTTGCCGAACTGGGCACAGTGAGCACAAGCGTCAATCCTGTGGGTGTCGCCCAGGCAAATTAAGCACAAAGCGTGGCCGTCTGAGGAGGGGATCTTAGTCCCACAGCGAATACACTTTTTAAAAGTGATTTTAATTACTTTTCCTTCCATACGCCCGGGGGGAGGGGGGGGAAGGAGGAAAAGGGGAGAGATAAAGGAAACAGGAGGATATATAAAGAATTTATTTTTTTTTTATACTATACCAGACAGAAGTAAACGTGGAGAAAAACGAAGAAAGACGTTAGCGGTAGCGGAAAAAAAAGCAGTTGAGGAGGCTAGTTGAGAGGAGACGCAACGAGGAAGGACTATCCCGGGCGGCGGTCGGAAAGAAACTGGTGGGTGGAGCGCCTTCCCCCCGCTCCAGGCATGCGCAGTGGATGCCTGCTCCCCAGGGCGGGAGGAAGTGCGCGCCAAAAATAACGCCTAAGGCTAGCTTTGAATTCTCCGAGGTCGGGTTCGTTCCAGCGGGAAAACCCATGTGTGGGACTGCACAGAGACCACGAAGAAGATCCATGTTTTATTCCAGATATAAGCTTTTGAGTACAAGTCCACTTCTTGGGTAGGTGGGAGGAGGGGCGGATTCTTCTGACAAACACAATTTACATTGAGGAAATTATTTTGGCTTATTCTGAAAAGGGTGTTTTAAAAAAAAAAAATGGGTTTCTCTGTTCCTATCTGGACTTTAATTTCTTTCAAAAAGACCCTGCTTAGGAATTAGAACACTTGCATTGGTCCATCTTGGAATGATTTTGGATGCCAAATGATAATAGCGCACATTGGTAATGACACAGAAAAACGAGGTCTCAATTCAGTCCTGGAGGATGCATTGTCTTGAGCTTTATTATCAATTGCAATTCGCCAGTCTTTCTAATCTCCGTTTGAAATCCCTTTGTAAGAGCACTGCTACTCGTAGGTCAGCAACTGAATGTTGGGGATTCTAATGTCAGACTTGTCTATTTACTCTTTGCATCCTTCTGGACTCTGAGTCAGCTTGATGTAGTGGTTAAGTGAATGGACTCTTATCTGGGAGAACCTGGTTTGATTCCCCACACCTCTACATGCAACTGCTGGAGTGACCTTAGGTCAGTCATAACTCTGTCAGAGGCTGTTCTGGGAAACAGCACCCCCACCTACCTCGCAGGGTGTCTGCTGTGGGGAGGGGAAGGGAAAGGAGATTGTAAATTGCCCTGAGACTCCTTTGGGTAGTGAAGGGCAGGGTATAAATCCAATCTCTTCTCTTCTCTGAATCCTCCTGGATGGAATTGAGACTAAGGTTTCCCATCTTATTACCAACACTGGTATTTCCACATCTAGTACCCCTCTGCATATCAACCCTAACCTAATCCAGCCCACTATTGCCATTGAACATATGAAGCTGCCTTCTACTGAATCAGACCCCCCTCGGTCCATCAAAGTCAGTATTGTCTACTCAGAATGGCAGTGGCTCTCCAAGGTCTCAAGCGAAGGTTTTTCATGCCTATTTGCTTGGACCCTTTTTAGTTGGAGATGCTGGGGATTGAACCTGGGACCTTCTGCTTACCAAGCAGATGCTCTACGACTGAGCCACTGTCCCTTCCACTGTTCATTCACCTGCTATTGCCATTCAACATCTGAAATCACTTTTATATAGTTTATATACGTTCACGTTACATTTTATGGCACACATGGCTAGGTCCAACGAAGTGACATTTATGTCAGATCCTGCCCACGTAACAAATCAGTTTGACACCCCTGGTTTAGATTGTTCTCCAATTTAGTGACAAACCCTCTATGGGATTCAAAAGGGTAACAATGATCAAATCTGGCAGTACAAAGTCATGGGAACAAACCTAAAAAACCCAAGTCATGGAAACAAACCTAAAATACCCAATTAAGGGGCAGCCCTCGAATGCAACCCCAAACCAAGCCAGTCCAGTGAACCTGGTTCCCCTCACTGTGGTCAGAAGGGGGGGATTGCCCAGGAAGGGTCAAACATCTGGCAGCCATTTAACCTGTCTGCGTGAAAGGGAGGGGGGAGGAATGAGAAACTGACAAGTTTAATGGCTGGCAGCCATTTCAACTTAACCCCTGACGAGTGCTGCTACCCTATTGTTAGGTTGAAATGGCTGCCAGCCATTTCATTTCATATTCCATTTAACTTCCTCTCACTTTGAAGTGGGAGAGAAACCAATCAGTGCCATGGCTTGCAGCCATATAAACCTAACAGCTCAGCTGCAGACCCTGCCCCACTCACCTGTTAGGTTTAAATGGCCCCAGACAGCCAAACTGAACCAGACAAAAGTCTGGTAATGTTCAGGGTAGACACTTTCCCCAAACACCAGCTTGGGGGCTCTGAACTAGCCCAAATTTGTGCTGAATTATGGCTTGTGAGCCGGTTCATGCCTACCCCAGGATCCAATGGTATGTGAGCAAACAAGAACAAAAATACACTGTCTGCTTTTAAATGCTTTCCTAATAAGAACAAATAAGTTGATTTCAAACTGATCTTAGGTTAACTAAGGAAAAAAGGTAAAGGTAAAGCACCAGTCATTTCCGACTCTGGGGTGATGTCACATCACGTTTTCACAGCAGACTTTTTACAGGGTGGTTTGCCATTGCCTTCCCAGTCATCTACTTTCTCCCCAGCAAGCTGGGTACTGATTTTACCAACTTCAGAAAGATGGAAGGATGAGTCAACCTCAAGCCGGCTGCCTGAACCCAGCTTCCGCCTGGATTGAACTCAGGTTGTGAACAGAGAGCTCGGACTACAGTACTGCAGCTTTACCACTCTGCACCATAGGGCTCCTTAACTAACAAAAGAATCACCTAAAACGTGAAACTAAGCTGAACTGGAACAACTTAAACACTTAGGTACTTTAACTTTTTGGATAGTAAAAACAGGCATAGAAAAAATACTGGAAATTTTTAACAGGAAATGTCTGAATGTAAATGCTCTTGCCTATATTTTTTAGACAGCTGTATCATAAGGCACAATGAAAGTCTCTTAGAACATTATGGAAGTCAACTGTGATTAAGTCCTGTTGATCTAAATAGCACCAGCTGCCCAATCTTACGCATATTTGTTTAGACAGCAACCTTCCTGAATACAATTTTCTGCCTTACAAACACACACAGCATTGTAGGATTAAGTTTACTGGAGAGATATATATATGAACAAGTTGTGAGAGAGTGTGTGCATGTGTGTATATACACACTATAGATACACACACACACTTCAAATTCTGTTTGCAGATATCTTGCTGATAAGCTTGATAATACAATGTTTTGGGAGGAAAAGATGCAACCCCTATCTCTTGCTGAAGAAATATTTACACCAATCATGATTGCATAACAATTCTACTTTAAATTATTAACCCAATTAGTGCTTTATTCACATTTTAAAAACTTGTACAATTTATTACAAATATAAAACAGTGCAGTTTTCCATACATTATCCCAATTCTGAGACAAACACTTAAAAGACATGGAAAAAGCTTTAATTTTTTTTATAAACATAACATTTGCACCATTCACACTCTTATTGTCTTCCTCTACCCTTGATTCAAAAAGATCAAACTTACAACATACTGTAGGTTTATTTTTATTCAAAAAGTTACTTGTCTCAAGACATAAATACAAATCAGAAAACAGTACAATTAGGACAATAGAATGTGGAGGACAACAGGTTAAGGTAAATATATAAAACATTTTTTAGTTGTTTGAAAACATAAAGCTGTAGGAACTGCTGTCACAAAGAAACACTCCTTCTTTAAGAGTCAGAAAAAAATCAACTTAAAGTTTAAAATCATATATACAGTCCTCTCAGCAGTTCTATTTAAATGCAGTGGTATGGAAAAAAAGTTTAAGATAGGCAGTACTTTTAGACATGAGAGCATTGATGTAGAATGGAGCTAGGCAGATCTGGCTCTGTTTTCATTGAAACCCATGATTTTTCAAAATAATTATGTTGCCATGATACTTTAGAGAACCCATGGTTTATGGCTACCACAGCCCAAATGATTAATATCTTTGAATTAACAGGAAGTCTCTTCATAGTTGCTCATTTGGGAAAATTATTGTATTGCAAGCGTATTAAGGCGCATGGAATGATTTGAAATATACCTCAAGAACTGAGAGACAACTGACAAAAAATATACATATGTAATATAAGTTAACATTTCCTTTAAATGATGTCTAGCTGCCTAAGCTTTTGCAGAGTGAGTTGATGTCAAAACGGCATAGATCTGCATGTTTTAAAATGATTTAATTGTGAAGTTCATGAAATGAAATTTAAAGCTTAGCTTTCAAAGAATATTATATGGGGATATTTATGAATCTTCTATTATCCAATTAATTTACATACAGAGGAAATGTACTGTAACCTGTTAGAAGTATCATTAACCTGAAGACTGCTTGCAAAGACAGATAGATAAAACAATATAAAATACAAATTTAAAAATCATTTTAAAGCATGAATTCTCATGCTTATCTATTTTTAAACATTGTTAAACTTTCAATATATTTCTGAAACCTCATAATTTTTAAGTTGGAATTTAAAAGTAAGAAAAAACTAAACAAACTGCGCAATTATAAAATCAGCACCAATTTATATATATATATATTTTATTTAAAATTTAGACCCCTATCCCACACTCTAATAAGCTGTATATTTTTTTGTTTAGAATTTTTCTGCAAACATACTACAATAAGCTTCTTTATTTGGAGACAAAATACAGTGGCACTACTGGAAGGAATTTCACAACATTACATTTTTCTTAAAGGACAAGCAAACTCTCAGGGTTGTTAATGGGTAAGCAGGATTGATCTCAGTGCTTTCCGGCAGTTCATGGTTCCTAGTTATTTCATGAATACGCAATAATGAAGTGTGGGGATGCTTTTATTTTAAAAACCTAGAATAATCAACTTGTATTTTCTTCATTTTACTAACTGAACCAAACGTTTCTGTTGCCCAGAATTTTGAGCGTCTTGCTGAAAATGTTTTAAACTTTCTCTTCTGGTTCTACAAATGCTAGGGTTTGAAAACAAGCCCCCGGTCATCTCAGCACAAGACTGCAACAATATAAGCTAAGGAAAAAATCATAATCATTTGAATGCATCCAACCGATTATGAACAGCAGAGCTTGAAACTGTACCAAGCACCTCCCCAGCAGAGAGGGAATTTCCAAAAAAAATGGAATCTCTACTATGGATTTGGAAATAAACTAATATTACATAAATAAAATACTGGTTTTCCAACAGAAACTGTAGCTTATCCTCAGGTTGTTTACTTGTCCTTTATGTTTCAGGCAAACAAAACTGCCCCTTCAATGCACTTGATCTTGTAAGCACATCATTCTCCTTAGAGAAAAATCTTGTTCAGATTATCACTGTATCTACCGCAATTATTTTTAATTTTAAAAATCTCCTCTTTCATATTAGAAAATGACTTCACGGCGGAGTTATTTGCTGCACTTGTATTAAAACATTGATACCCCAAGAACCTAGAAGAGAGGGGAAAAGTAGGTAAAATTTGAGAATCCAAACTATATGTTATATCATCAATGCCATATAATTAACATATATGTTGTGTGCATGTGCTGAAAGTAAACATCAATACTCAAAGACTGTCTGTGGCAAAACAATCTATATTTTCCCAAGTATAAATTCAGTTAAAGGAATTTTAAAAGGTAGCATCAAGATGAAGTGGTTTCAATGTCTGTAACAGTTCTCAGCAATCTACTAAACAAACTTAGCTGTTCAGAAGCCAAAACTGCAAAACATTTAGTCCAAGCTTGTGGGTGATAAGGTCAGGATGGACTATAGTAATGAAACAATGGCCTGTATTCCCACGTGCACAGTGCCAATTTTTTCGCATTCCTCTGTGCCAGCAACCCCTTCCAACTCACAGAAAGATAATTCTTAGGGTCTTTGGACTGATGTGGAGGAGTAACTGGGACAACTGGCAGGCTGCAGTGGAGAGGTGAAATGGCCTCTCCTTTCTCTTCCACCTGCAAAGCTGCAGTGATTATGAGGAGTGATTTTACCCCCTTCATTCTCTCTGTAGTTCCCTCCCTCTAACTCTAATGGCTCTGAATGGGCCTCCAAATCACAGGAAGGATCTTTGCAGGAATTAGAAGAAACTAAAGAATCAGAAAGAAATGCACAGAAGACTCCACACACCTTCCAAGTATACATAGATGGATACAACTGGAATTAATACTTATTAACATGGCTGCATTAGAGTACAAATAATTTATTCAAGAAAACAAATGCCCTATGGGATCAAAATGCATTTTGTTACACAGTGACAGCTTTCAGTTTCACATAGACCTTCTGAAGCAACCACTGTTGCTGTCCCCTATGCTGGAAAAAATATTGCTTTTGTTCATAAGTCCTTTAAAGTTTAGTGACTTTCTTTTGAAATGATGGGGGCAGGGAGAGAGAGAGGATCAACACATCTTTAGCAAGTTATGTATTTACAGCAGCCACAGAACAGAAGTAGTATATTGTATTTACTGCCCTCATGTGGTGCCACCTGTGAACTGCAGTCACTTTTCCAACTGACTTGTTTTCTAACAAAAGTGACTCAGTTTAATTTGTGTAGGTTTAAGGAATATTACCAACAAACACCATGTAACAATTAAGCAATTATACTGTAATGCACTTTAGATATAATAATGTACTGACCAACAACTCTTGTTTTTGTGACTGTCCTATTCAATTTGAAATTATTACTGTTCCATCCAAGCATCTTTCAATAACACATCTAAGAATCTTCTCAGATTCACAATATGCTGAAATCCAAAACTACAAAGTCACCCAATTACTGATTGCAGCAAACCGCTGTCAAGCTTCTAGTGAAGATGAAAGGCAACAACATGTGTCCCAGGTAGAAACAGCACATTTCAATTCCAGTCTTCTTCGGGCCACTTATATAATGGAGCCACTGTGCAATATTTACTATGCATGCAACAATCAGTCGTCTTGTCTACAATGCAGGCAGAACCTTAACTGCCTGTGTTATAGACAAGACGGCTGATTGTTGTGTGGCTAATATAAGTGATTAATTGTTACACAGTGTTTTTCTTCGTTGGTTATACTCCACACACGGTGGTTTCCTGTGTTTTGTGCCAGGGTACATGGAAAGCAGACTGCATATGATTCGGTGAACTCAAAAGCCTTCTGAGCACCTTTAATAGCATTTGTGAAGACCACCTTAGCCTAGGAGAAGGGATGTTTGCCATGGTAACTGAATCTTCAGACCCCTGAATGTTATAATCAAACTTTTTTAATTCACCTATTTGTCCTGGAACACTTACCGATTCATCCATGATTGAAGCAGGATCAAAGAAATCTGGCTTTAGCTCTGTTCTTTCTCTCCTATTCTTTGAAGGTGGCTGTAAAAAAAGAAAGAATATCAGGTGCATTCTGTTATCTACATGATGATCACTATCACCAACCCCAAAGTTTCATTAAAAACCTTTTGCTTCTCTTTTGCCAACCATTCCCAAAATATAGCCACATGCCTCTACTGATCTTGGGCAGTAGATAGATAACCTCATGAATTTCAGCTAACACAAAATAAACAAAAATAGATAAACCAGCACAAATGTTTAAAAGAGTGGAGTGACAAAGTAAATGATGTTACTTACTAGATCTATGTCCATAGTATCGAAATCCATGCCTTCGTTGAGATCCTCAATACGCCCTTCTGATGACATCATTACGTCTTCAACAATAGGCTCCTCGTCATCCTCCATCAAACTTGTGCCACGTCGACTAAAAAAAAGAGAGAGATAATTAACACACAACTTCATTGAGTTTATCGAAACAGAAACCCACTGCATCAACTGTAGTAAAGTTTGTAAGATGAGCAGCCCAGTCAATAACTAGATGAGATATGCTAAGCACTTATATAATTTACATTCAAATATAAACAAAGCAATCCCATATGCAAAGAACTTCGCACCAAGGTCCTAGTAAGTTCTTCAGGGTAAAGCTACTTATGAAAATACAAACAGGATTCCACCCCAGGACACAGACCAATTCAACACTGAGTGTGGGAGCAGGAAGGGTTGCATCAGTGCTTAGTTCTTGTGGCCCCTTCTTACAGACCAAGGAAAATTCTGTTCACCCTTTCGGGGTCAGGCAGCAATATTCTGCACGTCAGTTTTGCCAGGGGATTCTGGAGAGTTTAGAGGGTTTTCCCCATCTTCTAGGCTTGGAACAGGGGTCACTGGGGGTGTTTGTATGGGGGAAGTACATGTGAATTTCCTGCACTGTGCATGGGGTTGGACTAGAGAAACCTGGAGATCCCTTCCATCTCTATGATTCACAAAGTTCAAGAGATTGAAGAATGTTTAAGGACAACTTCTGCATGTAAATCTAGCAGCGATCACATCCAATAGAGCCTGTGCTTCTTTTGAAGCACTAGTGTGTTGCTGGATGAGAAAGGACCACACAAGTCAAATCTGCTTAAGCACTGCTTTTGTTTTGCCATTTCTATTACTATGGATTGGAACCTACACAACACAATTTCTTCCACCTTCCATAGTTAATATGCTGGTATAAAGTACTGCCCAATGTAGCCATGCTGTACTCTCATATTTCTCAAGAAAGCCTAAGCATGAAACTATTTCCTAGTTATTCCTAAATGAAGAGGGCGGGGGGGGGGGAGTTGATTGTCACAAAGAGTTAAATGGCTCATTAGTGGGACTTTCACTAAATCAATGGAAATGTAACTTTTAAAAGGTATTTGGGCAATTGCAGGGGGAGCAAGTTATAGGGATGTGTGTGTAAATACTGCATGAGAAGTAGCTTCAAGTAATAGCCCATGTATCACAGCATACAAAAACAATGCATGAAGGCCTGATACAACACCTATCAAAGCAGAAGAACTCACCTGTAGGAATCTGTACTCACACAGCATACCAAAAGCTGCTCTGCATTGAGAGCAGCCCGGTTTAAAAGAAATGCCTTGCAAGTGTGAAGTGTTATGGGCAAGTTCTTCTACCCCAGCTATAGCATCAGATTTATATCAAATCTCAGAGGCAAAGAATAAAAACAGAACTTAACACATCAGCAAAGAACAAGTGAGATTCCAACTCTGGCTCTGTGCTTAATTCTAATTTTGGCTCTCTGCTTAAACTCACATGGCATGCTGCAGGTTGGTTCTCAGTTTCACATAGTTCATTGCTCTCTCTTGCTGTTGCCTGGCTGCTTCTTCCTGCTGCCTCTGAGCCAACATCCATGTTACCTGCGTGCTTGAAAGAAAATATTTTCTTTGTAAACATGGGCAGACCCAATATTTGAGCAGGAAACATACTAGAGAGGTTAAAAGAGTATATACATACTTGTAGTCAATTGGAGGTTGATGGTGTTCAGCCTGCATTGGGTAGACGCCCATGTAACTTTCTTCAGGTCGCAATCTTTTTGGCTCCCTCATGATGGTGGAAGTGAGTGGTGGTGTCTGCATCATGACTGGCGTGTGCATTGTCTGCTCCCTGTTCATCCACATGCTGTCACTACTGCTACTCTCCTCGGCTAGACACAAACCAACAAATTCAGGTCAACTGACACGCTACTACAACAGTGTGAACCGCAACAACATTGTTATCATATGTCATCTGTAAAAGCACAGAGCATCAATTAAAAACACACTGGCATGGTATGTTCTATACATCTACATAATTGTTTGCTGTGGTAAATTCACATTTTAATATGTTTTGATGCCCTTATGTGTTAGATTGTGTCATGCTCTGTCAAACTAAATGGCCAACACAAACAGGACCAATTCTGATGTGAACAGTTGAAGATTAGGAACATGCCATGGGTTAATGTGCCATTTCCTTTCCTTTCTCCCAGCAATATCCCCTTCTCCCTTTCCTGGCTTGCTGTAGTCATATAGTTGCTGTAATCTCTACCAGAACACAGGCAATCTATGGTTAATCACCTCTCTGAACTCTGGTTTGAAAACAACTCCTGTTTCCACTACTTATTAGGCCTACACACAGACACAATACATATTGACTGAATGTGAAGAGATGGAGAGTGGGTATGAGCATTCTAGCTTTGTTCCCTGCCTCCATGGCTTGTGAGCACAGAAGGAATGTGTGTATGGGATTACAGCTTGCTCAAGATTTCTTGAAAAACAGGACAGAGTTATAGTGGTAACAAACCAAGAAAGGGAGAAGGAATTGTGCAAGATTGTGGTTTGGAGATCAAGAAATGTGCCATCTGAATTAAGCTAAGAAAATGAATGGGTAGAATTTCATGAGTGAGGGAGACCCTGGTAAAGATGAAAGCCAGAAAGTGTAGCAGTTTAACAGCCACACTGCCGTTAAAAGTCAAGCATCAGTCATACTGTAGAGTAAGAATGACTCAAACCTTCAGGTAGTTTCCGTTTCCCTGTGGCTGGCTTTGTTTTCTTGTTCCTTACTGTAGACCCTCGACTACTGATTCCACTGATAACTGACATAGTGTCATCATCACCCCCAGCTAGCAATGAGTTCCTATAAGACATGAGCGGAAGCCACACATCTTCTCTTCGGAGAGACATCTGAAAGGTCATGAACTTCTCCAGGTAAACATACCTTTAAAAGAATAAAGACTTAGCAATAAGTACACATTTAATATACCGTAGACATAGGGACAAACTGTTAAAGGCTTGTTATACACACACTCAACTTTAATTTCAAAATTCTGAAAGACACAGGGGACCATTACATCTTGTCAAGTCCTGCAATTCATGACAGAGCTCACCAGTCCTGCTCATCTTTCTTTATAAATATATTGTTTCATGATACTTTAAGAGAAGCCTTAAACTATAACACATAATTTCTTTTAAAAAATCCAAACAGCATCACTAAATCAGCTCCAATATTCAAAGGTTATATATGCAACACTAGAAATTCTCTGAAGTAGTATCTTAACTTGGTGTTTAAAGGGCAGCATGGGCCATTCTAGGAAAGGAATTCCATCATCTTGGCATCCACCCTGTTCAAACACAACACTGTGAAAACAAGCCTATCAAGTATGCTTCACAGTGTGAATATTTGTGTTTTTAAGCCTGATGCTCACTCACAACCAGACTAGTTTAGGAGATTCATATAAGTTATTTAACTCACTGAGTCTGAGTCCAATGGCACCTTTAAGACCAACAAAGCTTTATTCAAGATATGAGCTTTCATACCTTGAGCCCATACCTTGAATAAAGAAAGCTTTGTTGGTCTTAAAGGTGCCACTGGACTCTGTTCTACTGCTTCATACCAACATGGCTACTTATGTGGATTTAACATAGCGATGTAGTTGAGTTAACTCACTTAAAACATTCAAAGTTTCTTAAAATATGCTTATTTTCTTCTAACAACTATAGTAGACCTGACAGTTATACAAGACAGCATACATTGTAAGAAATTCCAAAGGAGAACCACACACATAAAAAAATACTTACACTGTTTTTTTGTCTTGCCTGAGAAGTTTGGAAGAGAACTCACTTAATATATCAAGAAATGCCAAATTTAAAGGTGGATGACTTTCGCCTTGTGGATTAGGCTCTTTAAAAGCAAATTCTATGCCATCCCTAAAAGCAATTAAGAATCAGAGTAAGTATTTCTAAGTTTGCATAAAAGGACAGAAGAACAGAAAATATTTTAACAGTCTATATTCGGCTTAAAAAATTATCAGGTGATGTGAAAGACCTCCTCCTGAAACCCTGGGAAGCCAACAGCCAGTCACAGCAGACTAATATTGAATGTGAAAGACCAATAGTGTGACTCAGTATGAGACAGCTTCATATGCAATTCTGAGCCTCCTCATTCATTTTCTTTTTTTTGAAAAGAAAAGAAAAAGGCGCTCAATTGACAACACTTGCAATTGGCTTTAACTTATCAGAGGTATATGAATACTACAAGTACGGACTACAAGTGCACAAACTGAAAAGGCTGTTTTAAGATTTTATTTCACATTCATTTCACTATTTATTTTGTGTCTCCTTTCAATGGCTAGAGATGGGAAGTGGGAAATCCATCATCACTAAGTTCAGAAAAAGCTAGCAGTTGTTCATAATGCTGGACACATTACTGTTCAAAGCAAAGAAAACCTTAGCAATTACTTGTGTAACATAGCAATGGCTTCTCTCGTTTTCAGCTGATCAAGTCCAAACGTTAGAGCAAAACGTCGAGCTAACTCCTTAATGCCGCTGAAAGTTGGTGACGATCTGTCAAAATTATAACCATTTTCTTGGATCATCTCATTGAATAGCTGCATAATAAAGAGAGTTTTATCAGTTTCCCCCTCAGTCTTAATACAATTTTGTGGAAAAACTGCTGTTAATAAACATTCCTTATATGGAATTTCTTCAGCAAATCTTACCAAATAATTAACTTCTAACGTCTTTAATCAAAACAGTCTGAAGAGCTAGTCCATGAGTACAGAACTGCTCTCAAGTACTACTATTATATTTGATTTACCCTTCAGCGAGACTTGCAAGGATTTCATTCAAACTGAATTACCCAGTCAGTGAAAATACTATAAAATTTACTGTATGGTCTAAAAACTATCCTCTGTACTCCATTCCTGAATGATGGATCTGTAGTTACAACATGCAAAGCAGCACCATAGTGCTCAATTTTGCATGCTGGTTCATCTGAGGTACACTAGTCATGACATGGGCATCCATGACAAGTTTATATGAGCTATGAAACTCACACAGAAGAATTCAGCTAACAGCTTAAAATATCAGCCTTAACAAATGAAGATCTAGAACTAGATGAATACTTGGGAGTAACATATGCTCAGGTCCCTTAATGAATATGGGACCTTTATTTTATTTAACCTTAAGAATTTAATTTCTCCCTACCGTGAGAGGAATGGAAATAACATCCAGTGCTGTTATCAATTCCCACCCACAACTCACCCCCAGGACAATCCTAGGAGGGGTGTGTTTTACCTGAATAGCACCTGACTTAATTATAATCTACTGACACAGTGAACTGTATGAACAAATGGAATTAAACTACAGACTTGAGGAGTAAAACGAAGAATTACATTTTAAAGATCTATTTATCTCTAATCAGGATCTAGAGCAGGTACTTTATCAGAGAAACACTTACCTGTTGTAAACTGAGAATAAGAGTCTTTGCACACTGGATTTTGTCTATCTGCCTTGTTTTACTCATTGTTTCTTTGATAATATCTCCATAATCATTATAATACTAAAAGGGAGGGAAAACACAAAACAGTTGAAATTTAATATACAGAAGAGATACATTTGCTAGTAAACATGGTTTTGTATGAACAGTACCATCAAAAGTAAATTTAGCAAATATGAATGTGAAAAACTGCTACTACTGTTTTTGACAGCGATAAAAGATACACAAACTGCCATATAATCAATTGAAAGGGAGTAGGGACAACTTTAATGTAACAATTCACACTCTGTATTTTAACATGAAACATATGAAAGCAAGCTAGTTGACTACACACAATGAAAATACAGTCCCCATCCTTAAATTTGCAGAAAAATTCAGAATATTTAAGATTACCTTCATATATTGCTTGAAGATATCTGCAGCGGTATTCATTTCTACCACAGTATATACAATAAGTTTACAAAAAGCTGCAAGTAAATTTCTTCTTTTGTGCAAAGCTTCGATCTTACTAGCTTCATCATCCTGCTGACCATCTTAAAGAGAAAAAAAAGGATTGTGCACAACATTAAGGAATCTGAATTTATCCAATTTTTCATAAACAGCTCAACACTTGAGAACATCTTTTGCCCTTTACTGCTGTTGGTGCACATCTTGTAAGCTATTGCAAATACTTCATTCAGATCCATTTATCAGGCCACTATCTTCTTATGCAAAGTATTCAAATACTCATAATACTTACAGTCACATCCTACACCACTTCAGATGAGTTCTATTATTTATCCACTTAATACAATTATTAACAAGCCAGAACCTTTACAGGTAAAGACGAACACCCATATGTCTTCTTAAAAGGAGGTGGTGATTTTTGCCAACTCACCCTCCACGCCCCCCCCCTTTTGTTCCGGTTGAGGTCCATTGGATGTCTGGGGAGCTCAGCAGTGGGAGGGAAGAACTAATGGAAATTGCCACCCTTTATTTTTAAAACTTGCACTTTCTGTTTTCAAATGCTAAATTAACATGATGGGCCAATACAGATCTAAAAATGGGGGGGGGGGGAGAGATAATCTGTTTTATGAAAGGTTAAAACCAATGGGGGGGTTAACATTGGAGAAACTGACAGACTTTTATGGTGAGTTTCTGTCATTTTCTCGGCTGAGGTACAAATATGACTTAACTTCTGTTGAATGGCAATATTTACAGTTGCAACATCTGTTGGCATGTAAATATGGCCCTGTGGGATTAAGGCTCTCAGAATCCCCTTTTGCTCCTGGAAACTCTAATTGAACTGAGGCAGAAAACAGAACCGACAACATTTGTCTATAAATATTTGATGTCAGTTAATAAATATGATATGCAGAATCTCAGCAATAAATGGAATAAAGAGCGAGATTGCCATTTTGCCAAAGCAAGGTGATATAGCCTTAAAAGTTCATACCTGCTCTCTCTATTATCTTAAGTTGCAACTTATACAGCAAAAAAAAATTATGTAGGATATACTGGACACCACAGTGACTCTTCCACAAGGGACTGAGTAAAGGGTCTGCCTGCTGGCATTGTAACTCAAAGGACACATCCCTTAAACATATGCTTTGGACATGTCCAATCATTCAGATTTTCTGGGAAGAAGTTATCACTCAGTAATTTTGTATTGGAATATTCAATTATTTTTGAGGTTTATGTATTTTTAAACTATCTGGCACTCTCTTGGAGGCTAACAAAAATGAATCTGTGCCTTTATTACAGTCAGAACACTTGTATTACAACATCAGAAAGAAAATACCCACCATTGGTAAATCAGTGGATTGAGAACCTTAGAACTCTATGAATATCTGAGCAAATGGCATAGAGAAGACTTGTTTCTACGTTTTTGTTGTTGTTTAAAGTATACCTTTCTTTTGTGTGTGTGTTTTCACACTAGTTGCTGGATTTTGAGGGCGTTTTTTTTTACTTTTTTTTTAACGTTACATATTCAAAATGTACTTGGACATAAGCATCAATACATAAAAAGCAGCACAGCAGTCTTTTTAAAAATATTCTACACAGTTTCTCTTGTACCAACCTAATTTATCTCTCTTTAACACACTCTGGTTTCTCTTCAGATCGTATATCTCTTTAACACCTCTTGTAACACTAAAAAAAAAGTATATCTAGAACACTGCATAACAGAAACCCTGAAGTTCCCTTTTAAAACGACCCAAAATCAGGCCAAAAACACAAAGCTAGGAAGTTTTAAAGGTTATATAGGACAACCTCAAAGCAAACCTGAGATCCTGCAGTTTAGATTACGTAACCTGATAACTGAAGCAGTATAGGTCTCACAGGAGTGGCATGCCTCAGCCAGCAATGAGGGCTCACATGATGACATAAAAAAACAAACAAAAAAGGAATCCTACACATAGAAAGTTGTTATACAAAGGAAATTAATATTTTTCACAAAGAAGGAAGCTATCATGACAGCCCTCACCAGCAGTCTGAACTGCTGCAGTACAGACATAGGTTTGTTTAGCTTTAGTGTTTCTGTATCTTACTATGCTGTATATATGAGATTCCTGCAGAATAGGATGCTTCCTGGAGTTCATACCCCACAGTTGTCCCCACTAATTGATATATGTATGGAAGACCACAAAAGGTTCAAAAGAATGCAAAGATAACAATCGAAGTACAGTTAAAAAGCACGAGCAAAGATCAATAAGAAAACTAAGAATCCATGTCACTGGGAGCATCCATCACAGGGGGCTCAAACAGGTTAAGCCATATATGAAGCCTACCAAAGACCATTCAACAATAAAGAGAATAGTTTTAAACAAAGCTGAGCTCAGTTAACTACTAGAACTGACCTCTCAAAGCTTGATTAATACTATATCAAGTCATGCAATAATTACCAAGAATGTTTTCCCTTGTGTTCAAGGCTACAGGTCTCGGGTGCAATTTGTTTACAGGCCACAAGTAGAGCCTAACCACCAGCAGTATTTGATAGCCAGTACGAATTTACCGAAAAAGTGCTGAGTGCAACAAGCAACCTGTTCTAAAAAACTGGCAACCATGAATGTGAAAACACTCAGAGAAGTGGCCAATAATAATTTAAAAGAGATTTTTTTTTTGGGGGGGGGGGTAAAAGAGGATGGAAGGTTCCATCCCTATCCTCAAAATGATCTGACAGCTGATACAGTCACCATGGCTCTCAAACACACAGGCTTCATTGGTGGCAATTCCTTTGGGGGCTGGAACTAGCCAGCCCTGTAGCCTCCAGTTGCCAATTCTTATTCAAGAGTACTGTGAAAGCAGACATTGAAGCCAATGAGTATTACACACACATACACACAAATAAATTAATGCAGATATCTGCCAATTGATCAGAAAATTGTTCCCAAAGGCCTGTACCTGCACTGTTGCTGTCATCCTCCTGGTCAATGAAAACATGATCGAGAATAAAGCTGAGCAGTTCAGACTGCAATGAAGAATCAGGACTGTAAATTAATGGCTCTAACATGTCACGTCCTCCTGACATAATCTGATGGCTGAAGATCATTAATACATCGCACAAAATAGTGAAGGCCTGCAAAGAGGAATACCAGGGGTTTGAAATTATTTTTAAGGTTAGAACAGAATCCATGCATGTACAACTGAATCCATACATACTAAATCAAAGCAAGTATGTTAACAAGACAAAAAGGTCTAATTCTTGTCATTAAAAATTCTTGTCTGATAATAAGCAAATATGACTCTCAAAACACCTGAAGAACACTGAAAAACTTTTTTCCTCTGTTATTCTTTCACACTTAACTTTAAAGGGAGGTTCATAAAGCAGTATTCTCCTTTTCAGTCAAGGATACCATTTGCTCTGTTAAAGTAATTCTCTGTCTGCTTTTCTCATTTTTTTGCATGTGACTTTTAGTCAGCAAAAGCATGCTGCTTAAGAAAAGTCTGTGTTTATTAAAGAATCTCCCAACTATTTTCTCCATAGGTGAGGATTCAGCACTTGTAAACCTGAGTTGGGATGGGGGAGCTCTATTTTCCAGACTGGCAGTTCCCAAAGGTAACACTTCACCAACACTCTAACATATGTGTCCAAATAATTTCATTATACCTCTCCCACAAAAGTGACAAAATTAAAGAATTATTTCTCTCTACAGGCGACTGGATGTTTCTCCTACAACAGCTTATAAATCCCAGAAGGATCAAGCAAAAACTAACCTGTTCTTTAACAGCAGTATTTACATTGGTAAGGTAGTGCTGGCATATTTGACAAAATACCCTCATCTGCTTCTTTAAGCGCAGAAGGTCCTCCTTTAAAATAAAACATGAAAACAGTAAGCATCATTGTAACCATACTTGGTTGCCACAGAGAAAAATGCATGCTTCCTCGGAGAATGAGAAATTGTTGCACTGCAGGAAAGTTAACAACTGAGAAACAGGAGATCCAAGGCTCAATTCAATGCAGAATCTTTTTGCCTAGGCATAATACATTCCTGCATCCCCATGCTCTCTGCTACTTTCTCCTTTCCCTATGCTCATCATATTCACAGGCATTCCAAGTAGGGACAAAAGAAGCTTGCATGGCAGTGCAGTATAATTATAGTTTTCTATACTGCTTCTAGGCACTACAACTGTAAATTTCTAGTAGCATCAGAACAAGACTTGCCTTTGTAGAGCTGCTTTCAGTAATTTTTGCTAGCTGCCAAAGGATTACATAGTGAGTACACTGTAATGCATGAATAACAATCTGTAAAATAAGAAAAAATGATTAGCACACAATAATTATAATTATTATTTTTTTTAAAAAATAGCATTTTTTAAAAAAAACACTGACTTGTTCAGGCATATCTCCGTTTTCAATTCCTGTTTTTAACAACTTGTAATTGCAACCAAACAAGTCCCATCTTGACAGATCATGAGCACTGGAAAGAGAAATAAAGACAAGTGATAACACTGTAAATAGCTCAATTGCCTTTGCTTTGGCATATAACACTATTCTGGCAGGACATTGTACGTAGCAACTGGAAAACCTGCAACAGACATGTACACTGTCACCACAGAGTTTTGTTGTGTTTAACACAACACTGAGCTGCGGAATCAGCAATCAAAGAATCATAAGAGTTGGAAGGGACCTCCAGGGTCATCTAGTCCATCCATATAATTAAAATGGGGGCCTCACTCTCCCTCTCTGCCCCGCATCCACTGACAGGCACAAATTTAGGCACATCTTCCTTGACACTAGAGGTGTGCGCACACACAAAATGGTATTTTTCAGGTTCAGGTATACCAACCCCCCAAAATATCAGTATATACTGATATTCCTGAATCCCAATACCGGTATGATATTGGGATTCAGGAAGTAATCAGTATTCCTGACTGTATTTGGCTCCACACTTTCCCTTCCTTCCATGACTTGCGTCACATTGGTGACACTCCTCAGCGAGCAAAGGGAAAGCTTTAAATGCATTCCCTTCACTCACGGACATGTGCCCCTGCCACAGAGCAACTTGGGGAGGTGAGGCATGTGCACAGCTTGGCTTTGTCCAAGCCACTTAAAGGGAACTTTCCAAATAAAAGCTGAACAATATTATTTTGGGCTCAGTTGGACCAGTAGCCAGATCAGATAAGAAAATCTGATTTGGCTGAATAAATACCAAAAAAATAGCAATAAGGTATTTTTCGTGTATTTATTCAGCTCAATATATACCGAGTGCACACCTATACTGAGCATAAAGACTAACAATATACTCTGTTATATACTCTGTACATGTACCAAATTTCAAGTTGGATCCCAGAAATGCCTGTGAAAGGTGCTGACGTTCCAATATTCTCTCCCCCAACATGCTAGCCCTTTCAAACCCCAGGAAACTTTATTCATGTGGCCCAAAGACCCACATAGCCAGATAGACTAGCCAGATGGACTAGGTAGCTGCAGTGGAGAGAGCTCTACTCAAAGAAGAAGGAAAGACAGATTTTGTTCTCTTCCTCCTTCCCACTGCCCATATGATGTGTAAGGCTATAAATTTATGCTAATCTCTCAACCCCAGGAATAAATTTCCAGGAGTCATAAAGGGGGGGGGGAGAGAGTCCCCCTGTGACACAGGTAGAACAACATCACCTTTTAACAAAGACAGCGAGTTCGAAGTGGGGGTAGCAGAAGAAACAGCTGGATGGACGGAGCAGAGAGTAGGCAAATGCCCCTTTAGGATTTACATATATGGCTGCTGAAATGATCACAACAGCTCAAAGCTTTACGATAGCTTATAAATAAATATACTGGATGAACATTTTAATTATAGTTGTCCAAGTAATTTTAATTTTAGTTATCAGAGTAGCAATTCCTCATGAAAAGAATGTAAATTTTACATTAAAAATGCAGAAGTGTCACAAGTGTGGGTAAACTGCTTTTCTACTTACTTATGAAAAGCTGTGATTCTCTTTAATGTTGATAAGACTTGGTAAGCATCATCTTCATCAGGTTCTTCACCCTGTCAAAGAGTTACACTGTTGCAATAAAAGTAGGGACTTTCAAAAAAAGTGCAATTTATTTGACGTTATTAAGAATAGCTTTCCAGTACCGCAAATAAAAAAATGGAAAAAACCAATGAGAGCTATCAAATGTATTACTTGATACATACTCAAGTCAGATGTGAAATAATTCTATCTGAGAGGTATACACATATCAAGAGAATTTCAGCAGGTGTTAAGGGTTGTATTAGACACAATGGGGCTGTTCAGACGCACAGTATAATCAGTTGTCGCTGCTGTTTCATACCGGATTAAAAGTAGCTGATCAGAAAGCAGCATCTGCCTCTCGGTATTAACCCATAGTAGCCCCCCCCAAAAAAAAATCCTTCTCGGAACCGGAGTATTTTGTTACCTACTCCTTTGTGGTATTTTTTGCGTTCTCCAGTTTCACCATCTGGATAGTTCTCTACCAACGTCCGGATGTCTGAAGGCTGTCCCGGAGCAAAAGGAGCCTCAGACATCCGGTTTACGGTCACCATTTTTTTAACTACTTAGCAATATGTGCATAACTGCATAAACACATGTTTTAACCTATGCACATGCACACATAGCACGCATGCGCATAATGCTCGCATTCACACAATGCGCATAAAAGTGGAGAAAAAAATAACTGCATGGTGCCGTCATGTGGGTGGCAGAAGACGGTTTCACCGCGGAGTGATTCGAATTGCAGTATGGTAGTCTGATCGATAATATCCAGAACAAAGATATTGGGAACAGAACCGGGTCAGTTTAACACGGACTCAACATGCTGTGTGAACAGGGCCAATGAGAGGCAAATTAACTTCTAATTCCTCTTCCACTGCCTCTCATTTACCACGTGAAGAGAGAAAACTCTCGCAATCTGATGTACGGAAATATTCCTTGTTTGTGCCTTACAAGACACTTTTCACTGTATTCTGTGGTAAATCAGAAGTCTCTAACTCTGCAAAGTAAATATTCACAAAACAAGAAATACAGAATTAGAACAAGATATACAAACCTCTTGCAGAAAATCTTCAAGAAGTCTATTAAATTTATCTGCCAATTCATCTATTAGCTGACTTCTTGCAATATCAACTCTGTTAAAGATTGTGAATTCTTCATTACAGAGTGCATGGTATGTTTTAGAACAAGCTTCCAAAACATCAGTGTCTGTGTGCTTTTCTACAATATCCCGAATCTGTCGCAATAAGGCATCCAAATGCTGCAAAAGACAACAACAGCAACGAAGATGAAAAACTATGGCAAACATTTTATTCAAGGTATGTTTGATCAAACTTGAAGCAACCACAAACTGACAATGTTAAATAAATAGCCCTTCATTAAGGGCCCTTCTTTCAAAAAGGAATGTTTATGAACATTAAGACATGATCTTCGAGTGGTTTTCTGTGCAGTCACACACACATGGATACTGTGCCCAGGTGTGGGACTGCACAGAAGCCACAAAGAAGATCCATTTATTCCATGGCTAAGTGTTGACTGAAGCCTTGCTGTATAAAATGAACCTCAAAACAGCCTTATGTACAACCAGCAGTTTAAGTGCAGGAGGATTATTTGTTCAGATTTCATCCCCATTAATTCTTCTGTAATTGTCAATTAGCTTACCTTTTCTAGTCGTCCTGTTGTATAAATTTCCAAATCAAAATACTGTGGCAACTGTAACAAGTTGGTCACTTTTTCTGCATCTACAGAATACTGTGAAAAATGAGACAGTTAAAACCGGAACACTTCTGTAGAACACGCTCCATCATCTCTAACAGAGGTTTATCACAAAATCTAGAACATTCACTATCATTAAACAGAGCATCATAAACAAAAACACAACTCCTATACATGAAATTGTATTTTTGTTCAAAACTGCATGTGAGCAGCTAGAACTGCAATGAAGCAATCCCAATAATAAATAAATGACTCACTTTTGCTAGTAACTGAGGGAGTGCCACAGCAAAAAGTTCCGTGATTCTTGTCCTGTCATCTAACTGTGTTTTCTTCTCCTTTGCTGTGAGTACCTAAGTTATAAAAGCCCACTAAGGGTCAACCAACAGTAGGGACACAGCAGTTCTCTAATTCAACAGCAGATAAGCAAACTGCACAAACAGCATCTTGAAAAGTAAGATCTCTTTGAAAACGAAGAACCAGAGCTCATATAGATATGCATCATCAATGCCAGATTCTATCAATGTGATAATCTGCACATGACAACTATATAAAAATAATTTGGCAGAGCACATCAGAACTTTGAAGACCAACCTTTATTTATTTTAACATTTATTTCAATATGACCTTTCATGAAACAAAAACCTCAAAACTGAAATATAGAAACCTTTAAGGTGTCACTTTTTATTTTGATTCATTCTAGCCTTCAAGGTAAAAAGCAATGTGCCCTTGCTTTCTGAGACTAAACAAACAGCAACCTGAGAAAGGGCTTGTGATGGAACCCCTAAAATTTTTCTAAGGTTCAAGAGTGCTACCTAGAGCATCTGGGGTTGCATCAATGTTCCCTCTAAGCTGCAGAGCCTTGTGAGCAAAAATTCTACTTTGTGAGCTACTGGCATTAAAGCTGTGAGCTACTGCATAAAGTAGTGTGCTCTGGGGTCATCCTTCCTAAGCTAAGACAAAAATGTGTGAGCTGGAGGCTAAAAATCTGTGAGCTAGCTCATGCTCAGCTTAGAGGGAACACTGGTTACATTAGAATAACCCACTAATTTCCATTCCACATTGGACTATCCTGGAAGAGTTAGTCTTTTTTTGGACAAAGGACAATCTGGTTTGTGCCAGACCACCTACTTGCCACAGAAGTTCACAGCCATTCCCAGGTACCTGAGGGACATGGAACTGTATTTTAGCCATTTCTTAATGGTAACAGTGGGCATCAGAGATTGGTTTATGATGGGCAGAAAGGCAGGATACAAATGTTGTAAATAAAACAAATAAATGATATCTTGTTTTTAAAAAAATGCTTTAGCATCATAAAGTTCTGCTTCCAATCATCACACACCTTACAGTAACTTGTGATTTAAAAAAATATTTCATGTTTCCATTTCTCTTGGAGTTCACATAAAAGTACCGTGGTTTTGTTTCATATTATTGTATGTGTTGGTGTATACCTTGATAAAGTAACATTATAAGGTGTGGTAAAGTCATGTTACTGGTCCAAACGATGACAACCCACCATGATAAAGTCCTTTGTGATCAGAAAGCCTCACTGAAATTTCAAACTAATTTAACTTTGTCATCAACAATAAAAATCTCCAACAAAAAAATACCTTACCCGCTTTCCTGTGCCTCTTCCTACAGGGGGATGACATTCAGCTGCTTGTCTAATTGTACACAGCATTATTTCAATTAGTGCACTTTCCTGTTTGTCCGTCAAGGCTATTTGGGGGGGGGGGGAAGAGGGAGGAGATTTCAAATAGTATGTTTGTATATGACATCACATCACAAGAGCTAGAGTTATATTAATTGTATAACAGCTTAACTAAGTAGTGATGTATTTTAAACTTTAACCTTATGACTGCCTCATATTTCTTGCTACTATCTCATAAGAATTAAGCAAAAAACACAGCAGGGGAAGGAATATGTAACACAGTCAATTTAAAATTCAAGTTTGCAAGTCACTTTAAAATTCTAGCATTTTCAGGTGTTGCATTATTGATCAGCTGTTTAAGGAAAACTGGCACACTAGAAGTTTTACTAATGTAAAACTAGTGTATTTGTTCCGTTCAAAAATTATTTCAAACAATTCTAACTCCAGTAAAGAAAAACTGAGCTGGACAAGGAGGGGAGGGAAGCTCAACATACTCAGATGACAACATACATACAATGACCTGAGAGTAAATCTCACCAAAAGAAGTGGGATTACTTCCAAGTAAAATGCGACACAGTGTATCAGAGCCAATGCCAGGAAACCTGAGTACTGGACATAAGAGATTTTGCCTTCTCATCCATGACAAACTCTAAATGTTCAGTAGTGAAAACACAAAAATGGTTCAGGGAAGAACAGAAAACACAGTGAACTCTTACGTTCTTCTCCATTGAGTGGTTCCTCCAGCAGAAGACTATTCATACATTCCCAGTCCTTCAAGAGGTCAGTTGCACAATCCCACATGCTGTCCACCAAGTAAGCTGCATGCTCATGTAACTAAAAAAAAAAAGATTTCTTCGTATTTAACATTTTGTCTCACAAAAGTTATACATGCAGCCCAATAGCTACTATTGAGTTTGAATACTGCAGGGGCTGTGACTGAAACCAATACTGCTTGCTTGTGAAGTTTCTTATTATAAATATATATATAACACAAAGCAAGATGGGTAATAGGTCAGAAAACAATTTCTTGACCATGATCAAATACTGTACAAGTCCTGTACTTTTCATTCACAAATTCAGAACAATGCATCCCTCTAGGGCTGAACACAGACACAGAATTCTTAATCTCACTACAGATGCCAATTCACTGTCCCCAAGCATTTTTTCTTTGTTCTACTCAAGCCGATTACAATATCCCTTGCATCTTTGCATCCTGAATGCTTTCTTCACAACCCCCCTCTCACCTTCTGACTGGAATATAAAAACTCAGATCTCCATTCCTACTTGTTTCTGACAAAGGGAGCACTGACTCTTGGAAAGTGTATGTGTGAGAAGTGTCATCAAGTTACTTCCAATTTATGACGACCCTATGAATTAACATCCTCCAAGACATGCTAGCATTAACAGCCTTGCTCAGGTCTTGCAAACTGATGGTCATGGCTTCCTTGCTTGAGTCAATCCATCTCATTTGGGTCTTCCTCCTTTCCTGTTGTCTTCTTCCTAGCATTATTGTCTTTTCCAATGAGTCTTGTCTTCTCATAATGTTGACCAACACCTCAGTTTAGATTTGCTCTGATCTATATAACCCACTCATTTGCCTTTTTGGCAGTCCACAGTATCCATAAAACTCTCCTCCAACACTAAATTTCAAAGGAATTTATTTTGTTCCAGTCACCTTTCTTCACTGCCCAACTTTCATACCCATACATAGTAATAGAGAATACTATTACATGAATTAACTTGGTACTGATTACCAGCAACACATCCTTACACTTAAGGACCTTTTCTTCTTCATGGCTGCCCTCCCCAATCTCAATCTCCTGATTCCTTGGTTGCTGTCTCCCTTTTGATTGATGACAGAGCCAAGGAATAGAAAATCTTGAACAATTTTAATTTCTTCATCATTAATCTTAAAGCTTTTTTGTCTTCTTTGTGTTCTCGGTTTATACTCCAAAAACCTTAACAGTCTCTAAGGCACTACTGGACTTGAATCTAACTGTTCTACTGCAGACCAACACAGCTACCCTCTGAAACTATGTAGAAGCCCTGAAGCCTTGAAACATTAAAGGCGCAGTCAGCATTCTGAACATCTGGCTGGCTGGCTAAAAATATTTTGCTGCTTATTCAATAATATGACATCTCATCTGATTCAAACCAATTAAAGCTGTTCTATCAAGCTGGTTTGTGTACTTTGTGGACTTGTCAGACACTTCTTACTAAGCAGAAGACGAACTGTAATTTGGTATCCATGTAGGAGAGAAAGGACTGTACAACGTTACTGTTAACTGTAGTTACAGAAAATGAACGAGACTGTCATAACTTACTTCACTTTCCAAAAAGAAAAATACTAATGTCTTGACAAGATTAGCATTTGGGCTCTGTCTTCCCCTTCTTTTAAGAATTCCATCTTCTTCCGGTTCTCTGCGACTGAAAAGCCTTTAAGAAAGATTAAGGAAGACTATTAAACATTTACTTTCTTCTAGAAACAAAAAAAGAACTGAGTACCAATCTATAAAAAGTTTAGACCAAAATTTAAAAAGCAACAAAATTCACTACTGCATATTTACCTTTACAGGATCACAGAACATTTCTTGAGGTCAGAGGATCACAATAAACTGTGACAGCCTCCTATTTTTACTTTCAGTGTTCACCTTCAGCAACTGGTTGACTATAGCACCCATTCATCCAAGAAACAAAATAACTCAGTTCAAGTATCACAGTGAACCATGATTTCTGCTAGCCAGTTTAGAACCCAAATTACAGTCTGCACTTCCCACTGTTGTTCATAGCTACTTGTCTGCTTCCTTTTTTCATATTAGTCAGCAGTCCAATTGTTAGGTCTGGAGGCCTCTGGAAGTAAAGCAATGGCCACAACTAGCAAGTCACTTCAACATCAGGGCAAACCAAGGTTGGAACTAACCAATTCCACTTTATCAGCATTTGGAGGCCAACCATACAAAAGCAATTTGTCTGTTCAGACATAATTTTAAACAGATTACACTACCTTCCTTAACTGTGGTTTTGCATAACTGAGCCATAAAGAAGTGCCATCAGGAGAACTACACATTTCAAAAAGGCAGCTATACAAATAATTTTTCCCACTTACTTTTTATAAAGAAATTCTCCTGCTGCTACAGCTACTGGCCGATGAGCTGAGTAAACCAGATGATAGACATTTTCACAGTCTTCTGCAGTCAGAACTTCTTCACTACTCCTACAAATTGGAAAAAGGTACATTCAGAATATTAATTGGGGGAGGGAGGATAAGGGACATAAATTAAAGACTTATTTTGAGTATGAGACTAAAATGTGAATATAATTCCAATCACAGATCTTCCTTGAAATGTTATATTTAATAATTAACGTTAATTATATGCTTGAATACACCCATGTGTTATTACCTTTCTGAATACATACACCTCAAGTAATGTAGGGTAAGGCATATTAGAATGACGTTTACAATTTGATGCCTTTCCCAACATTTATAACTGTATTACTCTGCATCAGAGAAATCCACCACTACAATTAACTTAAGCATGTGAACTCCAATGAAAGAGCATCTAAAAGCTTTAACTATGTAGACTACTAAATACCAAAATGTTTCTCCTGGCAAACATATTAACTTGAATCTCTTTTCTGTGAGTATTCCTGAAGCACAAGTTGCACTGAATTCTATACTGTAATAGGAAGGGGGAATATAAGAAAGCTAATGTTCTAAAAAAGGAAAGTATTTCTTAATAACCAGATGCAAAAGATTGCCAAGTTTCACTGCTATTTCTATTGCCAGAAATGGCTCTCTCCAAAGCCAGTGGCAGTTGTGGCAAATAAAGGGCATACTGAGAATTACAGTGGAATATTCTTCTAATATTGTTTGTATAATGGGAAACCTTCCTCAGGGAAGTATTTTAATACATTTATAATGAAGAAGAATAAACTATATAAAATGACCATGAAAACAGTTCAAATTATTATGTCAAACTAAAGAGTCAAGATAGATCAGATGATAGCTAATTACTTGGCAACTACAATGGCTCTGAAAACTGGGTTAGTATGGCTGCACTCATACTTTTAAGATTTTATAAGGAGTTGAAAGGCAATTTGTCATTTTAAGTAGAAAATTATATGACTTCACAAACATAAAAATAAATTGTTTAATTAAGAGTTTTGCTAACACTGTGGACAAACACAGCTTGCTCACAGAATTCTCACTCCTCCCAGCTCCCTCCACCTCTAGAGCATGAAACTTGATTGAACACTTCCTGGTCTGATCAACCTCCAATGTGCCACATTTTAAAATGCCTTGGTAAACTGGAATTTGCTTCTTACCACAAAATTCCAGTTTTCTGGAGAGGCTGCACAATGCTGAGAAAACTGTTTAAACAGAATTTGTGACGACAGCAAAGCACATTAAAAGACTCTGAGCCCTAAACAGAATGCCAAGGACCTGAAACATTCATTCAGAAAAATGAATTTCTGATTCTAACACTGTTTGGGGGGGACCCTGAAACCCTTTGCAAAGATAAGTATATTGGGTAGCTCCAAGAAGTGAACTTCCATCAACGTTTATAGTCTGTAATGTATATTTTGATCCAGTTTTCAAATTAGTTCTGAAAACTGGCATCACAAACAAAATGTGTAATATGTTTGGAGTTTTGTAGAACTACATTAAAAAAGCAAGGATGGCATCCAAGGTTGGCAATGATAGGCAGCTACCATGGCACTAAGAACTTCCAGCAAAACAGGTTGCTTACTTGTAATTGGTGATCTTTGAGCAGTCATCTGTGCATTCACACCTGTGGGATATAGTGCACCTGCGTCAATCCTGATTGGTAACTTCAAAAGTCGAGAAAAAAGGACTTTTGCACCCTTCCCTGTGCCGTGTGCAGGAGCTCCACCATGCATGCTCATGGGGAGGGGCATGAGGTCCCTGCCACTTCCTTCTGACTGCTACAAGCCCCTAGAGGAAGACCTGAAGCAGTGGGGAAGGAGGGCGGGTGGTGTGAATGCATAGATGACCACTTGAAGATCACCAGTTACAGGTAAGCAGCCTGTTTATCTTCTTCATGGTCTCTCTGCTTCACTCTTATGGCAGAATAGCAAACCAAAACCACAGAATTCTACCTGGAGGTGGGTGCTGTAGGGACTCAGACACAAGCTGCTTGCCAAGACTGCTCAGCCCACAGAGATCCTCTGAGACTGGCAAACAACAAGAGCATAGTGCTTCATGAATGTGTGAAGTGTGGCCCATGTGGCAGCTCTGCAGATTTCAAGTAGAGGGATCCCTTTTAGGAATGCTGTAGAGGCTGTGAGAGCCCTAGTGGAGTGGGCATGAACCGGGCCTGGGAGAGGCTCCCCCCCCCACCCCAAAAGATATAGCTGATGGCAAGCAGTTCAAGGTAATTGATACTCCTATGCTTAGGTTGTTGAGATGTGCTCCCCAACCCCAAAGAAATGCGTCAGTCATGATGGGCAAGGTTGGGGATGCAGGGTGGAACCGTGTGCTTGCCATCAGATTCATGGAGTCCTCCCATCACGATACGCAGTCCAGGACGTGTTGGTAGCTAGAGACGATGTGAGTGAGGGTGGATCAGGGGTTGGAAAACTCGGACGAATCAAGAGTTGTAAGGGTTGCATTCAGGGCTAGGGCTATGACTGATGTAGCTGACAGAATTTGGAGGGAAGATGCTTCTCCCTGTATGCAAATTAGCCTGATTAGAGAAATGATAGATTCTGCCCTCTGGGATGGGAGGAAGGCCTTGCAGAGACAAGAATCCAAGATGGCTCCAAATGGACCTGTGTGGAAGGTTCTAGGTTTGATTTCTGGAGGTTGACCTGAAGACCCAGATCTCTGAGGAGGGACATTGTGCCATCGAGGTGATGACAGAGGTTCTGCTTCCAATTCGCTACCACCAGCCAGTCATCTATATAGAGAAAGATGGTTATCCCCTGGAGACAAAGTTGTGCCACTATAACCACCATGGTCTTGACGAAGATGCATGTGGAGGTGGATATGCTGAAGAGGAGAGCATTGTATTGAAAACTGAGGTTTCCTATGGCAAAGCGGAGAAACCTGCGATAGTGTGGGAGGATGGATAGATGGAAATATGCATCCTTCAGGTCAAGCGTAGCCATCCATGCTCCCTCCAAAGGAGCGGAAGGAGGTTTTACAACAACATCATCCTGAACTTTTTGTAGTTATGATTTTTTTCAAAGCCCTGAGATCCATAATGGGGCAAATGCCCCCATCCTTTTTGGGGATAAAATAGCAGAAATAGAATTCAGAAGGGTGTGATACGAGCACTGGTTTTAAGGCTAATTTGGTGAAAAGGCTGTCAATTTCTTCTAGGAGCATAGAAGAAGGGGCTATGAGGCCTGTCGGAGGAGGAGTCTGAACAAATTCTAGCTTGCAACCCTCGTCAATGATGGATAGGACCTACTGGTCTGATGTTATGCATCTCCAAGTTGGGTAAGTAGAAGTGGAAATAAGTTGGAGAGTCAAAAATTCTGCTTAGGCGTCTTGGTGGATTTCGGTTTGCCAGCTTGGGAGGCAGATGGTGAGAATTTGGATTTTGACCCATAGGAAGGTCTAGACTGGTTCTGATGCGACAGAGGAGTCCAGGACCAATCTGGAGAGGATCTGGTTGAAGGGACCAGGGTTTATTTCAAGTTTTTTGGAAGACCTGGTGGAGGAGGAGGAAACTCCTAAGTTGCAGGAAATTTTGATGCCCCTGTCTAGGTACTGTACGCCCATGTCAGTAGTTAAGCTAAAAAATCCTTCCCTTTCAAAGAGTAGGTCTTCAATGAAGGACTGAGTGTCCTGCAGTAGCACGGTAGCTCTGAGCCAAAACTAAAGCATCAGATTGATGGCAGACATTAAAGTTTTGGAGATGTCCAGGGAATGTTTAGCAGCATTGACCTGGTGTTTCATGAGTAGCATGTTCTCCATTTGGATTCAGCAAGCTTCCTGGTGTTTATCCTCTGGCAATAAGGCAAGAATCTCCATTAATTGTTTTCACAAGGCATATTGATAACGGCTCATACAGGAAGCATAACTGGTGGTTTTAATGATGAGAGCTCCAGCTGAATACATTTTTTTGTGCCAGGGAATCCAATTTTCCCTCTTTGCCAGGAGAAGAGGAATGGGTACATTCGCCTCTAGAGGAGGAGGTGACGACTACTGAGTTGGGTTTTGGATGAGCAAAAAGGAAGTTGGCTGCTGTTGCTTTAATTTTGTACTTATAGTTGATTCTTCTTCTGGATATCAGAGTGGAAGCTGGTTTCTGACAGGAACTCTTGGCTGCTTGGAGGAGGACTAAGATCATAGGCACCAATGCATCTCTCTGTACTCTGTCAAAGACTGTGTCCCCCATGACAGGCTGAGGTTGTACCATGGATAGGGATAGTGTGTGAGCCATATATTTGATGAAGTCACCATCAACCTGCAAATCTTTCAAGGGCGAGACTGGGGGGTCTTCCACCGCATTCTGTGTTGGGGATGGTTTGCTATTGGAAGTTCATCAGTTCAGTTGTAGTCTCGGTCCGAATGTGGTGGTGATGCTTCTGAGTCAGATGGATCCAAAGGAAGTGTCAGTGGTGACAGAGTTTTCTGCTTTGTCGGTGGAGGCCAGTGTTTCTGGGTTGCTGGCTGTTTTGGAGGCTGATGGGTCAGTGGCTGCTTTGGTCTCAGAGGTTCCAGTGCTGAGTTGGGATCTCAGCGACAAGAGTGACAGAAGGTGAGGGAGCTCATGTCCCAGTCCAGCGGAGGTTAGGGAAGAATGCTGAAGGCACAGTGTATGTTCCAACGACATACTGCCACTGACGTTGGTCCCATGGGGTTGGTGGTGGCGGATGCTTGATGGGTCCCACTGGACGGGAGGCAGCTTTGGATTCGAGGAAGCAGTCGAATTGGAGGGCTTCTCTGGTTAATGAGCAGCTGGAACCTAGTTAACAGTCGGCTACCTTCAGTGCCGGACAAAAAAGAGTGGAATGTTATTTGAGTTAGGTCGACTTGCGAATCTGAAAGTCGGGATAGCTGAGTTGACTGTTTAGACGGTGGAGTCGATTGGAATGGAGAACTGAGCAGATGGATAGGAGGAATCAAGGATGGCTTCAGGATACAGTGAGGAGAGGAAGATTTTTCAAGTCAGCTCAGCAATGTAGACTTTTGGATTTCTCTGAGTCCTGTTTGTGCTGCTTTTTTTTCTTTGTCCTTTTTATGCTCTTTATCCTCCCTGTATTTCTTGGCAGGAATTTGATGCCAGGCTGGCTGTTTCAGCACTGCCCGGTGAGCATCAGACTGAGCAAGGATTGCCTGGATAGAGGTCGACAAGGAAAGGGGAGACGTGCCTGAGGTCGTCTTGGGAGGATGCAATTTTGTGTGTTGACAAAGCAGACTCCAAGAGTGCTGTGCGAAGTCAGGCTGCCTGATTTCTCCAGGTTTGTTTGGAAAATTTGATGCAATGCAGACAGATTTCTTGGGTTTGAGATTCCGTGAGACAGGAGGCAGAGGAGGTGTCTGTCCTGTGGGGGAATTTTACTGGTGCTCTTGGTGCACCTTTTGAAGAACTCCCCCACCCCTGTTTTTTTCCATGCCGTGGTGCTGGGAAAGGGCATGGAGCAGAAAAGGGGAGAAGAGGGACTAGGCCCCAGGTCCTCCAAGGAAAAGGAGGAAAGGGAGAAGTGGGAGCAGGAGATCAAGAGATAAAAGTTACTAATGCACCAAAGTTTCTTTCCCTCAGGTTCCTGGTGTGAAAACTGAAGTGCTGACAAGATCGAGGAAAGAAATCCTATCCATACAGCAGTCAGAAAGGAACTGGTGGGATCCTATGAACATGCATGGAGGAGCCCCTGCACATGGCACAGGGAAGGGTGGAAAAATCCTCTTTTCTAGGCTTTGAAGTTACTAATCAGGATTGGCGCAGGCGTGCTATATCCCATAGGTGTGAAGTACAGATACCATGAATAAGATCCAATCCTTGCTCTGCTACTGCTGCAACAATGTTACACCTCTCAAAGAGAGGATGCCTTCTCTGTCCTTTGGTTTGTGTCCTACTGGGCTTCTTCTCTTCTGCTCCAAGTACAAGCAAGCCCACACACCACCACCCACTCACCCTATGAAAAGCCAACTGAAGATAAATAAAGATAAGATAAATGGGCAACCACTGATGAAGTAACTGAACAGTAGACCCACTCCCACACCACTGTAGCTTGGTTTACTCATTAGCCTAAATGAACAAGCCATTACTGATTGAGCAATTGCTACTACTTTACGTTCCTCTCCCTTGGAGCAACATCAAGATTTGAAGGGAATGCTGAGGGAACCACAACCTTTGGTAGCAGCAGCAAGGGCTTTCCTCTACCTACTCCTCTATCACATGAGGGGGGGGGGAAGAAGGCCACTCACTCGTCTTACCCACCTAGATGAGCAGCTGGCAAAGTAACAAAGATAGCAGCAGCCAACACAACATGCCATTCTGAGCAGCTGGTGGCAGCAAGAATCATGACCTGCCTTCTGCACGTCAGAAGGGGCCAATGAATGAAGTATTTTCAAGACACCCCCCGCAAACCCTCCCCCAGCAAACAAGATACATAAATGCAGACAATTGGTATTAATGACTGTTTTGAAATACTTACTGTAAAACAAGAGTAAGTAGTTTTATTGCTTGTACTGCAACATCATATTCTTTGTCAAGAGTCATAGATACAATCCTATCCTAAAAGAGGACAAAAATAATTTGGAAAATGGCAAACGTTAGAAACAGGAAGTGTAAAGTGCTATGCTTTTTTAAAAATAGGCTGTCAAATAACACTAACCTTGAATCTACTGGTGAAGAGTTCCAATTTGGAATTAAGTTCTTTATTATAATAAAGTCCTTGCAAAGCGGTAAGGCATTTGAGTCTTACCTCCCCTTGCTACAACAGAAAAAACCACAATGAAATCTGAGGTATGTGGGATCTTATACATTGCATTTTCAATACTTCTATGTGCATATTATAGTTCATCAGTTCTTCAGGTTTTCCACTACTCTAGTTTTTATTTGGTAAATGGAAAAAATAATCAGTAATACTTCTTATCACAACAATGAGAAATGTTCCCAGCTTAAGCATAACCCAAACAGAGGCTGGAGTCCAAAAAAGGTACAGTAAAATCTGTTATGTGGCACTCAGCAACTGATGAAATTACCAGAACGAAGACTGCTACAACAATGCCTTTCTTGAGCAACAGCAGACTGTGGATGACCAGGCTCCAAGTCCTTGCCACAGGCACTACCCACTCAGACTACTGCCAAATAACTGTCAGTCACAACTGCATGCTGGCCAAGAAGCGCTGCCTGCTCCTCCACTACCTGTTCTGATGCAAGGAGAAGCATAGCAGCACTTCTTGCCATGGGCACTGGCCATGGGCCAGAGGCTTCTCATGACTTTGTGTGATACAGGATGTCCAAACCAGGAATGCAGGACAACCCTACTCACTGTCTTGAAGATCTTGGTGGACAGAAAGGGTGAGACATGATCTGAGGGCAGTAGGTTGGTTACAGAAACAAAGGAATGTCAGAGAGCAGTAAAGATGGTGACTGCAGCTTAGGCAAAGCCACTGCAACTGCTTATGATGTCATCAGCTGATACCGCTCACCCAGGAGCTACAGAGAAGCCAAGCTGAATGAGCAAGGAAATAATGGGATGGCAACACCTGCAGCAAGACTGGGGAATTTAAGGAACTTGAGCACACCCTTGGAAGAAGGTGAAGGTCCCGCCAGGAGCTGGAGTCAGTTAAGTCAGGCCTGGCAAGGAAGGGTGGCTGGATGGAGGAGCCAGTGGCTGACTGCAGCTGTGAGGAGGATGGCGTGGGCAGAAGGTGGAAAGGAATGGAAGGTGATTCCCCAAGTTTTATGCCTTCTAAGGACGAGGAGGAGCAGCAAATTTAGTCTAAACCTGAAGTAGAGCTAAAGAAGTCTATAAAAGAATTATTTTCCCATGCGGCCAGGTAGAACAGGCGTGCTGAGATCCAGCTGGGAGCCAAGTGTTGCAAAGACAGTCCACGGGTAGTAGCACAAAAGGGGTAATTTAATGCCCTTCCCAGTTTTGAGGCCACAGGACTGCACCAATTGTTGGCAAGGGGGCTGAAAGTGGAACTCCTACACCCGTACACAGAAAACCTCACAGCACCAACCCTATGCACTACCACCAAGTGAGAGGAATCCATGGTCAGAAGCTAGCCAGGGCACCTTATCTACTCTTCCACTCAATTCTTGTTGGACAGAGGGCTGAAGCAATGCTAAGCAGGCAGTGGTGGAGTGGGCATGTTCTGGCCACATCCTGGCCATGGCTGCTTCACATTTACTAACGCTGGCTGGAAAAAGTTGGTTATTCACTAGCTTGGGTTAACCAGCATTTCCCATTTCCCACTAATGCCAGTTAACAAAGCTTGTACTATATGTGTATGCCAAAGGTTCTGAACATGCCTAACTGGATTTTTTCCTGTATTGCATATTGCTTTCTGAAAGTCTCCTCACATTCAAAAGTAGTTTACCATGCCACAGGCATACTTAATGCTATTCTGAAGTACAAACACAAAGGCCCATTGGGAAAAACCAGAGTTACGTTGTGTGGTTGTTTGGATTCCAGTCAGTATATAAACTAACTACACTATAATTTCTAATGACTTGGGGAAATATTTATTTAGATACTTTTTTACTTGAGCAGTTAAGTTTCAATTCAGGGCTACAAAGATATGTAAACCAAATATAGTGGGATGCATGTACTCTATTTCATGAAAATCCACATTGCTTCTAAACAAGAAAAGGTACAACACGCACAGCACCTTACCTTGTCATGCATTGTCCACCCTACATATTTTAAATAGCTATCATTGAGGAAGGCATCACTGTACATTTTCATCCAGATCCCAATTTCTTCAATACAAATTGCTCTTATTTCAGCTATTGCATCTCTGTAATGGACAAGAGGTAGAGGAAATTTAAAAATGTGACAAAATGTAAGAAATACTAGCAAGTTAATCTTACAGGACTGTATGGTACACAGGAATTAAACTCACCGATATCTATGAACAAATACACCTTTAAAAATTGCATTCATCATATTTTCTATTTCATCTTGATTTTCCTGAAGCTGAAAAACACAAGTATTAAAATGGGCAAGCTGTAATGTTGATAATCAAGGATTTGAATCACCTCTACTTAACACTGATATGATTTTTAAGAGTATTTCATGGAAGGACAGAATACAGGTTTATTGTTTAACTATCTGGCAATTTTCTCCAATGAAATGAAAATACTAAGATTCTAGGACCCTGACGATCAAGTTTAAGTGTACAGCTATCATTATTTGCTGACAAATACCACCACACATACTAAAAGTATGCAATTATGGCAATGAAAAGGCTGCTTACATGTCTAAATGGAAAAGTTCTGCAAACACTTAAAACAACTAATGCTGGAAGGTCACAATTTATAGAAAAAGATCAACTGTTATCACAACTGCTGTCAGTATACACAAATGCACAATTCTTTCATCATTCTAATCTCAAGACATACAATGAGCAAAGGACAATTGCTCTGGGAAACGGGGAACCTAAACTTTGGATACTGTCTGCAAAGGAGGGAACTCTTCACAGTACACTTAAGAGCCTATGTGTACCCAGAAGCAGCTCAGAGAGAATGCTCTCATCCCTAAGGGTGCAGGTGGCAGAGAAGAGGACGATAATTATATTCAGGAGATCTTACATTCTTAGCCAAAGTAACATCACCTAAAAAGGAAAAGGAGGTCCAAAAAGCAATTTTGGTCCATCATATCCACTGAGGGATGGAGCAGAATTGCTAATTTACGCCATTTTCCACTGTATCCAAACACACCCATCATCCTTGGGGAGATTCTATGGAAATATACTTTGAATACATATCAACAGTCAAGAAATGGCAAGATGCATTTCTCAATCAACTGACAGCATCCTCCCTCCCACTCTGTACCGAAATAGTTGGAAAAATATCGGCACAGAAATGTTTTGTTTAAAGCTTCACAGAGATTGTAAATGTAAATTAGAACATAAATTCTGTAGGTGCTCTACAAATTATTTCAAAAGCATTTTTTTACTTTTAATTGTTATTGTCAGCTTCTTTCTCTTGCCCAACCCTTAGCATAACTGACAGATCTTCTAACCTCTTTCCTTTTTTGTAGTAAGAGTTCCAGTCGGTCATTAGCTCGTTTTCCAATTATTTTATTTCGTTCTGCTTCATACTGACGTTGTGTATTGTCCATGTTAATGCTCAGATTTAATGCCACATTCACTAATGCAGTCATCAATTTCATAGCTGAAAGGTACAAAATGAAAAAGGGAGGGGAGGACACTTACATTAGATGATTGGGGTTTACTAATAATAATCAATGGCTTACAAAAACATACTGAGACCCAAATACTCAACATAATAAAGATTTTGAATGCTTAACTCAAAAGTGTGGAATGAATTGATTTATTCTGCAACATTTCTTGCTAAACAATCCTAAGGAGCAAGAATGATAATAGGCTTTGCCAAATACCTGGAGAGCTGCTTTAATTAGGCAAAACAGACCAATGGTTTAACTTAGCTCTTTATATTTAGTTATCATAGGAGTGAGAAACTAAGTGACTAAAATAAGTGAATGGTACAACAATATAAATGACATGATTCAAGCAAATAAATCATTCACACACTTTTGAATACATAATGTTGTAATGTCCAAAGCAAAACTGATGAACAGCCTGGGACCATCCCCACTTGGGCTACCCAAGAGAACAATTTAACTTGCTCTTTGCCACTATTGTTTATTTACTAATAATAAGGCCCGTTGTGAGAAGAAATACAACAGGCGCTAGCAATTTGCCGTGGGTGAGTGTCATGGCCTTGACTTGGGGGGGGGGGGGCGCGCTGGGGAGAGAAGGGAAATATAGAGGGAGGCAAGGTACGTCAAGCAGTGCCTCAATCCTCAGCCAATGGAACACAACAGACCTTGAGTGGCAGTTGATGGGCCAATGGTTTACGGAGCGCACACCACAGCCAATGGGAGAGTTGGATTTGGCCTATCACAGGGCTTTTATTATATAAAGGATTACATTTGGTTTATAGCCTGCCCTCCCCTGCAAGCCTGTGCATAATTTCACCAGTTTCAAGTCAAAGTCCTTCCAACAACAGAAAACCTCCTAAAGTTAAATGTACTAAAATGGGGAAGAAGTTGAGTTTATAGAACATAAAAACTCTTCTCAAAAATTCTTACCTGCCAGTGTACTAGTATGTCGAAATGCCCTGACTTGTGAGTCCGACAGTCCTGTAAGTAGCGAAATTACTGTGTCCATCATATATTCATCATATATGATACTATACTGACACTGCCGGACCAACACACCAATGAACTCACAAAAACTTGATTTAAATTTCTTCCACTGAGGACCAGCCATGGTAAGTGGATAATCTCCACTATCCTACAACAGGAAACATTTATATGTGAACAACAATGAAGTTAATTCCGTATTTTAAATATAGAACAACTGAATTCCAATGATTTAAGGACTCAAAACAGCAAGGTTAATGAACATTTCAGCTCTCTTCTTCCACACCTGCATGACTTCTATCAGAAAGAAGAAATACTGACAGCTTTAGCACTGCCAAATAAACAAAAGATTTGAGGTTTCATTTGCCCTTCATAATACAGCCAAGAATTCTGTTCTTCCCTCTTTAAAAACTGTCACCGAACCAAGATGTACAAGTCAACAGGTACATATACACTCATAAGAATTACAGTAATTACTCTGAAATTGTCTTGTTACTTAAGGAAAACCACATTGCCTTAGTAATAATCAACAGGTAGTTTATACAAGAAAACATGCCATTCCCAGAAAAATATTTTTTTTGTAGAAGTATAAGAAATCAATGGGACATCCAGGTTTCCTGTATAACTATATGAACTTGCCCTCTTTAGCTACTCTACCTATTTACAGTACAACATTTAGCGTGCATCTCTTCCCCAGCACAAATAAGGAACCTATTCAGAGCAGATTATGGCCCACATAGAAAATGCTGTACTAAGACAAAGTGCCAGATTCTTTAAGACAAGCAGTTGGAAATGGTCAAGAAAAAAAAATGTGCAACATTTTCAAGAACAGCAAAATTATATAAATATACATTAGTGCTCAGCGTATAAAACGGCACAAGTGTTCCGTGTCCTCTTTGTACAGCATGTGATTTCCAAATTTAAGCTTTAAACCAATCAGAGTGAACAATACCATGTAGTTAAGGTGGCCCTTTAATAGCATGTTGCAATTTTTAATTTTAAGTTTTCAAATTAATTGTTACTATAATTATAAGTCTGTTTACAGTGCTTTTACTTGTCAACTACCCCCCCCCCCAATCAATTACAAATATATTTCCAAGAGGACTTGGATACAGCAAAATGACTCATTTCACAAAATGCACACAATTTTCAAAGTGCACTTGCATTACTTACCTCATCAAATTCTTCAGTCATTTTTCGAATTATTTCAGAATTTTGCATATGTCGAAACATCTCTGCTGTAACAACCCCTACAAAGTATTGATTGTAAATTAATACCACAGCCATAACAGAAGTAAAAGCTCAAATCAGTAAACTGGGAACAATTTAGGCTCTGGATCTGAAATACTTAAATGTGAGAGGTATAAAATCTCTCTCACACATACATAAACCAGCATAAAATTAGAACATGTTTAAAGTCACTAGCATTTTAAACAAATAATTTTTTATACTGTCTTATACCATCAAACCTTTGGAAAGGTGCAGAGAAATAAACTGTAAAGTCCTGAAGCAATATGCCACTCAATATGCTTATTTCTCACAAGTACCACTGAAATATTTCTAAGAATACCTAAGCAATAACTAACTAAGTAAACTGTCTGAAAATATGCAGTATTCTCAAAAGAATCAGAATGAGGTAACAAAATGGAAACACAGCAGACAATGTTATACTTATAAAACTTCTTTCAAACAAAATCACATTTTTCATATAGTGAACAGAGTAGTTAAGCAAACTTTTGTGTAACTGGTTCTAAAATGTGAGAGATCACACGGTCAAATTTCCAAGGACCACCAAAATTACTTCATTTACCAACAGATGTTACATTGTTCCAGACCAACACAGCTACCCACCTGATTCATTTACAAATGATTTTCCTGATACCCCAATCATCACATTCAACATTTCCTGCCAGATAGGGGGAATGTTATATTCAAACTTGCGATGCAATGTTGGCCCTTCCTACCTTGATTTTTTTGTAGACATTGCCCTCGACTGTAAAAGTTCTTGTTATGAATTTTACTGTTAACATTTATTCCACATTCTAAAATACTTTACCTTTTTCTTCTCCCCCCCCCCCCACCTCTTTTTCTGGAGTGATATGTATGTGGCATGTTTCAGATAAACTTTTTTAAAGTTAAAAAAGTTTCAAGGCCTCAAACCATTAAAAAAGTCTACTAATCACAGATCCCATCCTAATATGGGTTTCTCCCCTTGTTTCTTCCCCTGCTCCTTGCAACTAACAAGAATAGGGCCATCTAACAAGGCCGTGAGTTGCCAATCCCAAGTGTATACATTAAGCAGCAAAAACATCATTCTAAGAAGTCCTGGGCTTAAGCTACAACTTTGCTATCACAGGTAAAAGGGATTTTTTAGAAGAGAATGTGCCATCTGACGTAAACATTAGAAGTTATCTAATAATAAAACCTTGGCTCAATTCAGATATCAAGTCAAACCACAGTTTGGGCTCTAAATGATGAACAGTATAAACAACATGTGTTTCCAAATGTATAGCAGATAAATTCACGGTTCTTTGCTTTGTCTTTTGACACTTAACGTCATTCTGCATACCCATGGAGTAGAAGCTTGTAACAGAGGAAGTACTGCTGCAATTATGATTTCCAAATTTAGCAAGCTGTAGTTAGCACAAATCATAGTTCATAATTAAGCTTCCTTAAATGTAGTTTGGCATGACATCTGAAAAAAAACACTCTGTAGCAGGCCATACACACAAACAATTATTGCACTAGAGGGAAAATATCAATTAATCTTAACTAGCTTTACAGAACAATGGGCGGGGGGGGAGGAAAAAAGCTAATTACAAAAGCACAGGATACTGAAGAAAGGAAGTTGGCCAGGAACAGAAGCCTTAATTTGGGTGGAATGAGGACAAAACACTCATTGTTATATGTACAAAAGGTATGCAGTTTAAAAGGTCATGTACATAAGTGCCATTTCCAAAATAAACTTCTTACCTTTGCAGCCTGAACACTGTATAAAGAAATTGATGAGATCAAGAAGTGCTATATCCCTGTCATGCTTGTATGACTCTATCCAGTCATCCACTACAGACTAGGAGAAAAGTAAAATAAACCACTATTTTAAAAAAAGGGCAAGGCATGATGCTGCTTAGTATCATTTCCAAACCACATGATTTTTAGTCTAAAAATTTATTTCTCTGTTTTCACGTAACTTACAGAATATTGTTTCTAGGAGATAACATGGTACAATCCTGCAGTTACTCCAGCAAAACCCATTGATTTTAATGGGCTTAGACTGGAATAACCATACGTAGGATTGCACTAACTTTCCTTTTAGTTTTTTCAAGCACAAAGAATAACCAATAAAATGTTTCCACTAACCCCATAACATCAAACATTTATTAGTCTAAAGGTTTATGTAAGTATACAAAATCAAATGCATGAACAATTAAAGTCACTGTATTTCAAGTGGAATAAACCTTTATGGTAACCAAGCCATATGTATGAAGTAAAATAACCTCAATTTTCACAAGCTGCTTGGGCTTATAGTGTTTAACTATGGATTTAATTATTCTATGTATGTCACCTCTCAGAGAGATGAGGATTTCTGAGATTTAAAAAAAAAAAAAATTATGGACCCTTCTCACACAAAAGCTTGTACGACTTGTAGCAACAAGGAAGAGTTCACTGCATTTTCTTGATGTTACATTACCAGAATAATTCAGAAGAAGCAGACAGACAGCTTTTAAATCTCATTACATTCTACAAACATACACAGAACTGGATTGCAAGCATACATCAGGAAGATCTCTGTCCACATATACAGGCAGGAACATTTAGGGAAGACTTCAATACATTTGAAACTATTCTACCTGTACTAATATTTGGAATTTAGAAAACCAAATTTTAATAGGGGTACATTGGGCTTCTGGAGCTTTCTCTTAAGAAGAGCCAATATGTTATGGGGGGGGGGGGGTTTCTTGCTTTATAGCTTCACTTTCAGATCCCAGTAACACAAAGCATATAGTTTTTTTTAAACATTATCAAGCATTCACATAAACAGATTGAAACTTTCAGAACTATCTCATAGAAGGTGTCAAAGACATGCTTTTTTTTTTCTTTGGAGGTTTCAAATAAGCAAAACCCTCACTCAGAGTTTTAAAAGTCCCCCCCCCTTTGGAAAGAGAACAGGCAGAAAGGGGGGGGGGGAGTCCGTTCAATTGCTTGCTTTCCACACTTATTTCAGTCCACCTTCATGCAAATATAATTGGTCTAGACCAGAGGTGTCGAACTCACTTGTTATGGTGGACAGATCTGATATAAATGTCAGTTTGTTGGGCCAGACCATGTGTGCCATAAAATGTAACATGTGGTAACAGAGATGTAAACCTTATAAAGATGATTTCAGATGCCAAATAGCAATAGGCTTGATTAAATTAGATGTGATATGTAGAAGGGTAGTAGGTGTGGAGATATCATCATTGGTAATGAGACAGGAAACCTAGGTCTCAGTTTGGACCAGGAGGATGAAAAGAATAAAGGGACGTAACTCTGAAGAATTGATCAGTATTTCACAAAAGCTCATAACCTGCCACAAATATTGTAAGGTGCTACTGGACTCTTGCTTCCTTCCACTAATAAAGATTGCAAGCAGTGCTGTTATCGCTCCAAATGAAATAATGTGTTGTTTTCAAACTGGACAAAATCCACTTACTGCTAGTGATAATAAAAAGTTTAAAAGGGGTGGTGTTAATGTGAAGAAAGGCAGCCAGTGAGGTGGGAGGGGAGAGAGGGAGGCCATGTATTGAACTGGAATATATGGAACCATCATTTAAAAAAAGAGTCATCTACTTCCAGTCATTAAACCATGGAATTTAATCCAAGTGTTGCTAAACACTTTTTGAAAGAAAATGAAATCCCAGATATGCACATAGAAATTTAATTTAAAAAAAACAACTTTCAGAATAAATCAAAATAGTTCCCTTTAATTCCCCTTGCCCCAGATGTATCTCTTCCCTGCCCCCCTTCCCTTTCTAACGTGTGTGAGTGATCAGGACTCAAAGAGAACAGCAGACCAAGGTTTGTCAGAAGAATCTCCCTCCCCACCCCCCAGAAGTGTTCATACACATAAAAGCTTATATCTGGAATAAAACTCTGGTCGTCTTGAAAGTTCCACAACACCCCCTTTTCTTGTGCACGCTCTCTCTCTTTCCTTCCATCGCCTTCCCTCTCCAAATGAGGGAAGAAAGGCTTGGCAACAAGGAGAAGCCCCCAGTGGAGGAAGCAAGGAGAGAGAAGAGGGAGCTTTTCTCTGGTGCACTGGCATGTGCCCTCTTTCTCCTTCCCCCTCACTTCCTACCCAAAGGAGGGAAAACAGGTTTGGCAATGCAGCAGCAGCCCCAGTGAGGGAAGCAAGAAGAGAACGGGGAAAACTTTTCTTTGCATGCACTCTTTTATTTTCCTTCCCCCTCAGAGAGGCTATTCCACACAGCAGTAGTAGCATCCAGGAGACAGACACAGAAGACAGTCAGTTGCTCCTTCTACAGATACCAGCCCTGCAGGGGACGGATATGGCCCACGGGATGCACATTTGACATCCCTGGTCTAGACACTGGGAAGGATGCTTCAATGTACAATAAACCCAATAGAGGTCTAAACTAAGGAGGAGCCTGTCCTATTTTAACATCTGATAGGGCATGAACAGAGAGGGACAGAGGAATCGTGTTTTACTCATTTCTCTATCCCAGGGGTGACCAAGGGTAGCTTCTCCAGATGTTTTTTGCCTACAACTCCCATCAGCCCCAGCCAGCATGGCCAATGGCTGGGGCTGATGGAAGTCGTAGGCAAAAAAACATCTGGAGAGCTACCCTTGGCCACCCCTGCTCTATCCCTTGCTCAGTCTGGTGCTGTGCTAAAAATATGATTGTGAACATTTTCTTTTTAATAAATACTTTATAACTTTTATGCTGGTAGTGGTTCCCTGTACCACAAAGACCTCCACTGTCCTTTCCTTTATTTGTTAGCTTCTCTGACCAATGGTCTTAAGCTCAGCAAAATGACCTCCACTGTCTTGGACACGCAATTTAGAAGGAATGTTAGGGAAAAGGCAGGCAGTTGACATGTGGCTATTTCTCCAAGAGTGCACTCAGCAGTAAACTGTCCCTGTGGCGACCAGATGCTAGGCAGAGGGAAACACAGAGGCAAGGCCTTAGAACGTGGAAGGGAAGCTGGGAGTCCTGACCCTTCTAACGGCTAATTTCTACAAAAGTCAGGTGGTAATGGTGGCAGGTTACCAAAGAGAAAGAGAAAAGCCTCTCCAAGTGTTGTGAAAATCCTGGAGGGCAGGGTGGAACAGGTCCTGCAGGCCAGTTCCACCACAGATGGCTTTACCGTTTTTACATCTCTAAAGGGGCCAAATTCTTGCCTGCAGCACTAAGGCTGCATACTGCAAAGACCAGGGTCCAGTTGCTCTATGGCGCTGAAATTGGCCCTTATTCAACCACCAAGCCGTTGGAGATAGTACAAACCAAACTCTTGCGCAAGCTTCTGTCCGTTCCCAGTTGTGTGCCAAACACTGCCATCAGGTTGGAATCTGGCGTCCCAAGCATCGAGACGTCTATGTGGTTAAACACCCTTTGTTACTTTTTGAGGGTTCTCTCAAAGCCAGGTGGCCTTCCCCATCTGATTTTCTTCGACTCTTTTGTGGGAACTTGGGAGAAAAGGTGTCTAGATTATTTTAGACTCTGTGATCTCTCCCCTGAGTCCCTAGCAATGATGGAACTGAGGGATGCGAAAGAACTTTTGCGCCTGAGGTTGGTTGAGCTGGAACTGAGATCTGCTAGAGCTAGTCTTTCTGCGCACATTTTCTTAGGGAAGCAAGCTGAAGTACTGTCCCCAGCCAGGTATCTTTTCAACATCACTATCCCAAAATATCGGATAGCTTTCTCAAAAGCACGACTCAACGCACTTTTCTCTTCGGTGCTTTTGGGGCGTTACGCTGGGTCCCCATATCTGGAAAGATTGTGCCCCTGTAATTGCAATGAGGTCGAAACAACTCTCCACATCGTTTTGCGGTGTCCAAATTACAATGACTTGAGAGCAAGATTAATCTCTCCAATTCTCGGGCCCTTGGCGGGCAGGCCGGAGGATGAGCAGATTGCCTTCCTCCTGTCTGACACTCACTCTGATGTTTCAACTAAGATTGCCCGTTTCTGTTATGTTGCTCAGTTGGAAAGGAGGGAAATTGAGAATGTAAATCTTGGCTATGATTTTTAACAATATGTGTAATAGTTGGCGTAAGGAACTTTGTGTAAGAGGTGATGGGTTTGTTTTTATGATTTTGCTTCTGTTTGTATTAAGCTGGTCGGATGACCGTGAATAAAGTACTACTACTACACAGATGGCTTTCTATAATCATTAAATTGAAACTTTGCACATCCATTTTAAGACTTATAGTAGGCTTACCTGCATAGCACTCTTGCCCATTTTAACGACTTCAAACAACATCATGTTTTCCACACCATTCTGCTGGTGATGCCCATTCATTCGATTTGGACCACTAGGCTTCCCTCCTCCGTTTCCAACTTTCCCCTTTTCTCCTGTGCCTTTTTTCGCCTTTTTGCAAGTCTATGTAAACAGCAAATATATTTTATATTCAAAGGTATTAGGCTACATTCCATGATTCGTAATAATGGGTATGTGCATATGTATTTCATAAAACTGCTTTGTTAGAGTTGTAATATTAGTATTAACCTTACAATAGTTTGCAATTTCACATTACAGCAAACCACCTCAAGCAGGACTCTGAAGAAGGCAGCATAGAAACAGTCAAAATAAATAAGTTTTAATAGTACAGTATGACTAAAGATATGAAGGCCTAGGGGGAAACTGAGGAAAGGGGGGTGGGGCTTTCCCCCTTTGTTTCTGAGGCCTTTTTTCAACCTTACTAAAGGAAAAATTGGGATTTCAAGAAAGCACTGGAAAAAAAATCTATGTAATATTCTCTTGGAATGAGTGAAATGCTTTCAAAGGCAAGATAGGCATGTCGTAGACATAGTCAGCTCTTACATCCAAGATGCATTTCTGCACCTAGAAGAATACCTAATCTTCATGAGAAAAGCATGCAGGGCTTTTTCAACTGTTATATACTTGCTGTTGTCCTTTTACCCTGACTTGTAGTTGACCTTTTCACTTCTCCCTGCAATACATATGCCCACAGTTGGGTAAAAAGTAGTTTATTGCCCTAACTTGCTAAAAGGAGGGGAAAAAAAGAACAGAAGCAGTTGAGGGAGAAAGTTAACCCAAGTCTGAGAAGAAAACTCTGGAAGCTTCATTGAGAACTGAACTCTCTCTAACCAGACAGCATAGCCTGCAGTTTCTTCTCTCAAGTACTGGGTATATTTGACATTCTGCTTGTAAAAGACTAAGAATTTGTAACTTTTAAATCCCACAAATGTCAAATATTACCATTCCATATGTTATAAATTATGCATTTTATGTGGTCAAAGCAGTAAAACTTTAGATCTGATAAAGAGTAACTATTGCATTTATTTCTTTTTTTCCCTCAAAATTTCAGGGTTTTTTCCATGGCTTCAAAAGTTCTGAAATTTTTACATCTAATAATGGTGACCTATAGTTAACTGACACAAAACTTGACAATGTACGCCAAAATTCTAGGAACTGAGCTATTTGTTCCATCAGCAGATTCACAAAGCCTTCTTCAGAAGCCTCAGGACCTTCCAAGACAAAGTCATGAAGAACTCTTCACCCCATTCTCCAGTATTAAACTTATCTACCCTCTTTGGATTCCATCCATACAGTAGTATGAGAGCACTGTATTCACACTTTCCCTCCAGCAAGTTGGGTCCTCAAATACTGGTGACACAAAGCAGGGCTTTTTTTTTTAAAAGCAGAAATTCACAGGCTGGCTTGGTGTCAGGGGTGTGTAGCCTAATATGCAGATGAGTCCCTGCTGGACTTTTTCTACCAAAAAAGCCCTGCGTGAAACAACAATGAATCAGGGAGTGTGGCCTAATATGCAAATGATTCCTACTACTGGGCTTTTCTACAAAAAAAACCCTGACGCAAATAATATATTCAAATGTAATATAGTTATTCTCTTTTAAGATCAATTTTCAGATTCACATACCTTTCCTTTTGCTTGTTTTTGATTTTTTCCTTCAATATCTTCAAAGTCAGTATCAGAAGAAAAGTGAGTTTCAGACTCCCTGAAAAGAAACATTCTTCATTTGAGTTTCTTTAACTCAACTACTGCTGCTACCATGCAAATAGAAAGGTAAACGTAGTCCCCTGTACAAGCACGAGTCGTTTTCGATTCCGGGGTGATGTTGCTTTCACAACGTTTTCACGGCAGACTTTTTATGGGGTGGTTTGCCATTGCCTTCCCCAGTCATCTACACTTTCCCCCCAGCAAGCTGGGTACTCATTTTACTGACCTCGGAAGAATGGAAGGCTGAGTCTACCTGGAGCCAGTTACCTGAACCAGCTTCCGCTGGGATCGAATCCAGGCCGTGAGCAGAAGGCTCCGACTGCAGTACTGCAGCTTTACCATCCTGTGTCATGGGGCAAATACTGAACTCTAAACAACCTGAACTTCCTGGAACACTATCTCCAATATGAACAAGTACAGGACTAATCTCAGCATATTTGTGCATTTATTTAAAATATACCTGCCAAGTACCTCAGGATCCAAGGTGTAGCAATATATTAAAAAATTAAACCTTAAAAGAGAGAATAAATCAAAACCACTCTATAATATCACCTAATGACCCACTAGAAAGATACCTTTGTTTTGCCTAGGATGGATAACTTCCAGACTTTTAATTCTTTCCAAAGTGTGGCAAAAACATGATTTTTCACTTCAAATGATTTACCAAAGTTCAATCAGCAACAAGTATATAAAGGAGGAATGTTTGGCTTCTGTGTTTCTACCATTTTTCTATGCAAATATTTTAATAATCTGCCTTTATGAATATACAAATCAAAGTAGGTATTTAGTATGTACAGAGAAACATGGTTGCAACAAACAAGTTAGTGGGGGCAGTGGGAGAGAAAAGGTCTAAAAAAAATCTGTCTTAATATGAATGCAGAACCTATGTAATCCAGGGAACCTGCAGGCCAAATAAAGAGGACTAGATAGAGAAGGCTCACCTGTATCAAATTTGATACATGTAGTTATTTCACAGAAAAGAGGTTTTATTTTGCATTAAACCCATGTGCTACTTTTCACACATACAGACCCTTTTTTAAAATTCATTGCAAACCATCCCGTAAAAAGTCTGCCATGAAAATACTGTGAAAAGCAATGTCACCCCAGAGTCGAAAAACGACTGGTGCTTGCACAGGGGACTACCTTTACCTTTTTAATCACTATCCACAAGGTGTGTTTCCAGCCAAGCTTTGAGAACATTTTTGTTCTTCCTGGTTTCAGGGATTAGCTTTTATGGCGGTATGGCTGAGTTTCTTTTTTTGTATAATCACTTGGTCTTCTGCTGCTTGGTGGTGGTAGTTTTCACTGCTGCTAAATAAAGTTTATGCTATTTATATTCCTGTCAAATTGGTATGTCTTAAATTTTATCACTGGTGTTTTAAGAGTTATAATACTGTCACTGCTGCAAGCTTTATTATTTTTATACTTGTCCACTGTTTCCAAAACCTTATAGGTGTGAGGCATTATGTAAATACTAGGAGCAAGGTCTGTTGTGAAGAAAAATACAACGGGCTTTAGAAGGAGGCTCTGGGTGAGTGCCCCCCCCCACCCTTGCTGTCTTCCCACCCAAGTGAAGGCATTCACTCCCCCCACCACCACAAGGGGAACTGATCTCTGCCATCTGGAAAGTGATTGTGACCAAATATGGATGAGAGTACATTACAGTGCCTATTCTGTAGTAATGATGGTGGAAAAGTAAGCTCACTTCACCACCACTGTGTCCACAACAATGCGGCCTGGTAGAGCTTTTCCAGGGTGTGAGGGGGTTCTTATCCTAACCCCCTGCGGACATTGATCTAGAAATGTGGAGTCCCACTGTAACTCTTTTGCAATATGTTTGCAGGTAAAACCCATTTAGCAGGTAAAACCCGGAGCTACTGTGACTTAGATTCCACAGTTAGTTTAGTTCAGTTAACAGAATGTTATCGGAATGCAGTCCATTATTACTTGCATGCATGGATTTCAGTTTATGAGGCCCAATGAAATGGACAAGTTGCTTAAAAGTGAGCATCCCACCACGTCTGGCTCAATCCTTGCCCTTCAGGGTTGATAGTATCAAGACAAGTTGGATTGGTTAAGCAGAACTGGAATGTAATAACGTTTTCTGCAGTAAGATGCAAGTCACATTCACTTTGAAGGAGACAGCTGTATAACCTTCCTGAAGATGGCATTCCTAGGCCTATACAATTTAAGTAACTAACTACTACAATTCAATTCTTGGGGAAGATACCTGAGTGGATGGTGGCTATATAGCGTACAGTAGTCTTACAGTGCAATAGCAAAGAAACGTACTCCAGTATAAGCCTACTGAAATAAATGGATTTAAGGAGTTAACTCCCTGTAGATTATCTGAAAGAGCCCTGTGGAATAGAGTTGTAAAGCTGCAGTACTGCAATCCTAAACTCTGCTCATGACCTGAGTTCAATCCCGGCGGAAGATGGGTTCAGGTAGCCGACTCGAGGTTGACTCAGCCTTCCATCCTTCTGACATCAGTAGAATGAGTACCCAGCTTGCTGGGAGGAAAGTGTAGATGACTGGGGAAGGCAATGGCAAACCGCCCTGTAAAAAAGTCTGCCATGAAAACGTTGTGAAAGCAACGTCACCCCAGAGAACTCATTTCAGTTCAGCAACGTCACCCCAGAGCACTCATTTCAATTCAGACTGGGGCCTGGCTTCAGAGAGGAAACAAACCTGGTTGCCCTTTCTGTATGTACTGATGTCTCTACTGACTCTGTAAGTGGCTTTAGACAACATCGACTATGGCATCCTTCGGTGGCGGGGGGGGGGGGGGGGGGCGTGTTTGATGGTTCTGCTCTTACCCGACCAGCCAAATCTAGAAGGTAACTGCAGGAGGTCCCTCAGGGATCTGTCTTGTCACCAATGCCATTTAGCAGCTATTATTTAACATTTATCCAGAAAGACTGAATGTTAAATAATAACATATGCAGCCACCAATAAGCAGATGACACCCAGCACTATTTCTCCTTAACAGCTCAGTTATGTGGGGCTGTGGGAGTCCCGAACAGGTGCCCAGACAAGGTAATGGGATGGACCAGGGCAAATAAACCGAAGTTCAATCCAGAAAAGACTATGGTGCTGTTGTAAATAGCAGAGTCAGCCTTTCCTGGAAGCATTTCTACTCTCTGTGAAGAACATAAAAGAGGCCATGATGGATCAGGGATGGCCCATCCAGTCCAACACTCTGTGTCACACAGTGGCCAAAAAAACCTCAGGCACCATCAGGAGGTCCATCAGTGGGGCCAGGACACTAGAAGCCTTCCCACTGTTGCCCCTCCCAAGCACCAAGAATACAGAGCATCACTGCCCCAGACAGAGAGTTCTAACAATACACTGAAGGAGCAACTTGTGGGTGCTGCTGGATCCTGACCTACAGTTAAATGCTCACATTTCTGTCATGGCATTTGGCAGCTTCTGGCAGCTTCAGCTGATGTGCCAGCTACAGCCTTTCCTTGAAAGGCATGATTTTGCCACTGTACTTCATGCTTTGATCAAATTTAGGTTAGAATTACTGTAATGCACTCTGTGTCTTTGAAAGCTGTTCAGAATCTTTTAACTGGTCTGCAACATGGCAGTCAGGTTATTGTTGAGAAGTGACAATAGGGGATCTTCAGCAGCTGCCCATCTGTTTCTGGCCATAATTCAAAGTGTTGGTTATTACCTATAAAGGCCCTGAATGGCTTGGAATCAGGGCACTTGAAGGACCACTTTATCCAATATTTGTTCATTTCAATGACTACCTTATCCAATATTGTTCAGCCTGCTAATTAAGGTTCTCTACTCAAGCTCTGCTTTCTGTGCCCCCACACGTAGAAGGAAGGCAGTGGTGACTAAAGATGAAACCTCACTTCTGGAATGCCCTCCTCGTGGAGGCTCACTTGGTGTCTGTCTTACTTTAGGTACCAAAGCAAAACATTTATCTTCCTTTAGTGTTTCTTGCTAGTTGTCTTTGGTCTGCTCCCAGTCTGAGATCTGTTTTATTAATATCATTTTAAATTGTTCCACCCTTGATTTGTTATTGGTCTTTGTTTATAGATCTGCATTTATGTATTTATTCTGTTGACCTAGCTTGTTTTACTGATCTTTTTACTGCAGGAATTGTTTTACTGACTTATTGTCTTGATTAGTATTTATTGCTTTAGTTGTGAGCCACCTCAAGTGGGTCTGGAGATGAGGCAAACTTCCAAAACACATGTGCCCAAACAGCAATTAATATTTAGTCATAACTAAATTAAGAGCACTAAAGTCCTCAAAGTAAGCCCCCGCAGAAGCAGCAGCAACTTCTACAGGCTTGCCTAGTATATATAAAACAATGAAGAATCAAGCTTCTGTTCCTCACCTAAACAAAGGAGACAGGGGTCATGTTCAGGAACAGGAAGCTTACTCCAGCAAGTGCTACCATATTTAAAAGCGAGTTGCTGCACCAAAGGCACACAGAGCAATGAAGCAGAAAACCACAGCAGAAATAAATTACGATGTCCACCTAACTGAACACAAAATAAAACACCAACTAAGCACAAAAACGCTATAGTTGAGAGGAAACTCCGCAGAGAACTGCAGCTGCTAACATGACAGAAGAGAACTGAGCAGGAAGGTGCTCACCCCTCCCCTCAGCACAAATGCAGAGAAATGTCTGTCCTCTAGGAAACAGATCTGTGTGCCAGTTCTTTGGCTAGTTTCTACAACCTGTTCTGCAGAGACACATAACAATATGCATGTGAGTATACAAAAACCATAAAAGGCAATTATGTACAGCAACTACACTTCAGTTATAGCTAGATGGTTCAAGCAAAGAATTAAAGCCACATTATAAAATTCCTTGATAAGATTATGCTATGACTTTTCAATTTGTGATTTTATTAGTCACATATATAATATTTTTCTACCAGAACTGTAAAGTTAAAACATTCTTATAGTTATAATATAGCATCATAATTTTAGCTTACTTACTGAAGCAGAGCAAAATTAGTTGTTGCTTCTTGAGCTGCTATCATTTCTTTATCATCTTCCAGATCACTATTGTATTAGAAATGCATTCAAAAAGCAACTGTAGACACTAAATCTACTTGTTCGTTATTTTCTTCTCTTTATGTAGCAGATTATATCTGTGGAGGAAAAAGATCAACATTACACTTTAAAGAAAACAAATTTTCATATAACTAATTTTGTATAATATCCTTACAACTTCTTTCAGTTCTTAACTACAAAATCATCCCAGATTTATGTAAATAGATTTTATTTTATTGAATCTAATCCAATACAAAGGGAGCACAAGGAAAATAAATAATAAAAATCTAAATCTAACATACAAGAATCCAATTTAGATCACTGGATGCATATAACAAACAATTTACAAAAACAATACATAATATGCTAGGTATTAAGAATTAAGAAATAACCAATTCATTCTAATAGGCAAAAAGGAATATTCCCAAAAAATTCCATAACGAGGCCCGAAGCAAATCATAATCTATAGCCAAATCAGAATCATTTTCAAAGAAAAGGCTATCCATTGTCTTACCCATTACATACTGGACCCATAAGTTATCATACCACATTTCAATTGTGGGGGTGTGTGTGGGGGGGGTTTCCAATTTTTAGCAAACATCATATGAGCTATCGCCAACATTGTCGAGATTAAAGATTTCTGATCTTTACTCACGAATTTATCAGGCCAGATAGCAAATAAAAAGTTTGAAATCTACTGGAACGGTTAGATTGAATATAAGTTTTATTTGCTCTACTTTATTCCAAAAATTTGACACCACATATACCGGGATCCTTTAGTTTTACCATTCCTCCAACAATCTGGACTTGAGACCCTAGAGATTTTACTCATGACAGGGTTTAAATACCAAAGTGAATACATTTTTAAAAACTGGAATTGAATACCATTGCTTTTAGCCTTAATAGAAGGGGAGTTCCAGACCATTTTCCAATTGCTTTCCTCTAGCCTTTGGAAAAGGAAAGGTCCCATGTTGCTAGCACCAGTCGTTTCCGACTCTGGGGTGATGTTGCTTTCACAACATTTTCACGGCAGACTTTTTACGGGGTGGTTTGCCATAGCCTTCCCCAGTCATCTAGTCTTTGCAGTAGCATTAAATTCCAACATTTAATATAAGAGGGTGGATATGAATGAAGACAGTCAATTTAAATAATTATATATTTTAGAAAGCAACCCTTTCTTGCCAATGCTCTCCTCTTTAAGCAGTACCTCAAATGGCATCTCATCTCAGATTTATGTTACAATTTCATATCTTTTTCATTTTCCCTACCCCAAGAGAAGTTAATATCAACACAGGAAAATGAACTACCAATCCCATACCTCCTCTTGCAATCAAAGGGGAAAAAAACCATAACAGAAGACTGTTCAATGAAAACTTGATGTGACAAATTAGCTGAATATGTTGTAATGGCAAAGTTAACACATCAAGTAAACAAAAGACCAATTAAAGAATTTAAACAGAAATGGAAAGCACAATTATTGGTAAAGGTTTTTTGTTGTTCAGTCGCACAGTCGAGTCTGACTCTTTGTGACCCTATGGACAAGGTCACGCCAGGCCCTCCTGTCTTCCACCATCCACTGAAGTCTGCTCAAATTTGTGTTTCTTACATCAATAACATCAGTCCAGCCATCTCATCTTTTGCCGTCCCCTTCTTTTGCCTTCTGTCTTTCCTATTCATTAATGTTACATATCTATATCATCATCTCTATTCTTAGTTATTCATTAATGTAATATATCCATTTTATTAAAAAGGTTTACTATAATATTTTTTATTAACTAACATGTGCAATCCCCTTTCTGGAATTAAAGTCGTAAATGGCATGCAAAAATTACTGTATCACTAAAAACTGGTAATTTAAAAATATACAGAGAAATTTACGAGAAATTTAGGTAACTGTACTGAGAAGAGAAATATTTCCATTATTCTACTCTTGACCTATGTTTTATATCAAAGAATTCTGTCCTGCATAAATGCAAAAGCTTTTGATAATTATTTTATACCCCTCCTTTCTGCACCCTTAAGTTTATATATTAAAACAATATATATTTTTTAAAAATCCTGCTAGATCAATTTAAGAGTCCATCTGACCCAGAACCCTGTTGTTTATAGTAGCCAACAAGCTGCTTCTAAGTAAGCAGGACATAAACATAGTTGCCCTCAAAACAACTTCAATTACATTATCTTCGAATACAAAGGCTTCCTTTTAGTCATCATGGCTAGTCATTCTTTACAGACCTATCTCCTCCCTGAATTTTTCTAGCACCTTTTTGAGGGCAACCAAGTTAGCAGCTACCATCACATATTGTGGAAGAGATTAAGTAAATTATACATTTTTTAATCTGTCCTGAATCTAGTGCCATAATTTACACTGGCCATAACCAGGAAGTAGGAAAAACCCTTCTCACTCCATCCACTTCCTTCCAACTAGTCATAATTTTATAACCATCATGTCTCTCCTTAGTCATACTTATGACAGAGGTATCTTAACCCCGCCCCTTGCTAGATTTTGTCATCCTTGTCAATGCTTTTAGTTCTCAGACATCCTGTTTTGAGAGGGAATGACAGTATTCAACTGTGCACCACAGATTTACAGGAGGACATGATGATATTGCATGTTTGATTCTCCATCTTTTATCCCTGAATAATCCCTGGCATGGAATCTTGACTTTTTCACTGTTAATACAGGTAATATGTTCACAGCACTATTCCCCCATGACTCCAACAAGTTTTGATTTTCAGTGTATATACAAAGTTAGGATTTTATTTATTGGCATCATTTTACATTTACTTTGAATTTCATTTACAATGTTGTTGCCAGTTAATACAGCATTCTAACATCTCTCTGACTGCTTGTGTTTTCATAATCTAGAATAACATGGCATCTAATATAGCATCATCCATCAACTTTCACTGGCTCACCCTAGAATCCAAACCATATTAAGAAGCACTAGTCCCAGTACAAACCCTTAGAGCAGGGGTGTCAAACATGCAGTTCGGGGGGCCAAATTAGGCCCCCGGAGAGCTCCTATCAGGCCCCCAAGCAACCGGCTGTCATCTGCTTCCTTCTCTCTCTCTCTCGCTTCCTTCTGCATAACAGGTCGCTTCGCAAGGCTTACTCAATTGCACAGGAGATACAGAGCAAAACCTCTATTTTCTCCATAGGCTGAGGCTTCTCCCTTGGGGAGGAAAGGTGAAGGAATAGCCTGCTTTGCCAGGCTCTCTCAATCACACAGCAGTGCTACTGAGCCAAGTCTTTTTTCCTTTTATCGGCTGAGGCTCCTCCCCCTCCTGGTCCCCTGGGGAAGGAAGGAAAGAGTCAGAGCTTCCTTTGCCTAGTTCCCTGGATCCCATGGGAGAAATACAAAGAAGGCATCTTTAAGACCAATGAGTGCTAACATTTTAAGCATGTTTTAAGTGTTTTAATATATATATATTTGTGTTTGTCTGTGTTCTTTATAAAATGTATCTCTCTGCTACCTAATCTTAAATACCGTATTTTTCGCACCATGAGACGCACTTCCCCCCCCCAAAAAAAAAGTGGAGGGGGAAGTGTGTGCGTCTTATGGAGCGAAGGTACCGGTACTTACCTTCCTTGGGGGGGGGGATCTGCTGCCTCCGCCTCTGATCCCGGCGCTTCCTCCGCGCCTGCCTGCCTGGCTCCAGCTCTGAGGCTTACAGCAAGCGCCAGGATCGCTCCCTCTGCCCTCCGATCCCGGCGCTTGCTGTAAGCATCAGAGCTGAAGCCAGGCAGGCAGGCATGGAGGAAGCACCCGCCCCCTCCGCAAACCCAGCGCTTTGCGAGCACCAGCTGTGGAGGGGGCAGCGTGCTTCCTCCGTGCCTTTCTGCCTGGCTTCAGCTCTGACCCTTACAGCAAGCACCAGGATCGCTCCCTCTGCCCTCCAATCCTGGCGCTTGCTGTAAGCGTCAGAGCTGAAGCCAGGCAGGCAGGCACGGAGGAAGCACCGGGATCGGAGGCAGCGGATCGCCCCCCAGGAGGAAGGTGCATCCTATCGTCCGGAGCGCCTTATGGTGCGAAAAATACGGTAGGTACATGTGTGGCCCAGCGCGACATGGCTCGGCCCAATCTGACATGGCGCAGACCAACAAGAAATCTCATTTATGTCAGATCCAGCGCTCATAACAAATGAGTTTGACACCCCAGCCTTAGAGGTTTCCAACATTTCTTTCTTTTCTAAAAATTGTTAATTTATTCTTACCTTTTATAGTCTTTATCCACTGAAAGCCATCAAGAGATAAAAGGATATCTATATGAGGGACCCTCCTTCCACCATTTTATTACTAAATTTCCTAAGGGACATTTGGTGAAGAGCATTTTAAAATGCAGGAGGGAGAACGAATACAGCATATTTGGCAGACTGTATTCACAATATGCCTAAAATCCAAGTAAATACTTTCTATAAGGACCAGCCAAACTGACACAAAACATCATGCAATTTTTTTAGCTCCCGAGAAGTTATGCAACACATACATCTTGTAGAGCACGAGCACCATAAATAAGTGGACTGACATCTTTGGGGGGGGGAGGAGACCATAGGTCAGTGGTAGAGCATCTGCTTAACATGCAGAAGGCCCCAGGTTCAATCCCTGGTATCTCGAACTAAAGAGACCAAGTAGTAGGTGATGTGAAAGACCTCTACTTAAACCCTTAAGAGCTGCTGTCAGCCTGAGTAGATAATATTGACCTTAATACAGTAGACTGATGGTCTGTTTTAGTATAAGGCAGCTTCACCTATTCATGTGTAGTCAGTTCCATAACCAACTGTTCTAAGGCAACTGCATTTAGCAAGTCTCTTTATCATTACTTTAATACAGAGGTGGTTAAACTCATTTGTTATGAAGGCTGGATATGACATAAATGTTACTGTCAGATTGGGCCACACGAGCCATAAAATGTAACATGAGGTACCGGAGAAATAAATGTTATAAAGGAGATTTCAAATGGCAATGCAAGTGAATAATAGCAGGCTTGATTAGAACATGAGAAGCCATGTTGGATCAGGTCAATGGCCCATCCAGTCCAATACTTTGTGTCACACAGTGGACAAAAAAAAAACCCAGGTGCCATCAGAAGGTCCATCTGTGGGGCCAGGCCACTAGAAGCCCTGCCCTGTTGCTCCTCCCAAGCACCAAGAATACAGAGCATCACTTGCCCCAGACAGAGAGTTCCAACAATACGCTATGGCTAATAGCCAATGATGGACCTCTGCTCCATATGTTTATCCAATCCCCTCTTGAAACCGGCTATGCTTGTAGCTGCCACCACCTCCTGTGGCAGTGAATTCCATATGTTAATCACCCTTTGGGTGAAGTACTTCCTTTTATCCATTCTAACCCGACTGCTCAGCAATTTCATTGTTCAGCAGTCACTTGCCACTGCTGCAGGTTTCTCCCACGGATCAGCTGCTGCCACGGGGGAGGGAGGTGAGCTTTTAAAGACCCAGGAAGGCACTTTCCCTGGCTTAACATCATCATCATCATCATCATCATAGAAATTTAACTATGGGAGTTTGTTATCGCCCACCAAATCAAAAGAGAGAGGACGATTATAATATGATGGAAGGCTTAAAGATAGAAGCTAAACGTAAAAACTGTGTCGTAATAGGTGATTTTAACTACCCGCAGATTGATGTGTGTTCTGGTCGAGAGAAAGAGATTGAGTTTCTTGATGCTCTCAATGACTGTGCTATGGAGCAGATGGTCTCAGAACCTACCAGGGGTGGGGCAATCCTGGATTTGGTCCCAAGTAATGCCCAAGACTTGGTGAGAGATGTAAAAGTGATTGCGCCGCTTGGGAGCAGTGACCATAATGTTATTGATTTCACCATTTGTATAAATAGGGAGTTGCCCAAAAAGGCCGCCACAACCACGTTTAACTTTAAAAGGGGTAAATTCACTGAGATGAGGAGGCATGTGAGGAGGAAACTGAAAGGAAAGATAAATATGGTCAAAACCCTTGGGGAAGCTTGGAGACTATTTAAAATTATAATCCTAGAAGCTCAGATAAAATACATACCACAAGTTAGGAAAGGCACAAACAGGCATAAGAAAAGGCCTGCATGGTTAACAAACAAAGTAATGGAAGCTGTAAAAGGTAAGAAGGACTCCTTTAAGCGGTGGAAAACCAGTCCAAGTGGGATTAGTTAAAGGGAACACAGGCTGTGGCAAATCAAATGCGAGACTGTGATCAGGCAGGCAAAAAGGGACTATGAAGAGCATATTGCAAAAAACATAAAGACCAACAATAAAAATTTCTTCAAATATATTAGAAGTAGGAAACCAGCCAGGGGGGCAGTGGGGCCCTTGGATGACCATGGGGTAAAAGGATTACTGAAGGAGGATAGGGAAATGGCTGAGAAGCTGAATGCATTTTTTGCCTCCGTCTTCACTGTGGAAGATGAGAACTTTTTGCCCGCCCCAGAACCACTAAGTTTGGAAGGGGTGTTGAAAGACCTGAGTCAGATTAAGATGATAAAAGAGGAGGTCCTACAACTGATAGACAAATTAAAAACTAATAAGTCACCGGGTCTGGATGGCATACATCCGAGAGTTCTGAAAACACTCAAAGTCGAACTTGTGGATCTTCTAACAAAAATCTGTAATCTTTCATTGAAATCTGCCTCCGTTCCTGAGGACTGGAAGGTAGCAAATGTCACCCCCATCTTTAAAAAGGGTTCCAGAGGAGATCTGGGAAATTACAGGCCAGTCAGTCTGACTTCAATACTGGGAAAGTTGGTAGAAAGCATTATCAAGGACAGAATGAGTAGGCACATTAATGGACACGGGTTATTGAGGAAGACTCAGCATGGGTTCTGTAAGGGAAGATCTTGCCTCACTAACCTGTTACATTTCTTTGAGGAGGTGAACAAACTTGTGGACAAAGGAGACCCGATAGATGTTGTTTACCTTGACTTCCAGAAAGCTTTTGATAAAGTTCCTCATCAAAGGCTCCTTAGAAAGCTTGAGAGTCATGGAGTAAAAAGACAGGTCCTCTTGTGGATCAAAAACTGGCTGAGTAATAGGAAGCAGAGAGTGAGTATAAATGGGCAGTCTTCGCAGTGGAGGACGGTAAGCAGTGGGGTGCCGCAGGGCTCGGCACTGGGCCCTATGCTCTTTAACTTGTTCATAAATGATTTAGAGTTGGGAGTGAGCAGTGAAGTGGCCAAGTTTGCAGATGACACTAAATTGTTCAGGGTGGTGAGAAAAAGAGAGGATTGTGAGGAACTCCAAAGGGACCTGTTGAGGCTGGGTGAGTGGGCGTCAACGTGGCAGATGCGGTTCAATGTGGCCAAGTGCAAAGTAATGCACATTGGGGCCAAGAATCCCAGCTACAAATACAAGTTGATGGGGTGTGAACTGGCAGAGACTGACCAAGAGCCACGATCTTGGGGTCGTGGTAGATAACTCACTGAAAATGTCAAGACAGTGTGCGTTTGCAAAAAAAAAAAGGCCAACGTTATGCTGGGAATTATTAGGAAGGGAATTGAAAACAAATCAGCCAGTATCATAATGCCCCTGTATAAATCAATGGTGCGGTCTCATTTGGAGTACTGTGTGCAGTTCTGGTCGCCGCACCTCAAAAAGGACATTATAGCATTGGAGAAAGTCCAGAAAAGGGCAACTAGAATGATAAAAGGGCTGGAACACTTTCCCTATGAAGAAAGGTTGAAACGCTTGGGACCCTTTAGCTTGGAGAAACGTCGACTGCGGGGTGACATGATAGAGGTTTACAAGATAATGCATGGGATGGAGAAAGTAGAGAAAGAAGTACTTTTCTCCCTTTCTCACAATACAAGTACTCGTGGGCATTCGATGAAATTGCTGAGCAGGCAGGTTAAAATGGATAAAAGAAAGTACTTCTTCACCCAAAGGGTGATTAACATGTGGAATTCACTGCCACAGGAGGTGGTGGCGGCCACAAGCATAGCCACCTTCAAGAGGGGTTTAGATAAAAATATGGAGCAGAGGTCCATCAGTGGCTATTAGCCACAGTGTGTGTGTGTGTATATTAAAAAAAAATTGCTACTGTGTGACACAGAGTGTTGGACTGGATGGGCCATTGGCCTGATCTAATATGGGCCATTGGATTGGCCATTGGCCTGATCTATTGGCTTCTCTTATGTTCTTATGAGAAACCAATAAAACAGTAACATGTCAAAATGTGAGAATGTCTTCTAATCACCGTATTGTTTATAAGCCGGGGCCAAAATGAGGGCATTTCCTTCCCAGCCTTTTTCCCATCCAACTAATTTACCTTTTAACATGTAACATACATACTTTGCCATCAGAATACATATAGTTTGCCAATGGCTGTTTATCTCGTTACATGTACTAAGCCCATCTTCCACTATATTTTTATGTATTTTTCTTCTAATGGAAGAGTTGGAAGACGGGTTTAATGGATGATGGCTCCTCATAGACCCTTTTTGCCTGCCTGATCACAGACTTGCATGTTATTTGCCACAGCCTGTGTTCCCTTTTATTAACCTCACTTGGACTAGCTTTCTACCGCTTAAAGGAATCTTTCTTACCATTTACAGCTTCCATTACTTTGTTTGTTAACCACGCAGGTCTTTTTCTATATCTATTTGTGCCTTTCCTGACTTGTGGTATATATTTTATCTGACCTTCTAGGATCATAGTTTTAAATGGTCTCCAAGTTTCCCCAAGGGTTTTGATCCTATTTACCTTTGCTTTCGTCCTCACACCGGATAAGGTATGATATGCAGAGGAGTAATAGGCGTGGAGATACCAGCATTGGTAATGAGAAAGGAAACCTAGGTCTCAGTTCCATCCAGGAAGAGGCAAAGAATACATGGGCATAGGTCTGACACTAGAAACCACAATATTCAGTTGCTGACCTAAGAATAGCAGTGCTCTTACAAAGGAATTTCAAAGGGAGGTTAGAAGGAGAGGCTGCCAAATTGCAATTCATAATGAAGCTCAAGACAATGCATCCTCCAAGACTGAATTGAGACCAAGTTTTCCTGTCTCATTACCAATATGTTATCATTTGGCATCTGAAATCACTCCTCTCTCCAAGGTAGACCAATCCAAGATTTATTTCTGCATCTCAAATTCGCCCTTACCCGAGTTTTGATAGGGAAGAGACAGTATTGTCCTAGAGTTGGAAGAAGACTTAAAGGTCATATCGTATGATCTCTTGCTCAGTGCAAGAAACCCAAAGCTAGAGCATTTCAAACAGAGGGCATGTCCAGCTTCTGCCCAAAGACTTCCAGTAAAGGAAGATCCCAATGTAATGGGTTTCCTGATTTATGTAAGAAATTTCTTCTGGTGTTCAACAAAAAACATACCCACTTATAATTTAAGCCAATAAGATATAGGCTTGTCTGCTGAACAAGCTTTTCCTGTTCTAGAAGCAGCCATGAAAGATCATGAATGTGTCTCCCCTTCCCTTCTCCAGAATAACATGGTTCATGGAAACTTCTTGTCATAGCATTTGATTTCCTGTTCTCTGACAATATTTGTTGCCCTTCTCTAGGTCCATTATAGATTGTTAACTTCATTCCTAAAGGGCAGCACCCAGACTTTAACACAGTACTCCAGAGCAGCAGTCCCCAACCACTGGGCCCCAGACCGGTCCCAGTCCGTTGCCCATCAACAACTGGTCTGCAAGCCGAGATGCCCACCCCCATGGTGCACCACAGCCTCCCACACACACCCCTGCCGCCTCCTCCTCCTCCCTCTGTTTATTATGTTAAGCCTGGGAAAGCGCCTTCCCAACTCTTTAAAAGCTCACCTCCCTCCCCTGTGGCAGCAGCTGATCCGCGGGAGAAACCAGCAGCAGCGGCAAGCGACTGCTGAACAAGCCGCTCTGCCCTTGCCTCCGGAGGCAAAGGCAGCACCGCTTGCTTAGCGATCGTTCACCACTGCTGCCATTGGGGGGGGGGGGGAGCTGAGCTTTTAAAGAGCTGGGAAGACACTTCCCCTGGCTTAACATAATAAACACAGAGGGAGGAGGAGGGGCGGGAGGCGAGGCTGCGCGGCGTGGGGGGAGGCCAAATTCAGTTCCCCCACCCTGCTGGTCCCTGGTGTCAAAAAGGTTGGGGACCACTGCTCCAGAGGATGTCTCAGTGGTGGCACTATTAAATGAAACTGGATACTATGCTTCTTATGCTTCTGTTAATGCAGCTTAAAAGCCCATCAGAGTTTTACAGTTGTATCATACTGCCAAACTTATATTCCGCTGGTAATCAACTGTAATCCCAAGATCCTTTTACACATTATTTTATACATTATATTAAAATAAAATTCTTAACCATTTTCAGCAGGTTAATGTGCAACCCACTATTATACAATGTTGTAAGAAGTAACAAAGCAGCATAAAGTAACAAAGCAGCATATAACAGAGTTGCATAACTAATGAAATACACAGCAACATAACCCACAAGACTACCCTTTTACTTTTTAACAAATTGTTACATGCTCCCACCCAGAAACTAAGATCACAAGGACGAGCTCTCTTGATTGTCCCATCAATCAAAGAATCTCCTCTGGTTAGGCCCATAGGAAAGGGCCTTTTCAGTGGCAGCGCCACAATTATGGGGAAACCCCTCAGGGAAGTGCACCTGGACCCCTCATTTTTGATCTTTAGAAAACAATTTAAGACTATGTTATTTAAGTTTACTTAAGTTGGCGTAGTTTACTTAAAATCCTGAATTGTGATTTAAAATCACAGGTTTTATTTTAATGTTTTTTTTGTGTTTCATTTATGCTGTAAACCAGCTTGAGCTCCTTAAGAAGGAAAAGCAGCTATTAATTTAAAAAAAAAAGTATCAAGGGAGAAAGGTGTTCTATTGATTTTCACTATCCCATCAGATTTTTATATGCCTATTATATACTTCCCCATATTAGCTTTGAAGTTAATAATAATTATATCCAGTTTATAAGTTGTTATTAGTTATTTATAGTCCACCTTTCTCATTAAGACTCAAGTTGGATAACTTAGTTTAAGGCAAGTACAATCAATAGGATGGGATCTCCAATGAGCAGCGCAATAGGGTTTGGATTACAGAAATCTGAAACCAGCATAACTTAGTTAGGCTAAAACAATATCTTTTCCTATGCACAGCAAACAGACTCACATTATCTCAGACCTCATAGCAGCATGGCCCTGGCTTCAGCAGGTCACCGGGCAGGCCTGGAGGTCAACTCCTGATGCTCTCCATGATCACTCCATGCAGGAAGCTACTGACTATGAAAGTGTGTACCAAATCATACTTTTGCCCCCCCCCAATCATCTGACAACTTTAGGGAGGGACGGTGGCTCAGTGGTAGAGCATCTGCTTGGTAAGCAGAAGGTCCCAGGTTTTATTTATTTATTATTTATTTATTTGGAATTTATATCCCGCCCTTCCCACAAGTGGCTCAACAAAATTACAGTATTTAAACATATAAAGGGATCAGCATTTAAAACAGATAAAAACAGATAAAACCATGGTTATCAATAAATATTAATAAATATTAATAAATATTTCAACTGTATATAAAAGAAAGAAAGAAATCCGGCAAGTCACATTAAAATTCTCAAGCTAGGTATAGGCTAGCCGGAAGAGGGTCGTCTTACAGGCCCTGCGGTTCAATCCCTGGCATCTCCAAAAAGGGTCCAGGCAAGTAGGCATGAAAATCCTTCGCTTGAGACCCTGGAGAGCCACTGCCAGTCTGAGAAGACAATACTGACTTTGATGGACCAAGGGTCTGATTCAGAATAAGGCAGCTTCATATGTTCATATGTTCAATCATTTCACTCCACTTCTCAGATCTGTGCAGAATCTCTTCCATTAAATTGAATACTCATGACTTTAATTCCAATTTCAATTAAGTACAATTACAACCTGTAATGGACATCAGCTGGGCAGAACCCATTCTTGATCTTATAAATTAACCTTGTGTGGGCAAATTGGTGCCTTGCCTCACAGGAGCATAATTAAAATTAATTTTTACCATTTTACCAATCCAACTTTCTGACCATTACATTACAGTACTGTCCTACTTACGTGTACAAAAAGCCTCCTTGAATAATTCCATTTTGCATAGTTTGCAGAAAGCCAAGAGAGTGGGAGGCTTCCTAACCTTGTCAGGGAGGCCATTCCATAAAGTGGGGGCCACAGCAACAAAAAATGCATGAGTACAGGTAGTTATCAGTTTTGCCAATTTGCAGAATGGTACCTGAAGACAGCCCAGCAGCAGCATTGAGCGAAGATCTTGTGGCTACAGCTTTTTTATGTAATAGTCAGTACTTTGAACTGAGCCTTGTAATTGATGGGCAGCCAATGGAGCGACTGTAGAATGGGGGTGATGTCCATGTTCTACCTAGCTCCTGATAACACTCTAGCTGCAATGTTTTGAATTCACTGGAATCTCCAAATTATCTTAGAAGGTAGACCTATGTAAAGTCCATTACTGTAATGTGGCCCTGATGCTAATATGGTATGGACACAGGTGCTTGGCCAAGGGAAGAGGTCACCTGAGTTTTTTTGGGGGGAGCTGTTTTTTTGCCACTGCTTCTCCAGCTATGGATCCAGCTATATTGGATCCATACTGGATCCAATATAACAAGGTACTTAACTCAGTCAGCAAGCATTAGCTGAACCCCATCAAAAGTGAGAAGCACAAGGTCCTTGAAGACATCTACCATCCCAATGCTTATCACTTACATCTTGTCTGGGTTTAGTTTCAATTTATTTACTTTCAGCCATTTGATCACAGCAGTCACAGGTAGTTGCTCAGGACCTCTACTGCATCACCAAGGAATTTCAATGAGAAATGTAAAGCTGGGTATCATCCATTTATTGATATACTCTGAATGCTATCCAAATGTCCTTCGTACGTTGTATGTCCACTACAAACATGTGATACAGAAAAGTTTCCATCTCTAAAGATTCACTGTTCCGTAAAAGTAATAACAAACAGATGCCATTACCAGTACAGTAATATAAAGTTTAGCAGTCTCCAAACTATAAATCTTTTCTAGCTGATTATCCCTAGGAATTGTGTAAGATCAGACATGTATATTCGGGGAGAGGGATAAAACCACAAATATATATAGAAGAAGATGATATTGGATTTATATCCCGCCCTCCACTCCGAAGAGTCTCAGAGCGGCTCACAATCTCCTTTACCTTCCTCTCCCACAACAGACACCTTGTGAGGTGGGTGAGGCTGGAGAGGGCTCTCCCAGCAGCTGCCCTTTCAAGGACAACCTCTGCCAGAGCTATGGCTGACCCAAGGCCATGCTAGCAGGTGCAAGTGGAGGAGTGGGGAATCAAACCCGGTTCTCCCAGATAAGAGTCCGCACACTTAACCACTACACCAAACTGGCTTGACAAATCCCAGGTGCCAGGTTCACCACTGCCACCTATAAATTTCATTTCTGACATTAGTATTTCAGGGATGATTTTTATTATAGCATCAAAGCAATTATCAGTGGAAATACAAAGGGCTGGCTCCAACCAGGTTTTTTACAGGTAAAAAAGGGAGGGAAGGGTTACCTTTTACCAACAAAAAGGCTATGTCTGGGATAATAGACTTCCACAAATTAGCCCAGATTGGGCCAAAGAACTGACATTCAACCAAAAGCTTATTTTATCATTGCATCAGAATGTTTTGTTGTTTTACATAAAAATAAACTTGCATGAAGTACTTGCCTTTGCTTATTTACACATAAACTTAAAAACATTCAGTGGTGATGAATGAATTCATTTCTATACTGGCTCCAATGCTGAATTAAATGGGAGTTTTTGAAGCAATAAAGGGGATTATGAAAAATCGGGGAGAAAGTACACTAGGGTGAGAAGTTTTGGGATTTTTTTGTTGTGCAGATGATAAACCAGATTTCCACCTATGCATCAGTCACACACTGTCAGCCTAAACTAACTCAAAGGGTTGTTGTGAGGATAAACTAGAGGAAAGACAAATTATTTAAGTTGCCTCAGATGGCGAGAAAAGCAGAATATAAATGAAGTAACAATAATGACATACTACAGGCTAGCTAAAGTCCAAGATTTTTTTAAAAAAGTTTTTGTTATGCCTGCAACAAAATTACAGGCTTTTATCATAGCAATATAAAACCCTGAAGAACTGGAATGTGAGTCTGGCACCTAAAAGCCAAAGAAAATTGTCACAGCCTGCATGTATCAATCTAAATTAAATCAGTTTTCAATTAAACTATAAGACTCTGCGCATCAAAACAGAACTAAAGCAATATTTGTTGCGACTTGGGCATAAAAGTCCCAAGTTAACACATGGATTTAAACAAAACTTTACTAAATATACACCAAAATAAACATTCTAAATCAAATTCAGACTTTATTCAGGTGCTGGATATTTTCCAGAAAACTTTCCAATTAATCTTCTAGAAAACCATTATCACTGGCTACAACTGTTATTTTTTTCCTACCATTTGCTACTCTGTGCTTCCATCCCTACTTCACACCTACTAAGGCCCTAAATATTGAAACATTATCCCTAAATGTTCAGTCATCCTGAACCAGATTACCCCCAACTCCTACTGCCTTCCCTTGTCTAAAAAAAATGTGACCCCTTAACATTAAGTGCCAGCAGTCCTGTTCCCCTGATGTTCAAGTGGAAATTGGTCTCTTTTGTACTGCTCAGTTTGTACAACTTAAAAGGGACATAGTTCAGTCACACATCGCAGGCTTTGTAGGCAGAAAGTCCCAGATCCACCCTTCCCTATCATTTCAAGTGATGCAGGGGTCCAGGTCACTAGGACAAAAACCTCTGAATAAATTCTAATGCAAATTTCCACCTGACTTAAAAGTCAAGTCTAAAAACCAGACTTCAGAATTCATGCAGCCACCTGCATAACATTCAAATTAATCAGATCATCATTACAAAATGGTTAATGTACATTACTTACTACACATTTTTGCAGAAGTAATGCTTCAAAGTACAACTAATTCTGGGTCTGGAAGAAAAAACTTCCTCTTTTGATTCAACCAGCACTTCTTTCCCCCTGCATTAAACCCTTCCTCCTGCCACCACCAAGGAATTTATGTTTTAAGTTAACACAACCCACTCTGACCTGAAAGGCTAGCTAAGCAGAAGTAAAGCAGTGTAGTTGGATGAGAGACCTTCAAGGAATACCAGGGTCATAACATGGAAGCAGCCAATGCCTAGCTCCTGCCAATGTCTCTTCCCTTGAAAACCGCAGGAGGCTGCTGTAAGTTAGCTGTAACTTGACAGCACTTTGCACCGCATGCCCATTTTGTTCCAAATGTTGTTCATATATGACAATATAACATCAGTGCACCATGAATAGAGCTTTTGGAAGGAAAAAGTCTGCGCTAGAAGACAAGCAAAAGGACAATACCACATTTTATATTATTGTAAGGTATTTACTTTACACATGAAAAGTTAAGGAAATCAAACTAGTATAGGCCAGCTAGACCAAGATTTACTACTTGCAACAATAGTATATATCAGGGATGGCCAACGGTAGCTCTCCAGATTTTTTTTGCCTACAACTCCCATCAGCCCCAGACACTGGCCATGCTGGCTGGGGGTGATGGGAGTTGTAGGCAAAAAACATCTGGAGAGCTACCGTTGGCCACCCCTGGTATATCTTTAAACTAATTCTGTACATAATCTGTGCATATGTTTGTTATCTATACTGGTTACAAGACAAATATCTGATGCATTTTAATACGCATTGAAATGTCTGCCCAAAAGTTACAAAAAGACATCTTAAACCCAGCAGCATGCAATTTAAGAAAGTTCCAGCCAGTTTGCTTTGTAGTTATTTGGCATGTGAGTACATCAAACAAGATGTTCATTCTCTAATGACTAAGCATAGATTATCCGCCACTTGACAATCTGTTTCCAATGGCATGGCTTTTTGACCCCCAGTTTTTATACGCATCATCTGTTCACTCTGTTGCAACCATGGCAAATGAAGACCATTTTCAAAAGTTTGGAAGAATATTTAAGTACTGCTTCAATGTTCATTATTCCCCAAGTTTTAAAACCCAAATCACAGATATTTAGCACCAACTAAAATTAAAAAATATATTTTTCTGTCTGCACTTTGAAAATGTACTTATACAATTCAACTCAAAGACTGGCAGGAAGACAAGGCTGAATTTCAGGCTGCCACTACGTGATGCTAAAACATAATCAGTTTACTTTTAAAATGAAAATGTATCATGCTGAAAGATCACTTGGTGGAGCTCTAGCCTAAAGCTAAAGAAAGACAGGTCACCCAGAGGTTGACCTAGCTATTTCTTGACAGGAAGTCTGAACATATTTCTAAGGCAGCATCAATATTATAATAAGTTATTATTCATCTTTGTACATTTTCTATATAAAAATTACTTAGGAACTCCCTCACCTTAATCAAGCTAAGTTTAACTAGAGCATAATTTATTTAGCCACATATAAACAAATGTTGCCATACCAACAATAGTATCTGTGGAAGGTCTATTAGGGGGAGGAAATAATTGGCAGGGTTTTTACAAAACTCAGTGACATGTTTAAGCAGTAACAGAAGTCACTGAATTAGCGCATCTGAATTACTACATTACTGAACTTTTAGGTAACATGTTCTTCAAACAGAATATATCAGGAGAAGCCCTTCCTATGGATGTAGTGTATACTTCTAATCATTTCTGAGACAGGCTAATATTTACATTTTTAGTTAAGTGCTTTTTAAAAAAAAATCAGTGGTGCAGCATGCACTGAAAGTTCTAAAAAATGTTTTTAAAAAGGTTTTTAGATGTGCTACAAGTACTACTCCAAACTATTTTAGAGCCAAACAAACCATACTAAGGGGGATATATAATTAGGATCTCATACATTTTGTTTAAAAAATAAATCAAGAAATTCACAGGGGGGATTAAATCCAACTGGGACCATGGTAAAACAAAACACAACTTGCCTCCAGTCCAGACTAGATTCAGGGGCCTCCTGTTCAGCTGTTTAGATCTGAAAAAAACAAAACCCATAGGAGATCGTAATGATTGATCTCCTGCATAATTACCTAACATTAAAAAAAAGAAGAAGAGCAAAACAGGCATGGGGAGAGACATGTTTTGGACTTGGGTTTAAGAAGGAATGCCAGATTTTTTTTGGAGGGGGCATAGATTATGAATAATATAATTCTGAAAAACTAGTATTGACCAGTATTTAAATTGAGGGGAAAATGTATCTGCATCTTAGAGCTGCATCTAGTAGCAATATGCATGCTCTTTTTGTTGTTGTTATTGTTCAGTTAGTCAAATAAAAGAACCTGGCACCATATTGCTTGCCAGAAGTTAACACTCCTCAGTAGTAAGCAAGGTATCATACAATGCTCTCACCTTCTACGCTACAGTGGCCTTCAAGCTGTTTGACATTACACGGCTGGTTCACACATGCACTTTTATAACATTAACTGCAGCATTAGTGTGTAATTTGCACATGTGAATAAATTATAATTGCTGACCAACCATCACAAAAAGAACTTTTGGCTTCCTTCACTCACAATGTTTTTCAATATAAGATGCTTCATACAAGGCTAATCAAATGAGAAATTAAGGAATCTGCTTGCCAATATGAACCAGCTCAAAATCTACACAGTACTTTCCCCAGGCTCCTAAAATGTGATGCTAGTTCCTAGAAATCTACCTGGCCAACTTAAAGTGTCTTTCCTCTCAAACTCTGGGTTACATCTTGCACACTGATCCATGCAACAGTTGCCTCCAGACTGGACTACTTAATGCTTTGCTCTACATAGGGCTGTTTGAAAACCCTTCAGAAACTACAGGTAGTTCAGAATGCAGCTGCCTGGCTGCTGACTGAAAAACCATGGCCAGCTCATATTACTCCAATTCTGCAGTAGCCAGAGGAAGGGCCTTCTCCTTGTGGCCCCTAACCTGTGGAATGCACTCTTGGATGACAACCATGCCTGCCCAGACTTGTTTTGTTTCCACATGGCATGCAAAAAGAAAAGAACAGATTGGATTTATACCCTACCCTTCACTCCGAACCTCAGAGTGGCTGACAATCACCTTTCGCTTATTCTCTGCACAACAGACACCCTGTGAGGTAGATGGAGCAGAGAGCTCTTTCAAGAACTGTTCTTGAGAGAGCAGCTCTTTCAAAATCGCTTAGCAGGTGCATGCAGAGGAGTGGATAATGAGTTCTCCCAGACTAGAGTCCATGTACTTAACCACTATACCAAACAGGCTGAAATGTTTAGGTTGGTTTTTGGAGGGTAGCCACATGTTTGGGCTGTTCCAGTAGTGGTATGGTGAAAGCCATATGTTTTTAATATTTTAATGTTAATGTCTTATATTTATTATTTGTTTTTATGTAGCTTTTACCTTATTGGTTTTGATGTTATTAAGTCACCATGAGGCCCTTTGGGTGACTGGTGACTAAACATCTAATTAAATCAGTGGCAAGCCATCCTACAGAACGGCCCATTGGACTTACCGTGAGGGGTCCTTCTCCTCAGAGGTTCGGAGAACATCTCTGTGGGTTATTCCTACTGTTCCTTCAGGGAGGCAGGAAACACTTTTTTCACCTTCCTGTTGGCGCCTTCGGAATAACCCCGCCCTCAGTTGTGGGACTCCGAAAGCAGTATCGTCTTCCCTCTAACTAGAAGGACTATAAACACAACTAACAACTTATACTACAATATAAACTGTAACCTTGAACTCCGATAGTACTGAAAGTAACGCAGTACAAGGGAGAAAAGCTGAAGTAAGTAGAACCTAATGAGATATAAGCGATAAAGATAAATTTGGGAGTGGCGAGATGTCCTCCGAACCTCTGAGGAGAAGGACCCCTCACGGTAAGTCCAATGGGCCGTTCTCCCTCAGAGGTTGTCGGACATCTCTGTGGGACCTACCAGAGCAGTCCCCTTTAATCGGGTGGGTCTTCATCGCTGACCTCCCCCAAAACATGCTGTAATACCTTTCTCCCAAATGCTGCATCTGCTGATGCCATGGAATGGATCTTATAGTGCCTTATGAATGTAGACGGAGAGGACCAAGTAGCAGCTCTACACACCTCCTCGACTGAAGCCCGATTCAGCAGTGCCGCGTTTGTGGAGGCACTCCTAAGCGAATGGGCAGTAATTCCTCTAGAAACCTGCAACCCTGATGCCCTATATGCTTCACTGATAGAACTTTAGAACTGCACTAATTGACGAAGTAGACATCTTATCCCCAGCTCTTGGAGGCGAGATGTTGATAAACATGTAGTCAGTTTTCCTAATCGACTCAGATCTTAGAATGAAAATCTTTAAGGCTCTGCGCACATCTAAGGTATGCCAAACTATCTCCTTTGGGTGTTTGGGTTGTGGACAAAAAGTGGGTAGGTAAATTTCTTGTGTGCGATGGAACCTGGAAGCAGCCTTAGGAAGGAAGGAAGGATCTGTGTGCAGAACCACCTTTTCTTTATGGAACACGCAAAGACCCGCCTTCACTGATAAGGCCCCCAGTTCCGAAACTCGACGTGCAGACGTTATGGCTACCAAGAAGAGAGTTTTCATTCGCATCCATTTTAAGTCCACCTCTCGAAGAGGCTCAAATGGCTTCTTTGTAAGCGCTGATAAAACGGTATGGGGCCGCCAAGATGGAAAATGATGGACTGTCGGAGGTGACTTAAAATTCGCCCCCTGCAAAAATAACTGGATGTGTGGATGTTGAGATAGCCTATACCCTCCAACGACTGGTAAGACGGTGGACAGGGCAGCTATCTGCCTTCTTAGCGTAGCTGGTTTTAACCTAGACTCTAGGCCCTCCTGTAAGAACGCTAGGATCTCCGCAATGAAAGGGGTAAGCGAAGAAACCTTTTTCCTACGACACCATCGGACAAAAGCCTTCCAAGTTGTGTTGTATATACGAACAGTGGAAGGCCTTCTTGACGCTAGCATAGTGTCCATCACCTCAGGTGAGTAGCCTAGACTTCTGAATGCTTCCCGCTCAATCTCCACGCGGTCAAGTGAAACCACTCCGGGTCGGGGTGCCACACCGGACCCTGATGGAGCATGTCGGGAGATACTGGCAGCGACAGCGGAAGGTCTATTGATAGCTCTGTCAACATTGAGAACCACGGACACCGTGGCCAATAGGGAGCTACCATGATGATTTCCGCCTGTAGAACTCTCACCCTCCGCAGAACCCGAGAAACCAGAGGGACCAGAGGAAACGCATACAAGAGACCTGGAGGCCATATGGCTATCAAGGCGTCTGTCTGTTCGGCTTCTGGATGGAAGAACCTCGTGAAATACCTTGGTAGCTTTTCGTTTGTGTCTGAACCGAAAAGATCCACCTCTGGTTGACCCCAACGTTGGCTAATGAGATCAAATATGCCTGTCCTGAGGGCCCACTCGCCTTCGCAGATTCTCTGTCTGCTTAACCAGTCTGCCTGTATATTGTCCTGGCCTCTGATGTGTTCTGCCCTTAGGGAGGCCAGATTCTTTTCTGCCCATGTCAGAATCTTTGATGCTTCCCTGTGCAACTGCGAGGATCTGGAGCCCCCTTGGTTGTTCAGATATGCCTTGGCTGTTATGTTGTCCGTTCTGACAAGAACGTGTTGCTGATACAATTGTGTCCTGAAGGCAACCAGAGCTAGACGAATGGCTCTGATTTCCAGGAGATTGATGGGAAGCAGACCCTCGGGTTGTGACCACCTGCCTTGGACTGGTTTGTCCTGAAGAGTGCCCCCCCCCCAGGCTGGCATCTGTGAACAGCTCTAGGGATGAGGGAGGATGGAACAATTTGCCCTGGCGAAGATGAGACAAGTCCGTCCACGATTGCAAGCTCCTCTTGACTGTTAACGGAATTATCAGATTTATGTCCTTTCTCTCCATGATCTGAAGTTGAAATGGCCATAGGAAAATTTGAAGAGGTCTGGAATGGAATCTGGCCCATTGTATCATATCTATGGTCGAAATCAAAAGTCCCATTAGTTTGGCAAGCAACATCAGTCGTGATGATTGGCTCTGGATGACCCTGATAGCCAAATCCCTGATGGTCCTGGCCTTGGACAGAGGCAGAAATAGCGAGTTGCACGTGGAACCGATCATTGCCCCTAGATGTTCCAACCTCTGGCTCGGCTGAAGCGAACTCATTGCTATGTTCACCATGAACCCGTGTGACTGAAGACACTGAATGGCCAGAGTTGTGCCCCGAAGAGATTTCTCTTTGTTGTTGGATCTGACTAAGAGGTCGTCCAGATAGGGGTGAATGTGGATCCCCTGCTTTCTCAGCTGGGCTATTGGATGTATTAAAATCTTGGAGAAAACTCTGGGCGCTGTTGACAGGCTAAAGGGTAAGGCCCTGTACTGGTAATGTTGATTCAGTACCACAAACCTTAGGAAGCGACGATGAGAAGAATGGATAGGTATATGAAGATAAGCTTCGGTCTGGTCTATGGAGGTGAGGTACTCCCCTGTCAAGAGTGAGTCCATAATGAATTTCAAAGTTTCCATTCTGAAGTGACGTACCTTGACGTAGCGATTCAGAAACTTGAGATCCAAGATGGCCCTCCAGTCGCCATTCCTCTTGGGTATGGTGAAAAGAATGGAGTACACACCTTTCCCCCTCTCCGACACTGGGACTGGTACGACTGCTCGAATGTCGAGAAGATGCTGGATTGCTTTGGTAGTAATGAGAAGCTTGTGGTCCTGCTTGGGGGTAGGTGATCTGACAAATCTGTCTGGTGGAATGCGGTGGAACTCTATTGAATACCCCTCTTGTACTATTTCTAAAGACCATTGGTCTGCCTGAGAGGCCTCCCAAGCTTCTGCAAAATGGAGTAGTCGAGCTCCCACCGGTAAGTGATTGTAGTCATGCCTGCTTGGACTTGGCCTATGTATTTTTAGGTTTTTATGTATTTTATTGTATAATTTTAATCGTATTTAAATCGACCTCTGTTAGCTTTTATTGTTGTAAGCCGCCCTGAGCCCACCTCGGTGGGGTAGGGCGGGATATAAATCGAATAAAGTAAGTAAGTAAGTAAGTCTGTCAGGCTTGTCCATCTTGGAGAAGTTATTACGATTGAATTTGGAGCCGAATGAACCCCTTTTAAAGGAGCTCTTTGGCGTTTCCCAATTAAACTTTTTTGAATCCATGCGATATCTGGCCAAGGAATGCTGAGTCCGAAAGGACTGAGGGCCCCTTTTTTCATTTCTCCGAATGGATTTGGGCATGGCCTTCTTTTTACCCCTAGTCTCTACTAGGATCTTATCCAAAGCGTCCCCGAAGAGCCGATCCCCCTAAAAAGGGTATGCTGCCACTGTAGACTTAGAAAGAAAATCAGCCTGCCAGGCCCGAAGCCAAAGAAGGCGTCTAGCCACCGTAGTGGACGCCATTGTCTTGGAGGCAAATGTCAGGATGTCTAAGGTTGCGTCAGCCATGAATGACGCTGCCTTAAGAATGCGTGAGGCGCCCTTTAACATACGTCTGTTGTCCTCTGGTAACATCTGAAGTAACTTACGTACCCAAACAATGGACGCCCTGGAGACCAGGGAGGCCGCAGAGGATGCCTTCACGATCATGGCCACAGATTCGTACAATCTTTTCAAGGTCGCCTCAGCTTTTTTGTCCAGGGGATCTCTAAGAGAGCCCTGGCCATCCTCTGATACCAGGCCCGAGGATTGTAGAGCTGCTACTGGACCGTCCACAGTTGGGGCTTGTAACAACTCGTTGGTGTAAGCAGGCAGAGCGTACAACTTTTTTACTAAGTGAGGAAACTGCTTAAGGGAAGCTGGCTTTTCCCATTCTGCTCTAACCTGCTTTTCAAAGTATTCTGGAAAAGGGAAGACTTGTTCAAAAGTTTCCCCCCTGGGCAAGAACTCAGAATTTCCGCTGGTTCTTGACTTAAACTTCTTTGATTTAGCTACCTTAGCTTCCTCATCAACGGGCCCCTCCTCAATTTCTAATACTGAAAGAGTTTTGGCTAGCAGAAACTGGTAATCTTCCTGACGGAAGAAACAACTAGCCTGCTCAGGTATTTTAACCTCCTCCTGTTCCTCCTCTGAGAACCATTCCCCCTCTTCCCTATCCTCCTGATCAGAGCCAGACGCTATAGATTCAAGCTCAACAGGTAAGGACTGGGAAGACTGCAATGGGGCCTTTCGCGCTGCCTTGGTGGGCCAGGAGAAGGAGCGGGGGGGATCTAAAGGAAAAGTTGGTCCTTGAGGGAGAAGCCCCATTCGTGCGCAAAAGGATCCCATTTCCTCCTGCATCGCTCGCTTAATGAAGAGCATAGCCTCTGGGTTCAGAGGATTGCTCATTAATACATTACCCCCATCCTGGAAGCCTTCCAATTGCGGCTGCAGGTAGTTCTGAGCCTCCGGAGTGCCTGCTCTTAGGGGTTGGAAGGTCTGAGAGCTACGCTCCGCACTTCCAAAATGGCCGCCGCCCCGAGGTACATAGCCAGGGCATCCATTACGCGCCGTTTCTTGGCGCTGGCAGCCGAATCGTCTGCAGCCGCGTTGGGAAGGGCGCGAGCAAGCCGCGAAGGCAGGTCGGCACCTTCGACGAAAGTCGGCGCGGTGAGAGGCGCGGCACGCGACTCTCCCTCCTCATCCCAAAGGAAACCGTCCTTGCTACAGGCCATTCTAAAACGGCCCAAACTGGTCTCCTCTGCTGCCTTTGCCCAGCGAAGGGAAGGAGAAAGGGGAGGGAGAGAAATAGATACGGAGGGGGAAAGTAGATAATTGAGAAAGAGAAAAGAGAAAAAGGCTTAGCCTAGCCTTGTGCTGCTGCTCCCTGTAGAGGCAGGAACAAAACTGGGGGCGGGTTTATTCCGAAGGCGCCAACAGGAAGGTGAAAAAAGTGTTTCCTGCCTCCCTGAAGGAACAGTAGGAATAACCCACAGAGATGTCCGACAACCTCTGAGGGAGAAGAACAAGCAAGCATGCCCCTTTTTCACTGAGCATCAGATGAAACAACAGTTGCATAAGCTTTCTGTTATTTTGTTACAATATAGTTAGATTTTATTGTTGTAAACTGTCTCTTGAATTCAACCAAGACTGCATAATATTATGAATACCTTACATAAACAATTATATTTTCTCCACTGTCTATGTAGATAGCTTGACATTGACTCCTAGGTGTCCGAAAACATTTTCTACCCTTAAGTCAAACTGCTCTTGTAAACATGAGTACAGATATCTAAGAAAAGTGAAAAGGGAATAAATCTATGTCCATACTTCTGCTTTTTTATTTGGAAAACTGAAAAAAGTCTGGATTGCGTTCACACATGCATAAACATCATTTGCTGGCTTTCAGCCAAATTGTCAACTGTCTCTATTGAAAAGTATCATCAATATATCTCATTGCCAACACAGCCAAATCTCTGGATACCTACAGCCAGAAACTAGAGGGCCATGATCAGGAAAAAAGCACATCATTTTACAAACCTGAAAAACTCATGTTTGCAGAAAAAAATGTGAAATCTTTCATTAAAAAAAGGAGAGGTTAATAATTCCTTAAGAATTTAAGACTAGGATCTGGGAGACCCAGCTCTGAATCCCCACTGTGCCATGAGCTGATTAAGAGATCTTGGGCCAGTCACATACTCTCAGCCTAACCACAAGGCAGTTGCAAAGATAAATGGGAAGAAAATGATGTATGTAGCTATGGGTTTCAATTATGGAAAAAAGACATACAGAAATAGCTTGACTGGTGTGGTGAGTGTAGAAGAACGAAGGAAAGTGGGGGCATGCCAGGAAAAGGAAATATTGCACAGAAAGGGGGTACATGGGAAAGTGAGGTGTCCCCTGCCAAGTCCTTCTATATTCCCCACTGCATAACTGGGCATAGCCTGGGGCCCAGCACTACACAACTGGGCATGACCCAACTTGCTGGTCATAACCACACAGTTTTTCAAGGTAGAGTCTGCCAGGGGGAGGGAAGGAGAAAAGGCTGAGGACGGGGAGCAGATAAAGGGCTAATCAGCTGGTGGGCAGGATCAGAAGGAAGCAGGTGAAGGGGAGATAATATGAGGGGCTTTCAAGAAAGGGGAAAAGGAAAATGACATGCTCCTACAAGTCCTCTGAGGTTCCCCATTTGTTATATCTAAACTGACACTGGAAATATGTGAGTTGTGGGTTTGATCTACACTAAATTTTCCACCAACAGAAGGTAAGATGTCATTTCTGCCAAATCCCTCTTCCTTTTACAGACATTTGCCTCTCGTGCCATTCCTGAGGGTCCACTGAAATACTTCTCCTGAATGCCTCTGTGTGTGTGTGTGTGTGTGTTATCCCACTTATAAAAGCACCTTCTGTCACTACACAATTTAGTCTGGATTCAACCCTTTATCTGCACTGAATCAGTCACAATAGTTCAAGTAATGCATCAAAATAACTATTTAATGACTGCAGAATGTGTGAACCAAGTTATTCCATATTTTCTGTGACAACTCAGTATCAACACTGTATCAACAGTGGAAAAAATGCTGTTAATCAGTTCATTTTTTCTGAACAGCAAGCTCTTAGAATGACATGCATTACCAATGCAAACCTAACTCTGCCAGTCTTTACCTTCCTCCTTCCCCCATCTGCATAAATCCATCTTCAACATTCATGCTAGTGAAAATGCAACACTAACCCTGGATAACATTACAAATGGTTTGCAAGCCACCTTCAAACCCTGGTTAAAAGTTAATCCTTAGTATTACCCATAGTTAGCCAGTGGAAGGAGCTGGAAATACAAGACTGACAAGGGAAGTGGAAATTCACTCATGTTAGAAAAGACAGCCAAGGAACAAAAAACATGCAAGTCTGCAGCTCAATCTGGATCTAACTATGGTTAAAAAATCAACAGCGTTGAACCTGTGCTTAATAATGTTTGCAACTACAAACAGCAAGTAAGCCAAGTTTAAAACTGATTCAGCTGTACTAGCTGGCTGAGCCAGCTTGTATAGGCAGTCCCCCAAATGTGGTAAACAAAACATTAGAGTTTATACCTTAAATAAAAAAAATTCGTTCATAAAAATGCTCCTGGTCTCAAACACTGGCTACCTATTGTGTTTCGAGTCCGTTTCAAGGTGTTGGTACTGACCTTTAAAGCCCTGTATGATCGGGGGCCTGTCTATTTTCAGGAACGCCTTTCTCTGCATGTTTCCCAGAGAGTACTGCATTCAGAGACACAACATCTTTTGTCCATCCACCGACCAAAGAAGGCAAGGCTGTGCTCTACACGGACAAGGGAATGCCCTCCCAAAGGCCATAAGAGCTCTGCGGAACCTCTCTCAATTCTGCAGGGCCTGCAAAACCGAGTTATTTCAACCGGCCGTTGGTACCTAAATCGGGAGAGGACTGCCACCCTACACTATGGGCTCACTGTTAGTAACTGACGATCCCTCCTAGGTTGTTGCTGAACAGCACCAAAAAATGTTTCTTAAAATGTTTTAAAATGCTTTTAATTGTATTTATTGTTTGGAGTCATTGAACTGACTGTTAGCTACCCTAAGTCCGCTTGCGGAAAGGGCAGGAGAAAAATTTAAGGTAATAAATTTTTTAAAAAAATAAACTCAATTCAAAGGATTCACATGTGTATGAATTACAACTAGCACATGAGAGGTAACCAAGACCATACTCTGATCACTCTGAAGAAAAAGAAATGGAGGTGTTTATACTGGTCGCTTAGTCTCATTCTCCAGACTACAGCCATAAGAACTGTTATAAAACACGGTAGTTATTAAAGGGCATTACCAGGGAGGGGGGTGTCTCAAGTCAGACATTGTCGACTTTGCCAGCTTTAAGGTTAATTTTGAGGCAATTTTCTTTTTTGAATTAAAACTTCAGAAATAAATTACAGAGAAAAAGCCACTGACTCCAGGCTCCACAGATGAACCTGCAAGGTAATTTTCTTGCTCAATATGTAAGCATTTAGAAATGTGGGCATGTGTGTTCTGCAAACACACATGCAGTTCCAGTTATTCCACACATACACAGTAACTGTAAATTAGACTAATTACACTGACTGTCTGTCAGTGGTATTTTTTCTTCCACCTTAATACAGCCCTGACTTGCACATTAGCATCCTCTGCAATATGCACATAATCTGTGATTGCATAGTTTTACAATTAGAAAACACTAAACCAGGAGCATCAAACATGCAGCCCACAGGACAGATGCATCCCACCAAGGGTTCAAGTCCAGCCCCTAGAAACTTCCTTCTCCTGCTTTCTTTTTTAGGGCTGCTGCTGCAGCCTCATGGAAGCTTGCTTTTCCCACAACTCCCTAGAGTGGCTCTTTGCTTCCTGTTTCCTGCCACTTGCCTCCCCCCCCCCCTCACTCTTACACAGGCACACTGAGAGCTCCATGGTTGCGTCCTGCTTGAGAAATACAGAGATAAGCCCCCCCCCCCAGACACATACAGAAAAAATGCTTCTGCTTCTGTTTCCAGAGTTGCTCCTCCTCTTTTGGGAAGGAGGGGAGGGGAAGGAAAGAGAGAGAAAACAATTGAGTCCCACAGCAGGTTTAAAACTAGCAAGATTTTATTTCAGGTGTAAGCTTTTGTGTGCAAGCACTCTTCTTCAAAGGGAGGGACGGAGAATGGGTAGATGGATTTTTCTGACTACAATTTACATTGAGGAAACTGTTTTGGCTTATTCTGAAAAGTTGTTCCTTTTTTTAAAAAAAGAAAAAAAGAAAAACTGGATTTCTCTGTTCCTATCTGTATTTGTTCTTGCACACACTGGTAATGAGACAGGAAAACTATGTCTAAATTCAGTCCTGGAGGATGCATTATCTTGGGCTTCAATATCATTTGCAATTCAGCAGCCTGTCCTCCTAATCTCCCTTTGAAATTCCTTTGTAAGAGCACTGCTACTCTTAGGTCAGCAACTGAATATTATGGTTTCTCATGTCACACTTACGTCCATTTTTTCTTTGAATCCTCCTGGATGGAACTGAGACCTAGGTTTCCTGTCTCATTACTAATGTTGGTCTCTCCACGCCTACTACTTATCTGCATTTTGCACCTAATCCAATCAAGCCTGCTATTGTCATTCACCTGCCACTACCATTTGAAAACACCTTCATAAAGTTTATATCTCCGGTACCTCATGTTACATTTTATTGCTCAGCCCTGATGATCTCCATGATGGCAGGGAGGGAAGGAGGATCAACACCCAGGCCTGAACAGCTGAAGCAGCAGCAGCCCCAACGTCCCCAGCAGCCTGTGCTGACCCAACAAAGTGACATTTATGTCAGATCCATCCCTCATAACAAATAAGTTTGATACTCCTGCAGTACCCACCCCCCTCCAATCCATTACTGACTGGCTCATACATCATATAAACTGCCTTGTACAAAAGGGTACCTGTCTCTCAAGTTGCCATATGAAGCACACCTTACAAATAGTGCTCTCCAACTGATGGGAAAGGAGGAAGAAAAGGAAAGGGACAGGTAAAGAAAATACAATTCTTTGACCAGATTTGTTTCCTCTTACTCAGTTAAAAGATTCTAATCTCATCTCTCTGCCTTCTCATTCAAAAGACACATGACAAAGACTGTTACTTCTACACAGACCAGCAGAAAGCAAACTGCAGACCAACATTAAATTAGCAGATGGAAACTGTTCTTACAGAAAATTACCTACAAATGGTCTGCTAAATCAACAGAACACATGTTTAGAAATCAAGTACCCACCACCAAGATAAAAGTCCTTCAATATTAATTTGAGGGTTTGTCCTTTTTATCTGCAAAATTACCATTTTGTGTTTCAATATTTTACTCTTTTCCCCATTTCCTTTATTTACCCACTGCAGTCCCTTAAAAAGTTAAAATAAAAGTTTATTAAAAATATTAATTTGAGGGAAATCAGTGGCACCTAGGATGAACAGAGTATATTTTTATTAAAACATGGTATTTTAACAGAAATAAAAGTACGAGTTATTATTACAAGGAATGTTACATAAGCCACCATAAATCTAATCAATATTATCAGTTACAAATTAAAACTGGAACACTCGACATTTTTGGAAATGTAACAACTAAGAAATAAGTGAGACAGTGGAGAAATTGCCTTATATTCTAAGGAATAACAATGAAGCAAATGCACGCATTAACTGAAGATGGTATGTGAAACTGTAGCAAGGCCTAAATTTGAGAAATTTGAGAAAAACACCACTACCATTAAATGCATACTCCAAAAAAGTTCTGTTTGTGCTAACTATTAATTTCAGAACAACCACTGCTGGAAATTAAAAGACAATGTTGGGCTCAGGCTCCTCACAACATGATCTAGAGGCCAAGGTTTCCTAAGCTAAGTTTGGGCTTTCCCAAACTCCCCCACCCCCATGGCCCGGTTATTTCTACACCTCCTTCGTGGCCCACTAAAATCTGGGGGTGGAGCCAGGAGATTCTGGGGGTGGAGCCTGGAGACAAGAAAGTATAAACATGCTTAAAACTCTTGCAATATATTGTTTACAAAAGGTAGAATAGTGGGATTTTGCAATGCAACCGTAAAAATAAAACATCAAGAAAAGCACAAGGATCACACGCAGAAAACGGCCCATTGGACTTACCGTGAGGGGTCCTTCTCTTCAGAGGTTCAGAGGACATCTCTGTGGGTTATTCCTACTGTTCCTTCAGGGAGGCAGGAAACACTTTTTTCACCTTCCTGTTGGTGCCTTCGGAATAACCCCGCCCTCAGTTGTGGGACTCCGAAAGCAGTGTTGTCTTCCCTCTAACTAGAAGGACTATAAACACAACTAACAACTTATAACTACAATATAAACTGTAACCTTGAACTCCGATAGTACTGAACGTAACACAGTACGAGGGAGAAAAGCTGTAGAAAGTAGAACCTAATAAGGTATAAGCGATGAAGCTACATCTGGGAGTGGCGAGATGTCCTCCGAACCTGAGGAGAAGGACCCTTCACGGTAAGTCCAATGGGCCGTTCTCCCTCAGAGGTTGTCGGACATCTCTGTGGGACCTACCAGAGCAGTCCCCCTTTAGTTGGTCTTCATCGCTGGCCTCCCCCAGAAAGTGCTGTAATACCTTTCTCCCAAATGCTGCATCTGCTGATGCCATGGAATGAATCTTATAGTGTCTTACGAATGTAGATGGAGAGGACCAAGTAGCAGCTCTACACACCTCTTCCACTGACGCGCGATTCAGCAGTGCCGCGTTTGTAGAGGCACTCCTAAGGGAATGGGCCGTAATTCCTCTAGGAATTTGTAACCCTGATGCCCTATATGCTTCACTGATACAGGCCTTTAGAACTGCACTAATTGACGAAGTGGACATCTTATCTCCAGCTCTGGGAGGAGAGATGTTGATGAACATATAGTGAGTTTTCCTAATCGACTCGGATCTTAGGATGAAAATTTTTAAGGCTCTGCGCACATCTAAGGTATGCCAAACGACTTCCTTTGGGTGTTTGGGATGTGGACAAAATGTGGGTAGGTAGATTTCTTGTGTACGATGGAACTTAGAAACAGCCTTGGGAAGAAAGGAAGGATCTGTGCGCAGAACCACCTTTTCTTTATGGAACACGCAAAGACCAGCCTTCACTGATAACGCCCCCAGTTCCGAAACTCGACATGCAGACGTTATGGCTATCAAGAAGAGAGTTTTCATTCGAACCCATTTTAAGTCCACCTCTTAAAGAGGTTCAAATGGCTTCTTGGTAAGAGCTGATAAAACGGTATGGAGCCGCCAAGATGGAAAACGATGGACTGTCGGAGGTGACTTTAAATTGGCCCCCTGCAAAAATAACTGGATGTGTGGATGTTGCGATAGCTTGTACCCTCCAATGACCGGTAAGACGGTGGACAGGGCAGCTATCTGCCTTCGTAACGTAGCTGGTTTTAACCTGGACTCTAGGCCCTCCTGTAAAAACGCTAGTATCTCTGCAATGGAAGGAGTAAGCGACGAGACCTTTTTTCTACAACACCAGCGAACAAAGGCCTTCCAAGTTGTGTTGTATATACGAATGGTGGAAGGTCTTCTTGACGCTAGCATAGTGTCCGTCACCTCCGAAGAGTAGCCTAAACTTCTGAAGGTTTCCCGCTCAATCTCCACGCGGTCAAGTGAAACCACTCTGGGTCGGAGTGCCACACCGGACCCTGATGGAGCATGTCGGGAGACACTGGTAGCGACAGCGGAAGGTCTATTGATAGCTCTGTCAACATTGAGAACCACAGTCGCCGTGGCCAATAGGGAGCTACCATGATGATTTCCGCCTGCAGAACTCTCACTCTCCGCAGAACTCGAGAAACCAGAGGGACTGGGGGAAACGCGTACAGGAGACCTGGAGCCATAGAGCTGTCAACGCGTCTGTCTGTTCGGCTTCCGGATGGAAGAACCTGGTGAAATACCTTGGTAGCTTTGTGTTTGTGTCGGAAGCGAATAAATCCACTTCTGGTTGACCCCAACGTTGACATATGAGATCGAATACACTTGTGCTGAGAGCCCACTTGCCTTCGCAAATAGCCTGTCTGCTTAACCAGTCTGCCTGTATGTTGTCCTGGCCTCTGATGTGTTCCGCCCTTAGAGAGGCCAGATTCTTTTCTGCCCATGTTAGAATCTTTGATGCTTCCTTGTGTAACTGCGAGGATCTGGAACCCCCTTGGTTGTTCAGGTATGCCTTGGCTGTAATGTTGTCCGTTCTGATGAGAACGTGTTGCTGATACAATTGTGCCCTGAAGGCAACCAGAGCCAGACGTATGGCTCTGACTTCCAGGAGATTGATGGGAAGCAGACCCTCGGGTTGTGACCATCTGCCTTGGACTGGTTTGTCCTGAAGAGTGGCCCCCCACCCCCCCCCTCAGGCTGGCATCTGTGAACAGCTCTAGGGATGAGGGAGGATGGAACAGTTTGCCCTGGCAAAGATGAGTCATGTCTGTCCACCATAGTAAGCTCCTCTGGACTGTTAACGGAATTATCAGATTTATGTCCTTTCTCTCCATGATGTGAAGTTGAAAAGGCCTTAGGAACATTTGAAGAGGTCTGGAATGGAATCTGGCCCATTGGATCATGTCTATGGTCGAAATCAATAGTCCCATTAGTTTGGCAAGCAACATTAGTCGTGATGATTGGCTCTGGATGACCCTGATAGCCAAGTCCCTGATGGTCCTGGCCTTGGACAGAGGCAGAAATAGCGAGTTGCACATGGAGTCGATCATCGCTCCTAGATGTTCCAACCTCTGGCTCGGCTGAAGTGAACTCTTTGCTATGTTCACCATGAACCCGTGCGACTGAAGACACTGAATGGCCAGAGCTGTGTCCCGAAGAGATTTCTCTTTGCTGTTGGATCTGACTAAGAGGTCGTCCAGGTAGGGGTGAATGTGGACCCCCTGCTTTCTCAGCTGTACTATTAGATTTATTAAGATCTTGGAGAAAACTCTGGGCGCTGTTGACAGGCCAAAGGGTAAGGCCCTGTACTGGTAATGTTGATTCAGTACCACAAACCTTAGGAAACGACGATGAGAAGAGTGGATAGGTATGTGAAGATAAGCTTCGGTCAGGTCTATGGAGGTGAGGTACTCCCCTGTCAAAAGTGAGTCCATAATGAATCTCAAGGTTTCCATTCTGAAATGACGTACCCTGATATAGCGGTTCAGAAACTTGAGATCCAAGATGGCCCTCCAGTCGCCATTCTTCTTGGGTATGGTGAAAAGAATGGAGTACACACCTTTCCCCTTCTCCGACCCCGGGACCGGTTCGACTGTTCGAATGTCGAGAAGGTGCTGGATTGCTTTTGTAGTAATGAGACGTTTGTGACCCTGCTTGGGGGTAGGTGATCTGACAAATCTGTCTGCTGGAATCCAGTGGAACTCTATTGAATACCCCTCTTGTACGATTTCTAAAGACCATTGATCTGCCTGAGAAGCTTCCCAGGTTGCTGCGAAATGGAGTAGTCGAGCTCCCACCGGTATGTGGTTGTAGTCATGCCTGCTTGGACTTGGCCTCTCGGTCGGGCTTATCCATTTTGGAGAAGTTATTTCGATTGAATTTGGAGCCAAATGAACCTCTTAAAGGAGCTCTTTGGCGTTTCCCAATTGAACTTTTTGAATCGGTGCAGTATCTGGCCAAGGAATGCTGAGTCCGAAAGGACTGAGGGCCCCTTTTTTCATTTCTCCAAATGAATTTGGGCATGGCCTTCTTTTTATCCCTAGTCTCTACTAGGATCTTATCCAAAGCGTCCCCGAAGAGACAATCCCCCTGAAAAGGGTATGCTGCCACTGTAGACTTGGAGAGAAAGTCAGCTTGCCAAGCCCGAAGCCAAAGGAGGCGTCTAGCCACCGTAGTGGACGCCATTGCCTTGGAGGCAAATGTTAGGATATCTAAGGTCGCGTCAGCCGTAAACGACGCTGCCTTAAGAATGCATGAGGCGCCCACTAACATACGTCTGTTGTCCTCTGGTAACATCTGGAGTAACTTACGTACCCAAACAATGGACGCCCTGGAAACCAGGGAGGCCGCAGAGGATGCCTTCACGATCATGGCCACAGATTCATATAGTCTTTTCAAGGTCGCCTCAGCTTTTTTGTCCAGAGGATCTCTAAGAGAACCCTGGCCATCCTCCGATACCAGGCCTGAGGACTGTAGAGCTGCTACTGGACCGTCCACAGTTGGAGCCTGTAATAACTCATTAGTGTAAGCAGGAAGTGCGTACAACTTTTTTACTAAGTGAGGGAACTGCTTAAGGGAAGCTGGCTTTTCCCATTCCACTCTAACCTGCTTTTCAAAGTATTCTGGAAATGGGAATACTTGTTCAGAAGTTTCCCCCCTTGGCAAGAACTCAGTATTTCTGCTGGTTCTGGACTTAAACTTCTTTGATTTAGCTACCTTGGCTTCCTCATCAATGGGCCCCTCCTCCATTTCTAATGCTGAAAGTGTCTTGGTTAGCAAAAACTGGTAATCTTCCTGACGGAAGAAACGACTAGCCTGCTCGGGTATTTTAACGTCCTCCTGTTCCTCCTCTGAGAAACATTCCCCCTCTTCCCTATCCTCCTGATCAGAGCCAGATGCTATAGATTCAGGCTCAATAGTTAGGGACTGGGAAGACTGTAATGGGGCCTTTCGAGCTGCCTTGGTGGGCCAGGAGAAGGAGCGGGGAGGATCTAAGGGAAAGGTTGGTCCCTGTGGGAGAAGCCCCATTCGGGCGCAAAAGGATCCCATTTTCTCCTGCATCGCTCGCCTAATAAAGAGCATAGCCTCTGAGTCCAGAGGGTTGCTCCTTAGTACATTACCCCCATCCTGGAAGCCTTCCATTCGTGGCTGCAGGTAGTTCCGAGCCTCTGGAGTGCCTGCTCCTGGGGGTTGGAAGTTCTGAGAGCTATGCCCCGCACTTCCAAAATGGCCGCCGCTGATTGTTGCCGCCCTGAGGCACATAGTCAGGGCTTCCATTACACGCCGTTTCTTGGCGCTGGCAGCCGAATAGTCTGCGGCCGCGTTGGGAAGGGCGCGAGCAAGCCACGAAGGCGAGTCGGCACCTTCGATGCAATTCGCCGCCACGAGAGGCGCGGCGTGCGACTTTCCCTCCTCATCCGAAAGGAAACCATCCTTGCTGCAGGCCATTCTAAAGTGGCCCAAACTGATCCCCTCTGCTGCCTTTACCCAGCGCAGGGAAAGAGAAAGGAGAGGAAGAGAAATAGCTATGGAAGGGAAAGAATAAGAGAAAAAGCGAAAAAAGGCTTAGCCTAGCCTAGCCTTGTGCTGCTGCTCCCTGTAGAGGCAGGAACAAAACTGAGGGCGGGGTTATTCCGAAGGCGCCAACGGGAAGGTGAAAAAAGTGTTTCCTGCCTCCCTGAAGGAACAGTAGGAATAACCCACAGAGATGTCCGACAACCTCTGAGGGAGAACTAAACATATATAATGATCTCAGCCTGGAAAAACATGAAATTGCAGGGCATTTCATGCTTCTTCCTTCCCCACCCCACCAGGTCTACTCAGATTAGCAATAGTTAGGTAGGAAAAAGACTGACTGACAGAGAGAGGGGGCAAGTGGGAAATAAAGCTTCCCTCTGGCCAGCATTTTTTCCCCTTTATTGGCCCACACCTCCGTCCCATGTGCCTTCTCCCTTCCCATTCACCCCTCTGCCTGTCTCTCAGCCCTCCCTCCCGTTTCTGCCTCCCCCTCCGCGTTTACCCCACCCCCAGGCCACCTCCTCCTGCTATCCTTCTGCTTCGCTCCGGCCGAGCACAGGCTGCTGGGGATGTAGGGGCTGCTGCTGTTTCAGCTGCTCGGGCCTGGGTGTCGATCCTCCTTCCCTCCCTGCCATCATGGAGATCATCAGGGCTGGCCGCAGCTCTCATCGGTGCTGCCAAGCCCAGCCACAGAGGCTACCCCAGGAGGACATGTTGGGCGTGACGACCCCCACTGCTGCTTCTCGTGGCTGTGTTGCGGCCCCACTGGGCGCACACCAACCCCATCCTTCATTGTTGGCAGTGAGCCCAGTAAGGTCCCAACACAGTAACAAGGAGCAGCAGTGGGGTCAGTCCCGCCCAACATGTCCTCCCAGTGTAGACTCCCTGGCCGGGCTCGGCAAAGCCCAATGAGAGCTGCAGCCAGCCCCAGTGGTCTCCGCGATGGCTGGGGGAGGAGCAACACCCAGACCTGAGCAGCTGAAGCAGCAGCAGCCCCAACATCCCCAGCAGCCTGTGTCTAGCTGGAGCAAAGCAGAAGGACAGCAAGAGGAGGGACAGCCTGGGGGTGGGGCAAAGGCCGAGGGATGCAGCAACGGGATGAAGGGAGCGCGTGGGTAGCACGGCTTTCTCTATGGAGGGCATCCATGGCCCGGTATAGAGGTGGCCATGGCCCAGTACTGCGTTGGGACCCGGTAAATGGGAAACACCGAGCTAGATTAATCAATACACCTAGGAAATTTAAATGTGTAAATATCTTACCATATCCTTGCCCTGAACCAAATTAAAAAACTTCATTTATATATTTTATGTAAGAAAGAGCCTAGTAAATCTGAAATACAGTTGAGGTGAAAACTGGAAAGAGGAGGAGGATAGGGAAATGGCTGAAGGATAGGGAAATGGCTGAGAAGCTGAATGAATTTTTTGCCTCCGTCTTCACTGTGGAAGATGAGAACTTTTTGCCCGCCCCAGAACCACTAATTTTGGAAGGGGTGTTGAAAGACCTGAGTCAGATTGAGGTGACAAAACAGGAGGTCCTACAACTGATGGACGAATTAAAAACTAATAAGTCACCGGGTCCAGATGGCATACATCCGAGAATTCTGAAAGAACTCAAGGTTGAACTTGTGGATCTTCTAACAAAAATCTGTAATCTTTCATTGAAATCTGCCTCCGTTCCTGAGGACTGGAAGGTAGCAAATGTCACCCCCATCTTTAAAAAGGGTTCCAGAGGAGATCCGGGAAATTACAAGCCAGTCAGTCTGACTTCAATACCGGGAAAGTTGGCAGAAAGCATTATCAAGGACAGAATGAGTAGGCACATTGATGGACACGGGTTATTGAAGAAGACTCAGCATGGGTTCTGTAAGGGAAGATTTTGCCTCACTAACCTGTTACATTTCTTTGAGGGGGTGAACAAACATGTGGACAAAGGAGACCCGATAGATGTTGTTTACCTTGACTTCTAGAAAGCTTCTGATAAAGTTCCTCATCAAAGGCTCCTTAGAAAGCTTGAGAGTCATGGAGTAAAAGGACAGGTCCTCTTGCGGATCAAAAACTGGCTGAGTAATAGGAAGCAGAGAGTGAGTATAAATGGGCAGTCTTCGCAGTGGAGGACGGTAAGCAGTGGGGTGCCGCAGGGCTCGGTACTGGGTCCCATGCTCTTTAACTTGTTCATAAATGATTTAGAGTTGGGAGTTAGCAGTGAAGTGGCCAAGTTTGCAGATGACACTAAATTGTTCAGGGTGGTGAGAAAAAGAGAGGATTGTGAGAAACTCCAAAGGGATCTGTTGAGGCTGGGTGAGTGGGCGTCAACGTGGCAGATGTGGTTCAATGTGGCCAAGTGCAAAGTAATGCACATTGGGGCCAAGAATCCCAGCTACAAATACAAGTTGATGGGGTGTGAACTGGCAGAGACTGACCAAGAGCCATGATCTTGGGGTCGTGTGCGTTTGCATTAAAAAAGGCCAACGCCATGCTGGGAATTATTAGGAAGGGAATTGAAAACAAATCAGCCAGTATCATAATGCCCCTGTATAAATCGATGGTGCGGTCTCATTTGGAGTACTGTGTGCAGTTCTGGTCGCCGCACCTCAAAAAGGATATTATAGCATTGGAGAAAGTCCAGAAAAGGGCAACTAGAATGATTAAAGGGCTGGAACACTTTCCCTATGAAGAAAGGTTGAAACGCTTGGGGCTCTTTAGCTTGGAGAAACGTCGACTGCGGGGTGACATGATGGAGGTTTACAAGATAATGCATGGGATGGAGAAAGTAGAGAAAGAAGTACTTTTCTCCCTTTCTCACAATACAAGAACTCGTGGGCATTCGATGAAATTGCTGAGCAGACAGGTTAAAACGGATAAAAGGAAGTACTTCTTCACCCAAAGGGTGATTAACATGTGGAATTCACTGCCACAGGAGGTGGTGGCAGCAACAAGCATAGCCACCTTCAAGAGGGGTTTAGATAAAAATATGGAGCACAGGTCCATCAGTGGCTATTAGCCACAGTGTGTATATATATATAATTTTTTTTTGCCACTGTGTTACATAGAGTGTTGGACCGGATGGGCCATTGGCCTGATCTAACATGGCTTCTCTTATGTTCTTAGGAGTACAACACACAACAATGTAAAATTGTTTAAGGGCAGCATGAGTCTCTTACAGTTTGCCACTTGCTCAACAGCCTGTGAGAAGAGAAAACCAGCTTTCAGAGAAGTAAAGGTAGTCCCCCTTTGCAAACAAGCACCAGTTGTTTCCAACTCTGGGGTGATGTCACATCACAACATTTTTACTGCAGACTTTATGGGATGCTGTCGTTGCCTTCCTCAGTCATCTACACTTTACCCAAGAAAGCTGGGTACTCATTTTACCAGCCTTGAAAGGATGGAAGGCTGAGTCAACCTTGAGCCGGCTACCTGAACCCAGCTTCCACCAGGATCGAACTCAGGCCGTGAGCAGAGCTTGGACTGCAGTACTACAGCTTACCACTCTGCACCAAAATCTCTTACACTATCATTTATTTCCACATCAGATGCCTTCCACTATCAATGAGCCCAGAAGCTGGCTCCCTATGTCAATTTAGCTGATCTAGCCATATGGATCCCTACCACAGAAAACTACTGTAATGCACTCTACAGGGATCTTGACCTTAAAGTCAACATGGAAACTCCAGTTGATTCAGAATGCCTACACTTGGTTACCATTGAGAGCTGGATGGAGTATGCACATTACATTTTTTTCTCCAGTTACCAATCAGTTACTGCATTCAATCTGAGGTACTGGTTTTCACCTGCAAAACTGCTTCACAAACATGGACCCACATATCTGCAGGATCACATATCCTGCTATGCTCTTCCATATCAGCTTAGCTCCTCTGAGCAAAGCATTCCAAAAGCAAATAAGATTAATCTTACATGTGCATTCTCTGATGATGCTCTCATAATGAGGAACGCCTGCAAAAGCAGGTCAGAAAGACAATTCACATTTCTATCATTCTATGAGAATGTAAAATACAGAAATGTTCAAGAGAGTATTTTAACAAAGGAAAGATGGCTGTAAGTTCAAGAGGAGTTTACAAGATAGTTTACCATCTCCAATTTTCCTAGGTTAAGCCATGTTTTTGTTTCCTTGGTTAAGCCATGTTTTTGAGCTAGTCATTCAGTCTCAGTTAAAGGCTAACTCTTTTCTAGTGATGGCTCCAGCATTCAATCAATCTTTATTATAGTCAGATACCAGCATAATAGAATTGCTTGCCCAAGAAAATGCAAAAGCCCTTATGCTGTCTGCCCTCCATAAGAAACATAAGGTCATTTATGAGAATACTGAGGGAAAGTGATACAGCTATGTTTTATTTCTTTTAAAAAAAAATAATTGGCAGAACATGCAGGTAAGGCTTTTTATGTAAGCTGCCTTGAGCTGCTGTGGTTGTTTGGAAAGGCAGCATACAAAGGCAGCCTCATCTACCCAAGATGTTGTAAAACTCAAATGAGAAAGAGGAGAAAGGTGTTCACTACCCTGAACTCTTAGAAGGAGAATGGGATAAAAATGTATTAAACAGCAATACCTTACAATAAAGTATTATCCTACAAACTAAGATGTAACTGAGCATCTATATTTGAGTTTTTAAGATGTTTGATTTGGAACCCTGGGGAGGTTATAACAGAAACAATTGAAAGCAATTTGCAGGTGCCCAAAAGACGTATTTTGAACAGACACCTAACAAAATCTGAGGAATTAAGAATTCAGATAGAACGCTTAGATAGTTGCATAAATGGAAAAAATTAGGTGAGCAGTGAAAATAATTTTTTTAAGGTGCAGGATTTCTCACTAACACCCCTAAGTCAGCCATTTAAAAACTATAATCAGTACTGAATTCTGTTCCCTTCCACAAATACCTTCATTTATTTAGCAGGGTTATATTCTGGGCTGACTTTCTTCTATCACGAAATTAAAGATTCTATATCAGAGAAGGCTCTTCCATTCAGACATTTATCAGAACAAACTCTGCTTAGTTTAAGCAAGGAAGATGTACCAAGTGCCTACCATTTGCACCTTTTATCTTTAAAAATCCCAGTCCAGAATCTATATTATGCATTTTGTTCCTCCTGAATGTGGAATTGTAGCTTAGACACAGGGATTCCTTTGAATTCAAATACTTTATAAATATAACTATATAACTTTGAATGTTAAGGGGGACATCTATTTACTTGAATCCATGAAGAAATTTAAAGGTACATCTTTGACATATCACCAACACTGTGATGGAGGCGGAGAAACATAGTCCAGTGTAGAAAGTGGGAAATAAGCACAGGAAAATGTTAGTTGCAGGCATATTGGAAATAAGCACAGGAACATGATGTGGCAGGCCGCTGTAACCATATCATGCAAACAGAGAAAAAATCTCCACTTCTTTGGATAAAGTGGTTAAAATACTCTTTAATGTGATATCCATGCTCTACCAACTGGTACTTCTTACAGGATACATATGCATTACCTGCTGCTGCATTACTGAGCCAGGACAGCCCCAAGAAGTATCAAGGTTACATGCAGATGAGTGATTTCAGTTAATTTTCCCCAACATTCCAGTTTATTGGTCTAAGGTGACTGATCCCTAGCAGTGTTCCCTCTAAGATGAATTAGCATGAGCCAGCTCAGTTTTTTAGCCTCTGGCTCACACATTTTTGCCTTAGCTCAGGGAAAATGGTCCCAGAGCAAACTAAATTATGCAGTAGTTCACAAATTTAATACCAGTAACACACAAAGTAAAATTTTTGCTCACAAACTCCACAGTTTAGAGCAGGGGTCCTCAAACTTTTTAAATAGGGGGCCAGTTCACTGTCCCTCAGACTGTTGGAGGGCTGGACTGCCATTACTGTACAAGGCCGCGGGCCGTCAGTTCTCCATCTTCTGCATCTCTCTCCCTTCCCCACACCACACACCCCGGCCTGGGAACTCACCTCACCTCGGTATCACCTCAGCCCAGTGCTGGAAGTGTGCATTGCTAACGCAAGTTTAGGTCGAACGTCACTTCCGGTCTGATTTTGCCATAACCCGGCAGGCCGCATAAACGTCCTCAGCGGGCCGTAGTTTGAGGACCCCTGGTTTAGAGGGAACATTGGTCCCTAGTATTTGTTCTTGCTTATTGGGCTCAACTCTCTGAATTTTTGTTCTCCCTACCTGCCTTGTCTGTCCCCTTTTTAATCCATCCTAGCACAAACACTAGCAAATCCTGCACTGCCTCCACAAACCCTTCCAACTGAGATTTCAAGTGCTGCCCCATTCTCAGTCATCTTTGGCAACAGAGGAACTGAGCTCCACCACAAAGTAACAAGGCAATTTTGCTGCACCCATGTATGTCAGTCCCACCAGTTCCTGAATTTCCTAGTCCACTGACTAGAAAGATCTAAAAGCTATATCACCAATAATTATATAAGCTGATGATCTGTTATATATATATATATATATATATATATATATATATATATATTATAAATACTGAAATAGGAAGCTCAACCTTATTTTGATTTACTTCTAGACTGCTGGTTGCAAATTAAGTATTACCAATAGTTATCACTGTTTACTGGAATGCAATAGAACAAAGTCAGAGTCCAAAGGCACCTTTAAAGCCAACCAAGTTTTATTCAGTGACCTTTCATGTGCATGCACACTTCCTCAGACAGAATGGAATGGAAACAGAAATAACAATCTTACATATAAGAAGGTGGGCAATAAATCAGCATACAGAATAATGAAGACGTTTTAGCTAAACTTATTATTTTTTTAATCTGTTATATGACTATCAACGGGGGGGAGAAAATCACAAGGGTATAAATATGTCAGAATTGGAGACTGATGTGCCTTGGATGGTGAGAAGCTGTCATTGGTTTTTTAATTGTAAAGAGCAGGACTTTTTTGGTAGAAAAAGCCCAGCAGAAACTCATTTGCATATTAGGCCACAGCCTGTGATGTCAAGCCAGCTGGAACTGCTTTATTGTGTGTTCTTGCTAAAAATAAGCCCTGGTAAAGAGTAATAAATTTCAAGCCTGTTGTCATGCTCCACTGGTCTCCTCTCAAGCACGGGTTAAACAAAAATCTTTTTTTTAGAGGTGTTCTATTCTGTCAGATTGTTAGTTCTGTTTCAATTTCCACTCCATACTGTCCAAGGAAGTGTGTGTGCACATGAAAGCTCACACCCTGAATAAAACTTCGCTGGTCTTAAAGGTGCCTTTGGACTTATTGTTCTGTTGCTTCAGACCAACATGACTTCCCACCTGGATCTCACTGGAATTCAAGACATTCTATTCTATTATAACTAGAAACGAGTTCTTAGAGATAACCAAACTGATTTCAACAAAATGAATACAATTCTTGAAAATATTTACATTCTTTAACTTTTCTATATGTCTGTCTGCTGTAAACAAAAATTTTTACAACTCATCTCAACTGGATGGGGATTGTGCATGTGTCCTCCCCCCGTCCAATTCAAGAGGTAGTGTTTCACACAAAGTACTTCTGAAAAACAAATAACATTTCATCGATCAGCTGCTCCACTATTTGAAGGGCCTCACATATATGTTCAGTCCCAGCTGCTCCATGTGCAATCTACTGGATCAGTCCGTGTGTGTGTGTGTACCAATGTCTAAAGTTCTAGAGCAGCAGGAAGCCATCTGTTCCAACACATTTTTTCCAGCAGCTAAGGTCATAAATTTGCTTGCTCTCCATTAATTGAAAAAGGGAGGTAGAGAGAGAAGCTGTACAAACTGGCTGCAACAAATCAACTACAGACATAATGACAATAACAAGTCATAGCTTAATTTCCTCCTTCCAGCTAAACAAGCTTTGCTGTCAAACTATATACATTTCTGGAAAGCCCATGGACAGCAACTACGGATTTTCATCACAGGTTTATGCCACGCACACTATATAAACAGGTTTTATATCACACAATAGTTACAGCAAAAAATGAAGTCTCAACCGGTCTACTTGATAGCAGTCCAACACTGACAACATACATGCATCTATAGGTTTTGATAACTTATTAATTCATTTATACCCCCATATTTCTCCCAATGGGGATCCAAAGTGGCCTACATCATTCCATGACTACAGGGCAGCCATCAAGAATCCACCTTGCTTGAATGTCATGTAGGGGGCAGAAACAGCATAGTTAAGAGGAAACTTACGGTATCATACTGATCACATTAGAACTGTCCCAAATAGTAGTATCACTAGGAGGCAATTTCCAACAGGTAGTCTGTTAAACCAGATCAAGCATGGAAGTAAAATCTAGCAACCAAGTTGACATCAACAAACAAGAAACAACCCAAGAACAAAGAGCTTCCAGCAACAGAGAATGCAAAACATACAGGAGTACAAATCAACATTAAAGCAATGCCAACAGCAGCATTTTTATTTATTTATATATATATTTCCAATTTGCAAGTATTTCCAGTTTGCAGGATTAGGAAGTGCTTGAGGAAACAGAGCTATCCTCTTACTCTGGAACTAGGATGAAGCTATCTATGAACAGATGCATGTATATCTGGATAACATTCCATTACACACATCATTCTTTATGAGTTCAAGATTTCTGGTTTAACAACACTCTGACAGGACTGAGCCAACACTTGGTCTTTAAGCATGGGGATATTGGCAAAAGAGCTCTAGCCAAAAGGAACAGATGGTCTGCTGAACCTGTATGAGATCATCATGTTAGGGCAGAGCAAGTACTACATCAGATGACTATAACAGTTTCTCAGTCAAGCTTGCTCTCATATCTAAGCAACAAGACAGCTCAGCTTCCTAGTGTTTCTTGCCACAGATGTTATTTCACTGAATCCATTCCTGCTTTGCTCCCTGAAAAAATATACAGACACACACTACCACTACCTTGACCGGAGTCAGATCAGGCATTGCACCCATCAGTGATGCAGAAATGTTCTCTGAGAAATGTAACAGTTGCATCTTCCAGGCATCCTCTAAAAAGGCACCCACAGAAAGAACATAACGAAATTTCACTGACTTGTTTCTAAGCATATATTTCTAAAGAGTGGGTGGCAATTTCCACCAATTACACCTTTCCATGGGAAATAGCCATTTTACTCCCTGTGCTTTTATGGAAGATCCACTGATCCCCCATTAACAAAAATGAGGGGGAAGGTAAACTGCAGTTGGCTGGGAATTGGTGGAATTCACAATTCACTCGTAAGTCTTTATAACTGTATATTTGTATACATGCAAACCTAACAAGGTAACAACAAATAGTTTTTTACTAGGAAACAAATGTCTTCTTTTATGGGAAATGACATCCATCTTTATGTCACGTCTTAATGGAAGAGGCTGACTCTTTCAATCTTGTGCCAATTCCATGGCTTTTCATAACATCAAGAAAGATGAAAACCCAATTAACATAGGATTGCTAAACAAGTTTAAAAAATCATAAAACAAAGCTTTCAATCAAAAACATCACTAGTTCCTATGCTATTCCCAAGTTTCTACAAAGAGTAACATGCAGAGTTCTCTTCCCAACTCAATCAACAATAAGAACTTTTTAGCACAATCACTACACGAGAGTCAATTGTGGGATATTATCCATGTAGCTATCACACTATCCTGATAACTAGTTGGACACAACTATAACAAGCATTTCACTTTGCCTATCCAGATTCATCATTGTATTAACTAAAGAACAGATAAAAGGTTTTCCTGCCTTCTTGTCATAGGAAGATAATTTTCTTAATTTTTTTTTCTTTGGCCCAATTCTTCCCAAAACATCAACTATACTGTTTGCTACCACAACTGTAGGGAAGCCTGGGGCAGCACAAAAGGATTTCTGTCTCTTCTCCAGTCTGGAAAGGAGAAGAAGTGGTAATCAGAAACTCCTCTGTACTTTACTGGAGCTATTACTGGATTATATTTTTGCTTCTCTGAATGAGATCCACACTACTCTTAGTCATTTTTTAACCAACACTATGAATCAAAAGATTACAGTCTACAAAATGCAACTTCAAAGCCACCTTCTTTATGTTATCTGACTTAAAATCCAATAGTTTTGCAATGTGATTGTTTTATTCTCAAACATTTTACTTGTTTCCACAATTTTATTTAGCAATATAATGGCTGTGCACAGAAAATGCAAAATATTTATGTCCGCTGTGGAGATTTAATAAATGTATTCTTCATTGTTTAGCATGCTAAAGGAACATGACTATCCCTTAGTTTCATGATACTAGTACATTACTGGCAACTCTGTATTACACACATTGTATGATTACTAAAGTAAAAAGATTACTTTCATTATTATGCCGTAATAATCATTATTTTGCCCTCAAAAACACAAAACATTTCATATCTTCACCAAAGTCAGAATATTAATTCAATTTTTAAACAGATTCTGCTTATACTTGTGAATGTTGTGAATATGCAAAAGTGCTCTGATCATTAATAAACACTCCAAGTGTGTGTGGGGGGGGAGCTCATTTCAAACTCTGTTTACAATTTCATATGGTACATACAATAGCAGGAAAAAAAGCAACAAAAATCTATGGGATTCACATTTTTGGCACCAACTACACCCGAACAAAAAAACTAATCTCCATCATTTCTATATTGTTCCTTTATACCAATAACAGGCCAAAATCATAAAACCTGAACAAATACCTACAAATCCACCTGCTGGCTCATCAGGATAAATGCCCCTGACAAACAGATTGCCCAGCAGTAGCCTGATCTCCTTGCCAGAGTTCTTATTTACCCTGCAGTCTGAAGAGGGTAAAACAGCAGGCGTCTCTTCTGTGCAGATTTCTATGGATTTTTACCTTCACCACAGCCCTGTACAAAAATGGCCCTATGTTTCTCTTAAGACTATATGCAAGAAGACTAAGAGGAGATGGGAATCATGGATGATGGCTAGTTAGTAAACCAAGTCATCATCTTGGATCTCTAGGAAGGTGAGACCATTTATGGATCTCACGGATGATATAGGCTACCTCTTGCCTTCAAGAGAACTTGCTGGTCATCCAAAATGGTGAAGATCTAATATACAGGCACTTCAACTATCCAGATCTGCTTACCAACTCAGATTAGAGACCAGTCAGTAGTTCACAGGTTTTCATGATTCATCTACTGCATGTTTGTATTCTAAGAAATTATATACAGTATGTAGCAATTCTCCATTTGCCTTAAGCCTGGTGCTCACTGAGTTCAGTGAACATCTGCTGAATTTTAAGGGTGAATAATTTTTCTAACATAAATCATATTTCAGCCTTTTTGCATAATTTCAAGCTTAGCTACCTCCCCTTAAGTGAGGTAATCAAAATTGCATATATTAACAATATAGGCACAACTCAGAGCTATATGGCACTGCAACACTTTTTTTCCACATTCACAACTGTTAACATTGCAATTGCACATTTTTTTCACCTCTGCCACAGGCATCTCAATGCATCTCCCAAGACCCATTGCTTAACTAGCCAAAACTAGTTTTTTGTGTGTGGGGGGGTTATTTTGTCTCCAAGTAGGTTAACTAAGCAGACAGAAGTAGGAGAAATGTTCTACTATTTATATATCTTTATAATTTATTCCAGTCACCAAACAGGAGGAATGGGGCAAGCAAAGAAAGCCCTGTTACTGAAGAGTCAAAGTTTAAGCACATGTGTTTCTTTCCACCAAAAAACCTGAGAGATCCTCCAGCACTGATGGGACTACAGAGGATTCAGCCAGATAAATAACCTACTAATAATGGCTTGTGACCTCGATAGACAGCAGCAAGTCCCGAAGAGGGAATCTTCATGTCATCATCAGCCAACAAAAGCCCTAGGCCAAACAGCAGGGTAAGTCTTAGTTAAACCCTCCAAACCCTCACATTTCAATGCCACAGAGACCTGGAAGTAGACCACACAGCATACATATTAGTGCAGGAGTGTCAAACTCATTTATTATGAGGGCCGGATCTGACATAAATGAGACCTTGTTGGGCTGGGTCATGTTGGGTTGGGCCAAGCCATACCGGGCCATGTGTGTACCTATTTAAGATTAGGTAACAGAAAGATAAATTTTATAAAGAACACAAACACAAATATATTTTTTAAAAAAACTTAAAACATTCTTAAAACGTTAGCACTCATTGGTTTTAAAGATGCTTTCTTTGTATTTCTCCCATGGGATCCAGGGAATTGGGCAAAGGAAGCCCTGGTTCTTTCCTTCCTTCCCCAGGGAACCAGGAGGGGGAGGAGCTTCAGCCAACAGAAGGAAGAGAGGCGTGGCTCAGTAGCTTTGTTGTGGGATTGAGAAAGCCTGGCAAAGTAAGCTCTCCCTCCCACCCTTCCTCCCCCAGGGAGGAGCCTCAGCCAATGAAGAAAACAGAGTCTGCGCTATATCTCCTGTGTAATTGAGCAAGCCTTGCAAAGCAAGCTGTTATGCAGAAGGAAACAAGATATAAGGAGAAGGAAGCAGATGACAGCCAGTTGCTCATGGGCCTGATTAGCCCTTCAGGAGCCTGACTCGGTTCCCAAACTGCATGTTTGACATCCCTTTATTAGTGCATAATCTTGAATGCTGCTCCACCTTCTTGACATCAAAGGACAGCAAGACTTGGGAAGTTTATCCTATTAGACTAGGAAACCTACAGACACCAGTGTCCATTTTTTTGTTGTTCTTTTGCTGTCAAGTCACAGCCAACTTATGGCAACTCCTTAGGGTTTTCAAGGCAAGAGACATTCAGTGCTGGTTTGCCATTGCATGCCTCTGTATAGTGTTTCTGGCTTTCGTGATGGTCTCCCATCCAAATAGTAACCAGGGCCAACCCTGCTCAGCTTCCAGGATCTAATGAGATCATTCTAGACTAGGCTATCCAGGTCAGGGATCACTGCCCATATGCCTACCAAAAGTTTCCAAGTCTCTGAACATAATAAACTGCTTATTGCAATCTGTAAATTACAGCAAAACCCATCTACTAATGGACAGCAACAATGATAAAAACATCATGTCTTGCTACAAGTAGCAATTCTAATAGTTTTACATTATATTCCCATAAGAAAACAAGGAAAATGTTTAAGATTATAAAAACCTATAACACCTGGTTGTCAGATACACTCAAAGAATAATTATGAGTCATCCAAAGGCTTCTTTTGTAGCAGGAACTTCTTTGCATATTAAGCCACACACCCCTGATGTAGCCAATCCTCCAAAAGCTTACAGTAGCCCTGTAAGCTCCAGGAGGATTGGCTACATTAGGGGGGTGTAGCCTAATATGCAAGGAGTTCCTGCTTCAAAAAAAGCCCTGGAGTCATCTATAAATGAGCAGATAGATTAATGGCATTCTGTAGCATCTACTTCTGCTTAAGACTTAATTAACAAAGTGGATAAAGGAGCAGATTGTACACTTACCAATTTGGTATGTGACCCAATCCTGATCGGGAAGAATTACACAGCAAAATAAAGAGAAGGATTTGGACTGCACTAAATAAAACTCAACATTAAAGGCATAATCACACAGATTTGCAAGACCTAAGCAAAGGTGTCAGCAACAGGATTGTTCTGAAGGCCATTAACTCATTCAGTCGCCATAAGTTGGCAATGGCTCCACTTAACACATATTCACAAAAGAATGAACAATAAATAGGAGATGCTGTCATAACAAATAATGGCAAATAAAGACCTGAATCCCAAGCTGTTCAATAAAGCCTTATAGAATACAACATGATAGCTATAGCTGACTGTACAAATAAAACAATACTATGTATTCAAGTAAAGGTACATTTAACACTTTGTAACAACCAATTTTTGCAACAATTATACATTACTGGGTATTGTACAGTGATACCAACGATCAAATACTGCCTAAGCAAAATTAGAGATAGTTAGGACACTACAGAAAATCACATACACACAAAAACTTGATTCTTTTATAGCAAAATATAACCCCATATTTTCAGGAAGTCATATATTCAACCTAGAAATCAGCTGAACTCTTTACAGCCTGACATAGAATTTTTACTACCTTCCCTAACTGGAGCCATAGTATTCTAACAGAAATTAATGCTAGTGGCATCATCAACTTCTCACCAATGCATTTGCAAACAACATAAAGAATGTATGAAGGAGGGAATCCAGCACAAGCAAATGCACTAATAGAAAGTTACTGATGCTTCCCTTATTGATTGACCCCACCCCCTCCACAACTTGTTCATATGTAATTAGCATGAAGTCTTGCAATGACTAACCTTCCTACCAGTTAACCTGAACAGACTGAGTATATCAACCATACTTTTCATCAGTGTCACCATATATATGTGAAAAGGCAAAACAGTCCCAAAGAGCAACAACTAAAACAAAATAATCAAACAATAGTTTAAACTTCCACCAGTGTTCCTCAACTAGAAATAAGCAATTACACAATGTCTTCCAGAAAACCTACACTAAACTTGAAACATAATTTTGAAATCAATGGTTCTGAGTGCAACGTGGATGATTCCTAAATGGGTTTTGTATGCATACAGCCCTTCTGGATCTATAAATCTGCATGGGAATGAATGCCACAACATTCATTCATCTCCTGTGGTGCTCAAAAACATTTTGTGGGTTTGACTTTTAGATATCTAGATCTGCAAATTAAAAGTCTGAAGCAGCATCACACTATCCACAAACTATTTCAGTGGCATACCACTGTACTGATTATTCTTATCCAAACACTTTGCCAAGGATCTATCTTTATATGATCTATAAATGGAGAAATGTCACTTGCATCAACAACAATTTCATTTCTTGTTTGCTGCACAAACAAAATAATCATTGCATGTTTTACAGATGGCAGAATCACAGGAACTGCTGATAACTTTAACACTTTGTCACAAACATGCTTGACACTGCAGATTAGACCCACTGTTACATAATATAAACCTTAACTTTGTTCAAAACTCTAGGGCATTATCTTCAACAGAAAGGTTGTGACCCACAAATAGGTCACCATCAGTGTTCCCTCTGAGCTGAGTTAGTGTGAAATTGCTCACAGTTTTTTAGCCTCTGGCTCACACATTTTTTGTCTTAGCTCAGAAAAAAATGGCCCAAAAGCAAACTAATTTATGCAGTAGCTCACAACTTTAATGCCAACTGCTCATGTAGTTGAATTTTTGCTCACAAGACTCCACAGCTTAGAAGGGAGTATTGGTCCCAATATGCTGGATAGCTATAAAAGTGCTACTAAAATTTTGCTTGTTTCAGGGCATTTGCTTGTTTAAATTAAGAGGGTGGAAAGAGTGCAAAACTTAAATAAGGAATAATATATATATCACGCAATTACTGTAGGTTTCATATTTCAATTTGAGTCTAATGGTGAAAAACAATTGCCTATTTAAGTAGCCCGAGTCTCATTTATAGATCTTGAAGTTTTAAATTAACAGGCACATTTTCAGTAAAGACTCCTCCATTACCTACGTAGTTTCCTGAGTACTACTACTTAAGATACTGATCAGTATCTGCCATCCTATATGGCAGTAGGACACTGAGTTGAACCAGGCAGTTTCAGAGACATCAACCTTTATATCATACAAACACCCTAGTTTCAATTTCAAAGCAGAGGCCCCAAACTTCCAACAATTACACAAAGCACACAAATGTCTTATTTGAAAGGACTTGCTACCTTTGGAAGCACTGCTTGGCCGAGGTGGCTGGCCAATCACAGCTAAATCTTTAACAACGCTCATTCTGGGAACAAACATATGAAACTGCACCACACTGATGGCAAACTTGAGTTGTTTTGCAGCCAGAGACACTCCTATGTTCGAGGCCCATCCGCTCATGTTTTCAAAGCCCAGTCCCCTTCCTCAAGTGCACTTAAGCCCGCCGTGTTCTTGCCTGGAAGAAGGAAGCTAGATGCTTCTGCTAGTGTGGCTGACCAATCCGAGAGAGCAAAAGGGAGAGGGCGGGTGATTTCTGTGAAGATGGAAACACACACAAGAGGCTGTCGAGTAGGCCCCATTAAACTGCGTGTGACGCACTTCGGTAACTCGACTCCCCGCCCGCTCCCACCCACAACTATGGTGCTAACAAAACCCCTCCTTTCCTCAACAGGAGCGACGACAACAACAGCGAATTTGGCTCGGCAGGTCACCTCGGGTGCCTCAAAGAGAAAGGCGCCGACATCGCGGGGGGGGGGGAGTAGGGGGCCCCAGCCAAGCTTCGCCTAGAAACAAGCATGGGGTGTGGCAATCAAATGCACCTCCTCCCTGAGAGAAGGGAACTACCGAATAAGGACTACGGCCGCGCTGTGGAAAACGTAGAGGACAAACGGTCGGGGGACCCAACATTTCTTATAATGCCCGCCAGGGTTGCTCCCGCCCCTCCTCCCCCTAGTATTAAAAAATGAACACAATACACATTTGAGTGGCAGGAAGTCACCCCTTAAGTCACTGGGAAGGGCTGTTTTCCAAAAGCGTGCCACGATTCAAGATTTGCCTAAAAATCTAACCCCATGTAGGAACCCAGCCATCGGAATAATCACAAAGAAGCGCGCCTGCAGCTCAGAAAACAGAACCGGGCCTCCCATCGCAGGCCGGGTGACCTCATCATTTTTAATCCTCCCCCCCCCCCGCAACACACTGAACGAGGTCACTGACGGGTGTGGGGGGTGGAGGGAGCAGGACCAAAACGCGACTGGTAAAGCGGGATCACTTCCTACCTGGGCAAGGATCGTCTGAATTACTGCTGAGAGCTGAAAGGGGGGAGGGGGGAACAAGCTAGTGTCTAAAACAAAAGTGGCGCCAAAAACCCCAATTAAACAGCCTTCTTCCGCCCCCTCTTCCCTCCCACCCGGCGACGACCCAGCATGTCTCCCTGCAGCACGCGGACATCAAAAAGTCAATCGGGACACTTTGTCCAGAAGATTCTCTTCCCCTCCTCGAACTGAAATAGACCCGAGAGAAACTGAAAGGCGAGGAAGAAAGACCGGGAAGGGGCAAAGAAGTGCCTGGGGCGCCAATTCTAGGCGCGTTTACTTGGGAGTAAGTCCCACTAAATTCAGTGGCACTACGTTCCTGAGTAGACATGCGTGAGATCGGAATAGAAGCTCCTATTAAAAAGATTCATAGTTAAAACCAGAGGGAGGTGACATATTCTTCCCGCTCCCTTCCATGCTAGCAAATTATTATTATTGGCAGAAAACTCGAGCGAAGTTCCTCCACTACAGCATTTCCACACTACCCGTCTCTTTCCAAAGTCACGAGGAGAAAAAAAAGTTGCAGATATTTGCAGCTCGGTCCTAAGCATGTTTATTCAAAGGTCCCACTGAACACAACTTGTGTCTTACACATACAATCCCAGCCTTTTAAAAACAAAACTAGTACGTAACCCTTTACACACACAAATCGGAGGAGAAACAGCATTCCACACCCGCAAATAAACTACACTTCCCCGTTCTGTAAGCAGGAGAGACTGTCAAAGTGAGGCTTCTGTTTACACACTGTGCCCCCCTCATCCAACACTGGAACATGTCGACCCCCCCTCCCCCCATTTTTTAATCTACCCTGAACATCCAGCCTGATGAGTTCTGGGTAAACGCCAAAGCTTGCCCACTACTTTGAAACTATCCTAGCGGGGGAGGGGGGCGGAAGAGTCCACTTTTTTGTGTGTTTTCGGCTCTTTGATGACTGTGGGGGGGGGGACCAAAGGCCGAGAGAAAGGCGCATGAGGGGGGGGGGGCAAGAAAAGCCTGTAAGGCAACTTGACATTTCTAAACACCCACCCCATATTGCACAAACCTGTGTGCAGTGTTCCCTCTAAGCTGAGCTAGCTCACAGATTTCTAGTCTCCAGCTCACACCTTTTAGTCTTAGCTCGGGGGGAAATGGCCCCAGACCACACTAATTTATGCAACAGCTCGCAACTTTCATGCCAGTAGCTCACAAAGTAGAATTTTTGCTCACAAGACTCTTCCAGCTTAGAGGGAACAGTGCCTGTGTGTGTTTCTCTCTCCAGACGCGCGCGCACCCTTTCCACTTCCTTCCCTCCCACACACAGTTGCTCCACGACTACTTCTCGCCAATAACCCCTAAAACAACATTTTCTTTTTCCTCAACCGGGAAGGGGCATGAGAAAGATGTGAGGAAACTAAACAGGAAGGAAGACATGGGAGCGGCTCCATTTTCTCAGCGGCGGGCCCGGGCCTTTGCCTTCGCCCGGTGGGAGGGGGGGAGAAAGGGGAAGCCTTGAGGTGGCCGGGGAAAAGGGGGGAAGGAGAGGCTTCCCTGTCGGGCGCCGCAGCCGGGCTCCCTTCCTGCCTTCCTTTCTCCCTCCGCCGCCGCCGCCTTTTCCCTGGGGACGGGAGGAGGTCGCCAGCCGGGGTGTGTGTGCGTGTGTGTGTGTTTTTCTCTCGGCCCCGCGTCCTCCATCTTGCCTGCGCGTTTCTCCCTCAGTCGGCCGCCGCGGCCTCCTTTCCAGCGCCTACCGGCGGCCGCGCCGAACCCTTCCCTCCCCCCGTCAAGATTTCGCCTCCTCGTCCAAAAAACAGAGAAGGCGAAGGGAGCAAACAAGCCCCCAACTTCGCGAAGCTTCTACGCCATTGTCGAACTTACCTTTCCCGGCGTCGTCGACGGCGGAGGGAGGCCCAGCGGCCTTGCTCGGCGGTGACGGCTCCTCAGAGGCCTTGCGCGCCCTTTTTTCTTTTCCTCTCTTTCCCCCTCCGCACACCAACGCCCCCACCTATATTTACCCCCCTTTCTTCTCTCACTTCTAGGCCAACTCACTCGGGCCGCCCTTACCTTTTTTTTTTTCCTCCTCCTCCCTCGTTAAGCCCCCGGCGGCAAAGGCCTAGAAGCCCCGGCCGAGCCTAGGTTGAGGAAGGGGGGGGGTGGCGGTTGAGCGCACGGAAAGGGGGGGAGAAGAATGAAGCGGGCGGATTATTTAATTTGGCGGCGGCAGCGGCGCTGGGGATTGTTTGGGGTGTTCGCAGCTCGGCGGCTGGCGAGCGAATGGAGGGCGCAGGCGCCACCTGGCGGCCACTGAGCACGCTCCGATCTGCTGGGCCTAGAGCGACATCTGCCGGGAGGACTCGGAGAAGGGGGGCGAGAGAGGCACGCTCCGCTTTCCCACATTCTTTTCCTCCCCCTCCCATCCGGGCTCGAAGAAGAACGGGGTAAACAAGGTGCCGCGCAGGCGCACCAGATTCTGCCACCGCCCCCTCCTCCCTTCGGAGACGTCACTGCTTCTTGACTACCTCGCCCCGGTTGTTCTGCGCGTGCGGCTGAGAGGGCGGGCTGCACGTATCGTGTGCTGGAGGAGGAGCCCCTGGGAGCGGGAGGCGGTAGCAGCAGCTCTTGGAAGGCTGGCTTGGAGGCGGTACTGCTGGCTGGGCTTCCAGAGGCAGGACCCTGGTTTTTATGCTCTTCGCACAATTAACTTGTGCGCAGCGATGTTGGTCTGAAGCAAGAGAACAAAGTTGAAGTCCAGTGGCACATTTTAAGACCGACAACGTTTAATTCTAAGCTGGCAGCCGTGTTGGTCTGAAGCGGTAGAACAAAGTTGGAATCAAGTCGCATCTTTAAGACCAACAAAGTTTTATTCAGAATGTAAGCTTTCGTGTGTCACTCTAATTCAGACGAGGAATCAGGTACAATGAGCAGAGCTACATATAGCTGATAGGCAGTGGTTTAGAATGCAAGCAAAATGGTACAAATTTAAAATCCAACCACAGAATAGTATTTGTTAATTTTACTATTCTGTGGTTGGATTTTAAATTTGTACCATTTTGTATTTTAAACCACTGCCTACCAGCTATATGTAGCTCTGCTGACTGTACCTGATTCCTTATCTGAAGAAGTGTGCGTGCACACACAAAAGCTTACATTCTGAATAAAACTTTGTTGGTCTTAAAGGTGCAAATTTGACTCCTACTTTGTTCTAAAGTTTAATTCTGTGTAGCAGCGTTCCTGTGCATACTGGCATTAAACTTTGTTGGTCTAAAGGTGACACCACTCAAACTTTGTTCTGTTGCTTAATTAGCTTTATCTTGGCTTTTTCCTGGCCAGCAGGACGCAAAGCGGCTTGCTGTCTTAAATCCAGCTAAAAATCTCAGCTCACAAAGATACAAAACGAATATAAAAGAGCAAGCTGTACATGGTACATCAAAAAAGCTCTACCTTGTACAAGCCCTGTGCAGTTGTTACATTTCACTGCGTGTATGAGATGAACATATATGAATGACATATATATGAACATATGAAGCTGCCTTATACTGAATCAGACCCTTGGTCCATCAAAGTCAGTATTGTCTTCTCAGACTGGCAGCGGCTCTCCAGGGTCTCAAGCGGAGGTTTTTCACACCTGTTTGCCTGGACCCTTTTTTGGAGATGTACATACAATCTGATTCTGCAATCACTGTTTGTTTTGCAAGCGGCAAGGCATGTATACCCTAACCCTAAACTGCAATCCAGTACATGTGTATCAAGGCAGAAAAGCTACACAGGGCCCCTTTCAGAAAAATAAAAACAAACTTCCCCCTAGGAGGCTGAAGTGGGTTCCTGGTTCCTTATTTATTCCTTATTCATGACTTATTAATGAATTCAGCCAAAAAGAAAAAAAATAATTACAGATTTACACCCCACCCTTCTCACTGAATCAGAGACTCAGTGCGGCTTAAAATCTCCTATATCTTCTCCCCCCTGTAAGGTGGGTGGGGCTGAGAGGGCTCTCACAGCAGCTGCCCTTTCAAGGACAACTTCTGTGAGAGCTATGGCTAACCCAAGGCCATTCCAGCAGCTGCAAGTGGAGGAGTGGGGAATCAAACTCAATTCTCCCAGATAAGAGTCTACACACATAACCACTACACCAAACTGGCTCTCTACACCAAAAACATTAAGGTGAGTTTAAAAGCTCTGAACCCACCATAAATCATACACCCCCACAATTCAGGGAACTCTGCCCTTTGAGGGGACATATGGTGTTTCCTGGTCCAAAGCACAGTTCATGCCAGCTGTTCCAAAGCCGAGTGCCCCCAGGACAATCACATGTGGACACTGAGGCTTAGCTGCACTTGTCAAGAAACTGACTTTAAAGAAAGAAACTGACCTTCCATCCCACCGTTTGTATGTGTTTGTTTGTACCCTGGACTTCTTAAATTCTCTAAAGAGCAACACCCTTGGTCTGTAAGTGTTTTTGGATGAATATGCAGGACATTGTAAGTGGTTAGGTAGTATTTTAACTATTAACAGTATTTACCTGTTAATTGTGTTCACCTGGGAACTATCAAGTTAACTGTCTGACTGTTTTGACAGTTCAAGATCTAGATCACCTTAGATCAATTGTTTCATTAGCTGGACACAGTGACAGGTAGTTTAATTGCAGAAATGACAGCCAGCATTGTATAAAGGAAGTCCAGTCAACACCATTCAAGGACCATCATCCATTCATGCAGAAGCAAAGAGAAGAGCAATCCAGAAGCTCAGGGAGAAGCTTGACACTCTGTCCAAGGATGATGCTGGAAGGCTGTGGCTCTGAGGGAGGGTTTTTTTTTTTTTAATTTCTCTAGAACTTCCACTAAGCTGACTGAAGACAGCGCTGCTGAGTTACTGTTATCTTTATTGTGACCTTGAGCTAGGAGACTATGAGAGTAGTTTAAAGAGGTTTGTTATTTTGTGTGTTCCTTTGTACGCTATATGCTCTTTTCCCCCCTTACATGATATTTTTTTTTACTTTTTATCCATTTTTGTAAATAAACTGTATGTATATTTTAAATTGGAGTGAGTGCTGGTGAAAGTAGTTTTGCTACCTAAGGTAAAGGAATCTTATCTTGTTAATTGGCACTATTGTTATCTAAAACTTGACCAAATATTTAAGCAGGTCCCCCCTGATGTTTTGACAGCACCCCAAAACAATCTTTGAGCTACCCCAAATGACACATCCCCGCACTCTAGAGACTGTCTCCTGGAAGAGGACATACAATGGTGCCTGGTCCAAACACTGGTTCTGGCATCGCAAGCTTCTGTTTGGATTGCCACCAAGAGGGTTTGAATAAGGAACTGGAAAAATGGCATGTCCTGTTGTTGGATATTTGTTCTAATTTAGAATTGAGGTGGACATATAAATGAAGACAAGACTTATGCTTATCCAAAGAAATAACGTTTACTAGTATACACCAAAATTAGGGTTGGATCACCATATGTCATATACTGCTATGTTCAGGGGACTCTTCCCTTAAAGAGGACATTTACTGTGTTCTTGTTCAAAGTGAAGTTCTTGTGCCAGCTGCTCAAAGTGAGGTTTTCCCAGAACAAATTAGACGTAACTTTTTGAAAAGGTTTTTTAAAAAAACATTTGTGACATTGTCTCACTAATGTGGCTAAAATTGTGGGTGGGGGGGGACAGTATTAAATATATACAATCAATTCATCTAACACAGATTTTTGCTTTAGATTTATTGTTCTCAGTCATAAGTGTCCTCCTTTGACAGTTCCTCATCTGATGGTGGGCCTTATGGTAGTCTATTTCTGTTGTCGCAAAGGTATGCCAAACCCTGGGGCACAAACCCTGGGGAATGCAAGGACTTTTTAAAGAAGTGAACCTTGAAAGCCCAAGGAGCAGAGTTCTAGTAAGGAGAATGTGGAGGAGGATCCAGATCCAAACGGTTGTGCTTTAAGGTAAGCATTTACGTTGTTTTGTTATTTATTCATGTCTGTAATCCACCCTGAGCCCTCCTATGGGAAAGGGCAGAATATAATAAATATAATAAAATATAATAAAATAAAAATAAAACAGAGTATCTTTGCATGCCCCTCTGTCATTGGTGGCTCTCATACCTTGAAAGCACACGGTACACTTAACTGCAAGCCCAGTATGGATGGAGTGTGAAATAACAAGTCATAAAAAAAATTGAACTGTGACTTTGTTTCCAATATTGTTGATGAAGTGTCCCTGGAAATGTAAGTCTTCCCTCCTGGAGGGGTTGGAAGGAACATTAGGGTACATGACTGAAATACAATGGTTGGGAAGTGGACATCTCTTCAGAATGTTGCTAAAGACAGCTTCTGTGGCCTCTATGTTGCCATATCCTGAGTACTGTTATTCTTGCAATATGAGGAGCATATTGCAAAAAACATAAAGACCAACAATAAAACTTTCTTCAAATATATTAGAAGTAGGAAACCAGCCAGGGAGGCAGTGGGGCCCTTGGATGACCATGGGGTAAAAGGATTACTGAAGGAGGATAGGGAAATGGCTGAGAAGCTAAATGAATTTTTTGCCTCCGTCTTCACTGTAGAAGACGAGAACTTTTTGCCCGCCCCAGAACCACTAATTTTGGAAGGGGTGTTGAAAGACCTGAGTCAGATTGAGGTGACAAATGAGGAGGTCCTACAACTGATAGACAAATTAAAAACTAATAAGTCACCGGGTCCGGATGGCATACATCCGAGAGTTCTGAAGGAACTCAAAGTTGAACTTGTGGATCTTCTAACAAAAATCTGTAATCTTTCATTGAAATCTGCCTCCATTCCTGAGGACTGGAAGGTAGCAAATGTCACCCCCATCTTTAAAAAAGGTTCCAGAGGAGATCCGGGAAATTACAGGCCAGTCAGTCTGACTTCAATACCGGGAAAGTTGGTAGAAACCATTATCAAGGACAGAATGAATAGGCACATTGATGAACACGGGTTATTGAGGAAGACTCAGCATGGGTTCTGCAAGGGAAGATCTTGCCTCACTAACCTGTTGCATTTCTTTGAGGGGGTGAACAAACATGTGGACAAAGGAGACCCGATAGATGTTGTTTACCTTGACTTCCAGAAAGCTTTTGATAAAGTTCCTCATCAAAGGCTCCTTAGAAAGCTTGAGAATCATGGAGTAAAAGGACAGGTCCTCTTGTGGATCAAAAACTGGCTGAGTAATAGGAAGCAGAGAGTGAGTATAAAGGGGCAGTCTTCGCAGTGGAGGACGGTAAGCAGTGGGGTGCCACAGGGCTCGGTACTGGGTCCCATGCTCTTTAACTTGTTCATAAATGATTTAGAGTTGGGAGTGAGCAGTGAAGTGGCCAAGTTTGCGGATGACACTAAATTGTTCAGGGTGGTGAGAACCAGAGAGGATTGTGAGGAACTCCAAAGGGATCTGTTGAGGCTGGGTGAGTGGGCGTCAACGTGGCAGATGCGGTTCAATGTGGCCAAGTGCAAAGTAATGCACATTGGGGCTAAGAATCCCAGCTACAAATACAAGTTGATGGGGTGTGAACTGGCAGAGACTGATCAAGAGAGAGATCTTGGGGTCATGATAGATAACTCACTGAAAGTGTCAAGACAGTGTGCATTTGCAATAAAAAAGGCCAATGCCATGCTGGGAATTATTAGGAAGGGAACTGAAAACAAATCAGCCAGTATCATAATGCCCCTGTATAAATCGATGGTGCGGTCTCATTTGGAGTACTGTGTGCAGTTCTGGTCGCCGCACCTCAAAAAGGATATTATAGCTTTAGAGAAGGTGCAGAGAAGGGCAACTAGAATGATTAAAGGGCTGGAGCACTTTCCCTATGAAGAAAGGTTGAAACGCTTGGGACTCTTTAGCTTGGAGAAACGTCGACTGCGGGGTGACATGATAGAGGTTTACAAGATAATGCATGGAATGGAGAAAGTAGAGAAAGAAGTACTTTTCTCCCTTTCTCACAATACAAGAACTCGTGGGCATTCGATGAAATTGCTGAGCAGACAGGTTAAGACGGATAAAAGGAAGTACTTCTTCACCCAAAGGGTGATTAACATGTGGAATTCACTGCCACAGGAGGTGGTGGCGGCCACAAGTATAGCCACCTTCAAGAGGGGTTTAGATAAAAATATGGAGCACAGGTCCATCAGTGGCTATTAGCCACAGTGTATGTGTGTATATAACATTTTTTGCCACTGTGTGACACAGAGTGTTGGACTTGATGGGCCGTTGGCCTGATCCAACATGGCTTCTCTTATGTTCTTATGTTTCAGTCCATCACCAGAACCGTCTGTTTTTTTGTGTTCTGTGTTTTGTGGGTGTGTGAGAGAGAGAAAGGCAGAGAGAGAGAGCACGAATCTGGAAGTCATGGTAACCTCTGGTGACTGACCCCTACTGGGAGCATGAAGGATATTCAGAGAGGTGGCTGAATAAAGCCTACCCCTGCCTTTTGACTTCTGGTATTCCAAGGAGGTCTCCTATCCAAAGACTTGCCAGAGTTGACACAGCTTAGCTTCAGCGATCTGATGAGATTGGGCTTGCCTGGGCTATGCAGGTCAGGGTCCATTCTCACCAGAACCTTGAGAGACTGGCCAGGTTGAGAGAATGTGATAGGCCCAAGGTCCCAAGCAAGTTTTCAGATAGACTGGCATTCAAACTTGACTCTCCCAGATCTTAGCCCAACACTCTGTTGTGTGAACCCCTAGCCAGAGATGGCAGAGAGAATGGGCCTTTATCAGCACCATTTTAAAGAAGCAGTCAGTACAATAGAGACACAGTGGAAACCAAGACACATTTAATTTTAAAATGTAGTTTATTCTTCACTAGAATGACTTGGAAATCTTTTCTGACTATAAAATTATAAAAACCCATTAAAAGTCACCATGGAAAACTCCAGTTTGGACTGCCAGTCATTCAAAACTGAACCAGTCAAATGCAGTCTTCAATAAACCTGTTTTTTTAATGCACAATTATTAGAAAGCTTTAAAGCAGATAAAAGATTGTTCAGGACCATGCAATCTAAAACCGAATTTGAAGCAGAATTATGTACAAATAACAAACATGTTATTCCTAAAATGTACAAACTCTTATTGAAATTTGAGACAGAGAATGAAAGATTCTATGATAAAATGGATCAAAAACTTGGATATAATATACAAATGAAACAATGGGAAATATGTGGATGAAGGATCTTAAATTTATGCTGAGCTCTGATCTTTAAGAGAATTTTTATAAAATGATGTGGCAATGGTCTATGACATTAGAGAAATTAGCAAAAACGTATAAAATACTTCAAATGTATGTTGGAAATGTAAAGAAAATAAAGGGGCATTCTACCATTTATGATGTATGTGTAACAAGGTCAAAACATTTTAGATACAATGCATTCATTAATCCAGAAGATTCTAAAAACTAATATACATAAAACCAGAGGATTTTCTTTTGGGACTAATGGACTGATAGCCATATAAAAGTCATGGAACTTTATCCTTATACATAACAGCAGCAAGAAGTATTATTATATGCTGCTAAGTGTCATTTCCTCATGGGTCCCTAGAGTGCAATTCTCAGCCTGTTTCCTTCTCAGGGCTCCCCTCCAGCTGGGTAGGCAGTTCCTAAATACAGTAGTCTGAGCGTTCATGTTTACCTCTGTATTCACTCAGTGGTGACTGCTCATTTGTGTGCATAGGAATTCGTTCAAAAGAGGGGGGAAAGGTTCAATGATATATAATCCACTATCAAGACAGTCTTTTAAAACAATTGTTAATGTACTTGATAAATTATATTAAATATGAATTCAGCATAGATTAGACATGTACATAGGCTGTTTGCAAAAATGACTGTAGCCAAGTTAAACAGATTGTTAAAAATCAGTACAGATGATTAGTGCAGAATGTAATACAGGACTCCTCAAACTTTAGCAACCCGGAAACCCCTATTTTGATTTAGACAGTTTTGCGGATTCCACCCCCTATCTCACCAGTGACCACCAGTGGCTTGATACCCATCTTTCAAAGTGCACAGCAAGCCACACACACCCTTTGGAGGCTTCTGTCATCCTCAAAAGCATAGTGGCTATGCTTTAAAAACACCTTTGGGTAGTATTTTTCTTTTGTACGTAGCCTACCAGGTAAGATCTCAAAGGGTAGCAGGTCCTATAGTAATACAACTCATGAGGCCCTGACCAAAGTACTAAGCAATTTACCCCTTGATTAGACGGAAATTCACATTCAAGACAGCAAAAGATTTCCTTATTGGTTAACAATTTCTACCTGGGGGCAAGTTGAACAGGAGTAGGAAGGGGCATGGGAGATCTTTCTGAGATGTCCGTAAAAACACAGACCAGTATCACATAAATCCCTAACTTCCAGTAAGTAACTGAAAACCTGTAACGGCTATTATTGTCTGTGGACCCAGAACAGTGTCTCTTTATATTGAAATCCTTTGTATTGGAAAATATAGCGGAAAATCCTTTGCATTAGAAAATATAGTAGAAACCAGTTCAGTTTTATGCCTGGGTTATTTATGATGACTGTTTGAGGACCAAGAAATCCCTCCTTTGGATCACTTAGCTAATTAAGAGTTCCTGAACTGTCAGATTTTGTCATTCCAGCAACCAATCAGTGTGCTTTCTAGCTAGTGTTCTGAGGTGGTCTGGAGACTGCAGGTGGACTCTATAAGCTCCCACTGTTCAAAAAGGGGAAACCAATTACAACTGCTTTCCCTCAGAAGGAGAGATCTAGCCCCCATTACTAGAAAATAAAAAGGTAAGCATGATAGGGGCTTGCCCTCAGCTTTTACAAAGAACTCCTGGATTCCTGGTATATGCTTAGCAGTTAGTTATCAAGGAATGACTGATTTTCCATTCATTTCTTTGAAGCCTCACCTGGGGTGGTTCCTCAGCCCCATGGAACAAGAAAGGTTACCTACAGTCATGCTAGCAGAGATGCACAGACACAACTCAACTTTGCAGAAATATACTGACTGAGCTGAAATGAATTGCTGCCTTTCCTCAAACCTCCCAAACCACCAGCAGGCTGTATAGTCCCTAAAGCAAAGAAAATACCAGTGTGAACCAGCCAGGACCAGCTGGGACTTCTGAACGCTGAAGAGAAGTAAGACTTGCTGCCTAAAGACACACGTGCTTTTTGGTATACATCTTTCAGAGCCAATTCTGCACTCCCAGATTCTTTCAGCAGCAAGAAGAGCACCTTCTGACTTCCAAAAAGCATCCATTCCCTTCCTCTTGGCTTATTTGTAAAAAATTGTACACTACGTTTTCATTGTTTAATTTTGTAGAAAGATAGGTGGCGGAGCTCATTAGCATAAATCATTGGCATATCCCCCCACCCCAGCCAAAAGCAACCTGATGCAAGAAAGGAGAGCTCTGGGCAAGTGAGGCCTGCTGTGGCTGGCTAGAGATTCAGCCAGCCCAAGTAGGCTTCGCTCACCTGGGGCTCTCCTGGGCTGCCACCCCCAGTCAAGAGGCCAGCAAAATCACATAAGTGGAGAAGGGGTGGTGCAGGCTTCTCCAGGGATTAATGAGGGCTGCTGGGGGTGTGGCAAAGCCCCCGCTGGCTGGCTGCTCTGGAAAGCCAGTTTGGTGTAGTGGTTAAGTGTGCAGACTCTTATCTGGGAGAACTGGGTTTGATTCCCCATTCCTCCACTTGTATCTGCTGGGATGGCCTTGGGTCAGCCATAGCTCTGCCAGAGGTTGTGTCCTTGAAAGGGCAAATTCTGAGAGAGCCTCTCAGCCCCACCCACCTCACAGGGTGTTTATTGTGGGGGAGGAAGATAAAGGAGATTGTGAGCCACTCTTGGTGGAGGGCGGAATATAAATCCAATGTCATCATCGTCATCTTTTTCTCTCCTAATCCAGGGATTGTTATGCAGCTGCATCCACTATTCAATGGACAAGGTAGGTGGGGAGGAAGAGGGAGAACCCTCAGAAAGTTTCAGGAGCTGTGCTGCTGTGAGCTCCTGCTGAATCTGAGGCCTGGCGTGCAAAGATACTGTTTTATTATTTTATTTTAGTAAGGTATATTCCGCCCTTTCCCATAGGAGGGCTCAGGGCGAATTACAGACATGAATAAATGACATACGTAAATGCTTACTCTAAAGCTCAATAGTTTAGATCTGGATCCTCCTCCACATTCTCCTTACTAGCACTCAGCTCCTTGGGGCTTTCAAGGTTCACTTCTAAGAGAAGTCCCTGCCAACTTGCTTTGACATACCTTGGCGACAACAACAGAAATAGACCACCATAGTACCCATGCTTAGAAGAGGCTCTGTCAAAGGAGGACACTTATGATTGAGAACAATAAATCTAAAGCAAAAATCTGTTTGATGAACTGATTGTATACATTTAATACTGTCCCCCCCATATTAGCCACATTAGCGAGGCAATGTCACAAATGTAAAAAAACCCAACTTGTTTCCAACCAAGCTCACAATAATTGTAAGCAAATGCACACAATAGAATAAAACAACATACATGATGTTTTTATTGTCATGCATTTTGTATTTATCACAGCAAAAGCTGTTTTGACAAATGAGTGACACAATCGTTATTTTCTCTACTTATTGACTTCATTAATTTACTTCACCTTTCTCCTCACCAGGGACCCAAATACCTCTCTCTTTCATTTTATCCTCACAGCAACCCTTGAGGTAAGTTAGGCTGAGGGAAAATGGTTGGCTCAATTTCCCCAGCAAGCTTCCATGGCAGAGTGAGGATTCCATCCTTGGCCTCCCAGATATTAGTCTGAAGCTAACCACAACACAACACAGGGTCTCAACGCCAAGTGTTTGCCACATGGCACAGCACAATGGTTTTGTCACCATGTTCCTCCCACTCATGACACCCATGTCACTTTGCCACCCTCAGCATCTGACAAAAAGAATTCCATTCATTTCATTGGGCATCCCAGTTTTGAATATGATTGCACAATGAAGACTGGCATCATCCACAGTACATTGTCAAAAACTATATGGTTCATGTGAACTGCTTCATGAAAAGATTTTCCTTCCACAGTCCTGAGTAGAGCTGGTTAATTTCCTTTATCACTATGGAGCCTGTTTCTGTTGCTGCCACCCTGTTTTAGTATCATCAAGGAACTTTGCCTCCCAATGTTTTATCTGTTGGGAACACAAAAGCATTGGCTGCCCAATCACGCCCAAGTCAAAGGAAGATGTGCATGGACGGCAACTCCATCTTGCAACATGCTCATTATAATGTGACTTAACTAACCTGAGTCATAGGTAGTCAAAATGTGATGAGTGCCCTAACCAGGAAATACCAAGTAATTATTGATTGCACTTATTTGTCATGTCAATTACAAGCAAAGGGCGGCATTCCACATTGATAACACATCTAGCCACCAATCATGCCACGAATATAAACAAACTAGAGCAACATCAGATGCACCAAATAGCTTATGCAAAGAGCAGCGTGTTATGCTGGTTGGCCCTAAGCAAGGTTATAACCTTCTATAGGCCGACTGACTTACAGTCCTTCACCTCTAACAACATGCTTATTGGAGGACTGGACTGTTACAGAAGTTTTCAAACTTCCCAGCACTGAAGAACTTTTTTGACATTGACTGGTTTGCAAAGGAATCCTTGTACAACTGCTGCGGCATTGCCAGTGAATCTGTGAAGCATTCCACGGCATGCACTGTCTGAGTGGAACAGATTTGTTTATTAGCCATTGCTTATTGTAGGGAGTATTTTAGTGCATTTTATGTGGACTGTATCCCATGTTTATTTGCAGTTTTGTGGGTGATTGTTTATCGCTTTCACTTTTCACACATGCTAAATAATACCATTTCAATCCAGAGACTCTTTGCAAGTGGATTTTGACATTTCACACTGTAAAAGCCTGTTGCAAAGTGGTTTGAAAGTGCATTATTAGTGGGTGTGAAAACACCCTAAAATTAAAGAAAAATATTGGTGAGCAAAACTTTCCTATAGAGCTTCTCTGCCAAGTTTTCACTCTTTGAGAAACTCCAAGACCCTTTAGAATATGGTTTGAAGCCCTCTGGTCTAATTAGAATTTTTCAAAATTATATATTTTTCTATATACAATGCTTTCAGCATCCAAAACTACTCTTAGGAAATCCTTCATTCTGGCTAATCCCATATCTTTCTGACCATATATTGTTGATTCTCACAACAGCCCTGTAAGATAGGCAAGTATTATCCTCATATTGCAGACTGAGGACAGAGGCTGAGAGACAGAGAGGTTTGCTGCCTAAGGACAATTACTGTGTTTGCAGCAGATGACAGATTTGAATTAGAGCTCATTCTCTTAGTTGCTCTGCAACACCAGCTCTGAAACAAACAAAGCTCTTAAGTGCCACAGCAAACTGTCAGTAGGTGCTTGTAACATCCAGTCATTTATTTATTAAATTTATATCCCACCCTATCCCACGAGTGGGCTCAGGACAGCTCACAATATACAAAAATAGCAATAAACATACAATACCAATAAGTGTTGGAAATCCCACAGTGTGAAAGGAACCTTCTATCATATCTGGTGGCAATGTGATAGAGCTAAAGAATTTTGGGGACAAATTCATACTTGGCTTCAAAAAATGTTGAAAATGAACATACAATATTTGCCTGAATTGTTTTTATTAAGTTTACGCCAAAGCTCTACCCAAGCCAATAACCAGGTTCCTAATACATGCTGTAATTGCGGCAAGATTAATGTATGCGAAATATTGGAAATTGCAACAAATACCTAAGAAAGAGGAATTTATTGGGAAACTGTTTGAAGTGGCAGAAATAGATTATTTATCAATAAGAATGAAAGGGGGGAATATACAAGAGTGTGAAGAGACCTGGAAGCCCTTGTATAATTGGCTGAAGTTGATAGGATAATAGTATGACAAACTAAATGGAAAATTAAATGCCTAGAAGTATTCGAGAGGGATTTGTAACTGGTATAAACAGAGTATTAATTGTGAGTAACTGTAATGTAGAGCAGAAATAGAGAACAAGTTATGGATGGAACACTAGGTAATTGATTGATAGAATCTTTATACCCCAGTTTTAGAGTATGTTTTTTGTTTCGTATGTCTTTGTTTTGTATGTTTCTTTGGGTGTTGTATGTCATATTTTATTTTCAATAAAAAGTTAAATCACAAAACAAAAAACATACAATCGTTAAAACTAGATTTAAACATGGACAAGATGGCAATTAAGATAAAGACAAGAACTCAAAGCCAGTCCATAGCGCCTCCTGCAGGATGTTAGTCAGATAGTACATTACAGTGATCAAATTTCTGTGAGCGAGGGAGGCAGAGATGGCTGAACGCCTGCCACCTCAGCCCAAGGCCTGGTGGAACTGTAATAAGTCCTGCAGGGCCCTGATCTCACATGGGAGCATGTTCCACCAGGCAGGGGCCAGGGCTAGGGTTGCCAATCCCCAGGTGGGGGCAGGGGTCCCCTGGTTTAGAGGCCCTCCCCCACTTCAGGGTCATCAGAAAGCGGGGGGAGGGGAGAGAAAGGTTTGCTTGGAACTCTGTTATTCCCTATCAAGACTTATTCCCATAGAAAATAATGGAGAATTGATCTGCAGGTATCTGGGGGGACTGTTTTTTGAGCTAGATGCACTGTATTTTCCATATAGCATCCAGTGCAGCCTCTCCCCAAAATACCCAAGTTTCAAAAAGGTTGGACCAGGGGCGCCCCTTTCCTTCATTATTTCCTATGGAAGGAAGGCATTTAAAAGGTGTGTGATCTCTTTAAATGTGATGGCCCTTTGGAGTTCAATTATGCTTGTCACACCCTTGCTCCTGGCTCCACCCCCAAAGTCCCCAGATATTTCTTGAATTGGACTTGGCAACCCTAGCCAGGGCAGAAAAATACCTGACCCTGGTTGAGGCTAAGTGGATGTCTCTCAGGCCAGGGACTACCAGCAGATGTTGATCCTCAGAGCACAAGTTTCTCCGGGGAATATACAAGGACATACATGTGGTAGACTATTAATTTAAAAGACTACAGATCATATCTCTTTTTCCCCATTCCATGACTTCTCTAAATGTTTTGTGGTTGATCTGGGATCAAGCCTGGAAAGAGACGGGGAAGGTAAATGACAGGTTTATCTTTGCAGAGGTGATTACTGCATTTAATGAATGCAATTTTAAACAAAGGCAAGGAAACTTTCTCTTTGGTTGCATTAGAGTTCTCTTAGGAGGGGTTTTGTCCTTTTCCTGTCCCCTGCCTTTCCAGGCTGTGAATAGGACACCCACTTTACATAATACATAAGCTTCAAACCCATCAAAAGTGTTACCGCCACACTGAGATTCTGGGGCCGTATCGCTTTGCTTGCAAAAGAACAGGCCTGCTCCCATGAAAGCTGAAATCCCACCCTTTGAAGATTATAAGAATCTACTGCAAGAGCCTATGACAGGAAAGCTACAAAGCAAAGCCAACTGTACATAAAATCTAAATATTAATATTGTTGCTACATTTCAGTCCTCTGAGAGGGAGGCGGGAAGAGTTAACTTCATGTTGATTGTTCTTTAAAATTTATAACAAGGGCATTTTAATATGCATGCATTTAGGAGACAAAAATGTTAGTTCAGAGGAACTTTTCTGACTGATTGTTGAGGTATAAACGCAGAAAGCAGACAGCAGCTCATATAGCAAAACAGGCACACGAGAAGAGGGGTGGGAACTGGATTGGGGTCAGCTGACTAGAGATTTACCCTGATGCTGTAGCTTATGGTCCTAGTGACTGGAGGGAAAAATAGTGATAGGAGAGCGTGCTAGCTAGTTGAGGGAAAGAAGCAGAGGGAAATGAGAGCCAACATGGCAGAATGGTCAGAGAATCAGATTAGGAAGACCTGAATTCAAATCCCTACTCAGCCATGGAAGCTTGCTTGGTAACCTTGGGCAGTCAACATTCTCAGCCTACTCTGTTTCAGAATTGGCTTTGAGGAGTGTGGTCCTCGAGGGCTTCAGTGTCCATGATGGGAGCGTCTCAAGGACTCATGTCCTTGATGGGAGCATCTTGATGGGAGCGTCTCAAGGACTCATGTCCAACATGATAACCAGAACATTCTGATCCCTACATGTAACAGAAGAAGAAGATATTGTATTTATACCTCGCCCTCCACTCCGAAGAGTCTCAGAGCGGCTCACAATCTCCTTTACCTTCCTCCCCCACAACAGACACCCTGTGAGGTGGGTGGGGCTGGAGAAAGCTCACAGCAGCTGCCCTTTCAAGGACAACCTCTGCCAGAGCTATGGCTGACCCAAGGCCATTCCAGCAGGTGCAAGTGAAGGAGTGGGGAATCAAACCCGGTTCTCCCAGATAAGAGTCCACACACTTAACCACTACACCAAACTGGCTCAGAACATATACTTGATTTGATTTGATTTTCTTTGGTGATAAAATAGACTCATGGAAACTCAGAACCTCTACAAGGATGAGGGGCAGTAAGGATGGTCTTCCCCAAAAGGCTGATGGATCCCAGATGGTTTCCAGGCATCTTTTGGGGTACTCCTGTTGTAGCCCTGGTTGAATAGGAAGATTATCCAGGCTGTGGACACAGTAGTTCTGAAATGCTCTCTTCTCTCCCATAGAGCTTGGCATGTGCCTTGATTTACCCAGGAGCTTGGAGTGATGAAGTGGTTGGACAGACGGTTGGAGGAAAACTCAATGGGAATATGACCACAGAGCACATGATCGTGACTACTCTTTGGCAGCGATGGGGATGAAGTGAGCTTGCTTTCCCACCACCATTGCACCTGCACAATGCCATCTGAGAGAGTTTTGCCAGGTTGTGATGAGGCTCTTATCCAGGGACCTGAGGATGTAAACCTCAAAGACATGCAGGACCATTATGGCACTCCCTTGACGTACGTTATGGATAAAATTGCTTGCACTTGCTGTAACTTGAGATTCCACAGGTGGTGCACTTCAGTCTCAGGATGTCTTTGGAGTGCAGTCTGGTATTTGTTGAATGGAAGACTTTCAGTGAGTGAAGCCTGATGAACTGGACAAGCTGCTTGGAAATGTGTGGCTCACCTTGTCTAGATTTGATTCTTGCCCTCTGTGGTTGGTGTTGTCAAGTTGGGTTGGGAAGGCCGAGCAGTTTGAGAGGTAATGAATGCCTCTTTGCAGGAGGGTATAGCTCCCACTGGCTGGAAAAAAGGCAGTTGGGAGGCCTCTCCTGAAGGTGGCTTCCCTGGACCCCACTGACCTAAACAACTATTCCCCCAGTGGCCAGCTGTCCTATTTTGGAAAAGGTATTTGAGCAGATGGGAGCTACACAGCTTCAGTCAGCCTTGGAAGAGAGAGATGATCCATTCAACATAGATTCAGTTCTGGGTTTGGGGGGCTGGGGGTGGAAATGGTCTTAATCACCCTGATTGATGAGTTTTGCCAAGAGAGCTAGTGGTGTGTATTAGGGGTATCTTGCTTCGGTGATTTCTTTCTTAACTAGCCAGCTCCAGGAAGTGGTGCTGTGAGATTGCTGGTTATACTGTGGGGTCCTGCAGGGTGTCCATTTTGCCCCTGTGATGTTTAACATCTACATGAAATAGCTCAGAGAGAGCACCAAGTGATCTGGAGCATACAGTATATTGGAATGCCACCAATATATGGATGAGGCCCCACTCTGTCCTTGATAGCTGAGTCAGGCAGATCTGTGGAAGCCCTGAACAGGCGACTGGAGAAAGCAATAGACTGTCTGAGGGCCAAAAAACTGCATGGCAGTTCAATCAATGAGGTTCTGCCTCTCAGTGACAAAGCTGCTCAACAACTGGGGAGTCAGCCCTTCCTGGGAGGGAACTGCACTTCCGCTGAAGGAGCAGGTTTGTAGCTTCAGACTGCTGCTGGATCCTGGCCTACAGTTGGAAGCTCAGGTCTCCTCTGTGTGGCACACAGTGTTTTATCAGCTTCCACTGATATGCCAGCTGCAGCTGTTTCTCAGAAAGTAAGATCAACCAACAGTGATCCATGCTGTGATTGCATCCGGGTTAGATTATTGTAATACTCCTTGTGGTAAATTGACATTTGATGGTAGCTGTGAGACAGAGGACTGGGCCTTCCCTTTGGGGTGCTGTTTCGATGGGAAGACTGCCTCAGGAATATCCTTCCTCCTTTTCTGGGCCAACCCCTCTTCAAAATTCCCATTTCTTCCTCTGAAGTTTCATCTCGCTGCCTAAGCTTCTGCTTTCTTCCACCTAACCAGATCTTTGCTGAAGCGTTGGCTCAGGAGAATTTGTAGTTCTCCAACACAAAATTTCATACTCTTTTTCCTGTTTGCACTGTTCTACTGCAAAAGGTAAACCCCATGTGAGAAGGAATGAGTGGAAAAGCTGTGAAAGGTCGCCTCCTCATTGCTAAGAAAAGAGCCAGCTAAGTAAATCTGTCACTGTGGTAAAAAAACAAATGCCAGAGTTTTACCACACATTCTACCTGAGGATGCCTTGGAAAATGGTCTTGTAGTTTCCGCTAGTCTAAAACATAGTAACCAGGTTTACTGTCAAGAGGCAGCATACAGGCCTACCCTCTCTATGTGGCCCAAGAAGCTGTGGGATCTATATATTTTAGCGAAACTTACTGTTAATGTCAAATCCCTTGAAAACCCCACTTCGCCTTCATATTTCACTTCCATATAGTATCCAGTTTTAGAGTACTTATTGAATCATCACAAATGCCCTAATATAGTCAATGATATGAACCTATGGTAACTCCTTTAACTGTGATTTTTGTACATCTTGATTTTAGCTTGTTAGTTACCCTTTGTTATGAAATTGGTATGCTCTATTTTTGCTGTTTTATCAGCCCATGGCACAGTGGTAAAGCTGCAGTACTGCAGTCTGAGCTCTCTGCTCATTACCCGAGTTCAATCCCAGCGGAAGCTGGGTTTCAGGTAGCCGGGTCAAGGTTGACTTAGCCTTCTAGCCGTCCGAGGTTGGTAAAACGAGTTCCCAGCTTGCTGGGGGGAAAGTGTAGATAATTGGGGAAGGCAATGGCAAACCACCACATAAAAAGTTTGCTGTGAAAACGTCATGTGATGTCACCCTTTGGAAATGACTGGTGCTTGCACAGGGGACTACCTTTACCTTTTATTTTTGCTGTGCAATTTTACATACTATTGTTTTTCATATGTGGTTTCAATTGTTGATGTTGTTATGCTATATTAACTATAATCTGGTTTTGTGTTGGTGTATGGTTTTTATATAAAATTCAGTAAAATGTTAATTCACAAAAAAAGGCAGCATACAGGGATCATACCACTCTGGCACTGAAACAGCTGCGCTATTGATGTGTTTCTGAGCAAGTGTTTTGTCTAACCTTTAAAGCCTTACATTGCTTGCAGCAAGAGTCCTGGAATCACCTCCTCCTCCCATGCTGTAGGTGGCCTCCCCATAAAGCCACTTCTGTCTAGGTGTTGCAGAAAACCTGTTTCCCCAGATCTTTGAACACACTGTTAGTGCGGGTATAGCCTGCAAACTCTTTGACATTCAGTGTTGTATGTCTTTATGCTCTAACTGTATATTTTATTCTGTAAGCCAACTCATTCAGGTTCTTTGGAAAGGTTTCATAAAATTCTGTGTAATCCAGAGCAAGTGGTCAAGCACATTAACAGACAGAGAAGCCGGCAAGGAGAGTCAGTTCAAAGCAGCATTTCTATTGTTGGTGTGGAATGCTCAGGCTGGATCTAACCCATTGGAGTTGCAAAACTGCCAATGTCACTGCTACTAACAGCTTTCTTCCACCTTCCTCTGAAGTATTCCCATTCCTTTATACTAAGACAGAGCGGAAAAGGGGGAAGGATGAGACTGGAGCTTATTCATGATCACACTTACCACTTCTTATCAGGATGAGAGAAACAGGCAGCAACACTTAAAAAAAATTACTTTATTAAAAACTGTCACCAAGGCAGAACTGCAAAACAGCTCTGAGATTATTTTACATGATTACATAGCACTTTGAAAATAAGTCCTTTCTTCAGTACATTAAGATTTCTAAAGCTTTAATCCAGAAGGGAGGAAAAATGGGATCAATGATTAATATTTACAATCAAATATATAGCTTTATTTCTAAATCTCGTTATGCACATGTACTCTAACATTGTCCCTGCGTCTACAGATTAGAAAAAATGCATAGTTCAAGGATTTATTCTATTTCCAACAACAGCAACAAAAAGCAAAGTCAATAAAATGGCCTAATAAAGATCTTCTTGGGTGAAAAAAAATCTGTGTCCTGTTGGAATGATTGATAATTTTGATTGATTTGACTGACTGACTGGACTGATACTTGAAGTAACAAAGACAGGACAGATGGACAGAGCGCCAGCTAAGAGCACAACCTACCACAGGGCACTGCAGCAGCCTTCATTTGTTCTGACAGGTTGTGTTCTCATACAAGATCCATTAAAGATACAATGGAGGATGCACAGCAGGAGAGTTGTGAGGGCTGAGCTCAGCATTGATACCTGTGACTTTTAAATAACTATAGCAGAAGGAGAACAACAAACATTACACTAAAGAGAATTTAAATACTGTACACTTATGTTTGTGACTAGGGATTTTTTTTTTTATAAACTAGCCAGCCAATTTATCCACAAGGCTGATGTGGAGAGCAGCACCTCACGGCCATACCGGGGGAGGACGGAGACAGTTCAACCCTACTGTGCTTGCGCTTCTGGTGCCTTGGAGGACCAGTGTCAGCAGCCCCCCAGCAGCAATGTGAATCAGGTCCCCAGTGTAGTCATGTGCTGGTCTCTCTCGAGTCATGGGGAATTTTAAAGCACAGGACTGCAACTGTAGTGTTTTAATTTCTGGCGCACATTAACTCTCATGCAACCAACTGGCACATTACTATCTCTAAGATGGAACACATATAAGGTTTACTCAGCAGCAGGATCACAAATCGACTCAAAAATCAAAGATCAAAACACCACTGACTAATCCAGGGACAGCGCTGGGGGAGGAAAATTAACACAAAAGCCAAGGAACAATTTTATGTGCTAAACACAAACAAAAATCTAAAAGTGATTAGTGGCAAGAATCTTCAGCTTGCTTATTCTGGAGTCATTGACATAAACAAAAGGACTTCATATTGATGTGTTAACAGCAAGTCACCAGTGAAAGGTGGGAGTCTAATGGGTCATGATGTTCTAACTAAAGCTTTAAAATGAAAACCCCCAGTTTTGGAATTCAAAAACCACTTCATGAACGTGGTGTTATCCTGTCCATGAAACTGTTAACTAAGATTTTCTTCCTTACATTTCTGTCAGTTTATTCATCTAGATTTACTGAGTATAACTGGACAGGTGTGTATGCAGGACAATCAGACAATCAAATTCTGACCCAATCCATACCTGTGCTAGGTAGTGTGGGGGGAGTCCCTTGGCCTTTGTATTAAGCAGCGTGCATTTGGGGGAGACCCCTTTGTCATTCAGTTTTCCGCTTAGTTCTAAATAACCAAGGCTCACATGTATTGACTGCAGTCCACAATAACACTTCTGATGATCTGCTATTTCAGCGGGCTTGATCCTATGAAAGCACCAGTGGGAAGAGTGGGCAGATCATACCCACCTTCCCCTCCCCTTCAGCATCTGAGGGTTGGGTGAAAAACCATGTGAATGAAAAGCCATGCAATACAGACCCGAGGTTTTTTGAAACCCTCTTTTCAGTAGCTGGCTGTGGGCTTTTTCAACCAAGCAGACATCACCCAACCTTTAGCACTGCCTTCTTGCTTAAAGGACCAGTAAAAACCAGCTTCCACCATTGCTCTGCGTCCATGGCCCCTTCCTCCTCAATGCAGATTAGCATCAGCCTGTTTCCTTACAGCACAAAAACTTAGGGATGGGAGATCTTAGAGGCTTTCTACTTCCATAATTTTAAAAAGGTGAAGGGAGAACTTGATTTCCAGGGCCACAACACTGAGAGGAAGAGGCATGCAAAAGACAGAAAGCCAAATATGCAACTTCACCCCTGCTTAGTCTGAAACTTTCTTAAAATCCGCTAACCATCCCAAATTGAGAGACGATTTTGACCACAGCTGTTTTGGCCTGAAGCTCATCAAGCCAGTAAAACTCTCTAAAATATACTGGTACGGCTGGCAGGAGGGGTTTCAAAGTACAGAATACCACCTGCCTCCAAAAAGTGAAAGAGCCCTCTGACATGCTGTAGCCTAAACAAAAATTAATCCAACAAAAAAAAAAAATAACCTCTTTGGGCATTTGGCCTCTGAATAACTTTACATGAGGCATGCTGCAAGGCAGGTGGTGGCAGGGGTGACAAGTTGACTGGTACAGGTTGCTTCTCTAAGAAAAGTGTCAAGTCAGTCCCCCTCCCCCCAGCACTTATGCTAGGACAGGTTTCTGATGCCTGATTACAAGCTCACGTCAACACTGATCATCTCAGTCTCATGCCAGTACTAGATTGAAGAGCAGCCACTTGATTTGCACAGTTGCTACAGTGCTTTACGTTAAAACAGCATTTGTTACTCCCAAACAAACACCCTCTTGGCATCCACTTGTATGCTAAACCCGCCCTCTGTCGATTGCAATGGATGTGCTGCACTAGCACAATACGATGTTCCTCATCAGGACATATAGATCTTCTGCCTTTTTGCAATAGCCATGCAACACAAAGGGCATTTTTCAACAGCTTCTGCACAGTCTTTGCAAGCGACGAGATGCCCACAAGGAATAAGGACCACAGAGATGGTTTTATCCAGACATATTTTACACAGCTTCTCCTCTTGCAAGCGTCTTAGCTGCTCTTCAGTACTGAGCCCTGTGGGTTGGAGGAATTAGAATATTTCAGAAGGAATAAAAGGTATCAGCTTTTATATTTCCCCCCTCCTTACATCCCCTCCCATGACTGTATATAAAACGTCAAAACAGAGAGAGAGCATGGCATAGGGGTTGGTGCTGGGACATAAACTGAGGAAATCTAGGTTCAAATCTCCACTCAACCATAAAGCCTACTGGATGACATTGAGCCAATAATTTCTCTCAACTGTATCTACTTCACAGGGGTGTTGCAAGGATACAGTGCAGGTGGGGAAATCCTCCATGGATGCCACCCTGGGCTCCATGGAGAGAGGGCAGAGACAAACTAGATATGTTAGTACAGTGTATTGTGTAAGTAGTCCCCAATTCCAATTGCATCATGGTTCCTGTGAATACTAGCCGCAAGCAATTTACCTGCTTCTTAGCCATAACCTTTTCCACCTGCAAGATAGGCAAAATATACTAGATCCTACCAACTTTCCACTGGCAGAAGCAGATCATTTCCTGCCTTTTCTTCTGCAAGCAGTCTGTTTTGACTCCTACGTTATGTCAGAGGTGCATACATTTGGGGGGTGGAAGCCATGTGGGATGGAGACTGCAGTAAGGTATAAGAAGGTAAACTGGATGAGAAATCCCATTCTCTTCCTTGTGCTAGAGAAAAGCTGGTAAGACCCTACCCACTGGCTTACCTTTTAAGGCTATTGTAATGATTACTGAAACTATTTACGCAAAGTGCCTTGGATACATGAAGTATGCATTTTATATTTTGTAATCAATGGGTCCCTTAAGCAAGCAAATCCCAAAGAACAAAGCCAATGGAGTAACAGGAATATAAACAAAGGATTCAGCCTCTGTCTCAGGTCCTAAAAACCTCACACAAGATGATGAGGAGGCAAAAGCTCTTGTATATCCCCCCCACATCCTGCCCAGGCAAAAACATCTCTTGCCCACATTTTTTGTTACAATTACAATGTTTTATAATGTATTGTGCTCACCTCTCTGTAGTGTGCTCTCACAAGGTACACTGCATATATTTTCACGCTGTGCATTTATTAAATCTGAAACCAGAGCCTCCGTGGATATATAATGCTCAGTAGACAGGCGGTGCTTCCTTTCCATAGCTTTCCTTATTTCATCCAGGCTGAAACCCATCTGCATCACATCCTGGACAATATGGTTCTGTGCAAGTTCCTCATCTGCAGTACAAGCAGTAGATGAAAAAAATGATATTGGGAAATTACTGCAGGCTGCCTTGAACCAAGGGGGAAGGTGAGATATAAATGTTTTAATAAATAAATATTTTTTTAAAATATAGATTGTTCCCTGAAAGTACTGAATTATTTCACATACTTAATCGAGGTGTTAAAGTTAAGGTTTAACTTTAAAGGGCAAAAGCTAAGGTTTAACCCTGTGCAAGCACCAGTCGTTTCCAACCCTGGGGTGATGTTTATTTATTTTATTTATTTATTTATCTGAGATTTATATCCCGCCCTTCCCACTAGGTGGCTCAGGGCGGCTTACAATATGTAAAACTAACATAAAATATAAAATTAAGTATTAAAATTAACATTTCATAATTTATAGTTAAAAATCTAAACAATTATTATATACATAAACATTAAAATCATATAGCGGTCTTAAAGCTACACTCGATTCAAGTTCGATTTCAAATTCAGTATTCGGTGTTCAGTGTTCAATGCCGGTTAGCTGTGGGCCAGCCGGAAGAGGGCTGTCTTACAGGCCCTGCGGAATTGAGTAAGGTCCCGCAGGGCCCTTACCTCTTCCGACAGCTGGTTCCACCAAGATGGGGCCATTACGGAGAAGGCCCTGTCCCTTGTAGCTTTCAAACGGGCTTCCTTTGGCCCGGGGACAACCAGGAGGTTTTGAGTTCCCGATCTCAGTGCTCGCTGGGGAACGTGCGGGAAGAGACGGTCCCTCAGGTAGGCAGGTCCTAGGCCATATAGGGCTTTAAAGGTAATAACCAGCACCTTGTACCGAACTCGGTAAGGTATTGGCAGCCAGTGCAGAGCCCTAAGTCCCGGCTGAATATGCTCCCACCTTGGGAGCCCCAGTAACAACCGGGCGGCAGCGTTCTGCACCAGCTGCAATTTCCGGGTTCGGCACAGGGGCAGCCCCATGTAGAGGGCATTGCAGTAGTCCAACCTCGAGGTGACCATAGCATGGATCACTGTTGCTAGATCGTCGCGCTCCAGGAAGGGAGCCAGCTGCCTTGCCCGCCTAAGACGGAAAAATGCGGACTTGGCAGTGGCTACTATCTGGGCCTCCATTGTTAAGGAAGGCTCCAGAAGTACCCCCAGGCTCCTGACTCTATGCGTCGTAGTCAGCGGCGCACCGTCAAAAACCGGGAGGGGTATTTCCCTTCCCGGACCCCGACGGCCCAAGCAAAGGACCTCTGTCTTCGCCGGATTTAGCCTCAGCCCGCTCTGCTTGAGCCACCCAGCCACAGCCTGTAGTGCCCGGTCCAGATTTTGTGAGGCGCAGACCGGCTGGTCGTCCATAAGCAGATAAAGCTGGGTGTCATCAGCATACTGGTGACAGCCCAGCCCGTACCTTCGGGCAATCTGGGCGAGGGGACGCATATAGATGTTAAATAACATCGGGGAAAGAACCGCACCCTGAGGCACCCCGCAATCAAGCGTGTGTCTACGGGACAGCTCATCCCCAATAGCGACCCTCTGTCCCCGACCTTCAAGGAAAGAGGAAAGCCATTGCAAGGCCAACCCCTGAATCCCCACGTCGGCGAGGCGGCGGGCCAGCAGCCGATGGTCGACCGTATCGAACGCTGCCGATAGGTTCAACAGCATCAGTACCGCTGAGCCGCCCCGATCCAGATGCCATTGCAGGTCATCTACTAGGGCGACCAGCACTGTCTCCGTCCCATGGCCCGGGCGAAAGCCGGACTGAAGGGGATCAAGGACAGAAGCGTCATATAGGAAGGTCTGTAGCTGCATCGCCACTGCCCTCTCGATAAGTTTGCCCAAAAAGGGCAAATTCGAGACCGGTCGATAATGTGCCAATTGGGCTGGGTCTAATTATGTTTTTTTCAAGAGGGGACGGACCACCGCCTCTTTAAGCTGTGTTGGAAATTGCCCTTCCATGAGGGATCTATTTATGATATCCCGTACAGGATATCTAAGCTCCCTCTGGCAAGATTTAATAAGCCAGGAGGGGCACGGGTCCAATTTACAAGTTGTTGGGCGTGCAGATATGAGGATCCTGTCGACTTCCTCCAGGCCGAGAGGGCTGAAACCATCCAGAACATAATCCGAAGACAGGCCCGGGGCCTCGGTTTCGCTAACTGCCTCCAATGTGGCAGGGAGGTCGAGGCGGAGCGACGCGATCTTGTCCGCAAAGAAGTTCGCAAAAGCCTCACAGCCAATCTCCAATTCTTTACAATTTGGTCTGCCCTGAGGCAGTGTTGTTAAATTCCGAATTATATTAAATAGTTGTGCCGGGCGCGATGTTGCGGACGCAATCTCAGCCGCAAAGTATGTTCTCTTTGCGGTTTTGATTGCCACCTCATAGGACTTCATAATCTCTCTATAAGATGTTCGAGTCGCTTCGTCTCAAGTACGCCGCCATTGCCTCTCTAGTCGTCTGAGTTCCCGTTTTAGTTGTCGCAACCCCTGGTTGTACCAGGGTGTCGACTTCAAACAGGGGCGCAGAGGATGCCTAGGTGCGATTTCTTCAACAGCTCTGGAGAGTCTATCATTCCAGGACTCCACCAGACCACCCAAGGAATCGCCAGGGGGCCCGGGATCCCGCAGGGCCATCAGGAACCGTTCCGGGTCCATCAGGCTCCGCGGGCGAGCTAAAATACACTCTCCGCCTAAACAGGTTTGGGGTGGCACACCCACGCGAGCCTTAAGGGCATAGTGATCCGACCATGGCACTGCTCTGGCAGTAATATCGTTCACTAAAACTCCCGCCGCGAAGACCAGGTCTAACATGTGCCCCGCCTGATGAGTGGGCGTTGTGACAACTTGGGAGAGTCCCAGTGTCACCATGGATGACACCAGGTCCATCGCCTGACTGGAGGCCGCGTCATCGGCATGAACATTGAAGTCACCCAAGACCAACAGCCTTGGGTACTCCAATGCCCAGCCCGCCGCGGCCTCCATCAGGGATGATAAGGCGCCGGCTGGTGTGTTAGGCGGACGGTACACCAGCCAGATCACCAACCCCTCCCCAACATCCCACATCAGGCCGGCACATTCAACACCCCTGATCTCTGGGGCCGGGAGGGCCCTTAAGGAGTAAACCTCTCGTATGAGAAGTGCCACTCCTCCCCCCCCCGCCCACTAGTGGATAGAGCACAAATTGCATTGTAAATTTATCCCGTTTGGAAAGGTTTTCACCCTTTCCAATAGGATCTTTTGCTCTACTGATGGAATCTTGCATGTGTTCGTGGTTTGTGTAATCTCATGCATTGCTCTTGTTGCATCACAACGTTCTCACAGCAGACTTTTTTTACGGGGTGGTTTGCCATTGCCTTCCCCATAAAGTTAAGGTAGCTGCCCATTAATCATTTTCACCATCAAAGGCTTGATGGGGGGGGGGGGAATGAAACCTCCAACAAGGGAATTAACATTTCCCCTCCTCCCATCTCTCTCCCTTAAAAAAAAAAATGAAGTAGAAAGAATGTTTGCAACAACAAAGAATCTTGTGCAAAACTTCTGTGGGCTGGGAGCCTACTTTGGTGCAATACATGACACATTGTCCTCAATTGGCAAGCTTTAGAAACATTCACACATGAAAAAAGTGTGTGAGAAAGTGAGTGAAAGAGAAAGAGCAATGCATGAGATTACACAAACCACGAACACATGCAAGATTCCTTCAGTAGAGCAAAAGATCCTATCGGAAAGGGTGAAAACCTTTCCAAACGGGATAAATTTACAATGCAATTTGTGCTCTATCCACTGAATAAAAAGCCATGAAAAACAAGTCCAGAAATCATTTTCTATTCAACCAGACTTTCACAATTTGTGATCCTCCAAGGCAAGCACAGATCAACAGCTGGTGCTATGGCCTGCAAGATGATCCACAACCCCCTTGTTCCTGCAATACCAGATTAAGAGAACTAAAAATGCAAGGTTTACGGAGAACCAGTTTGGTCACCGTGCATGGCTGGTGGCTTGCATTCAGCTTGCTGATGTTCAAAGTTGAGCAGGCCCGTTAAGAACACAGGCATACATACCTCCGATACGTGATGAATTTTCAGTATCGTTTATCTTTAGAAAAAAAGAAAAGAAAAGGAGAAACATAGGATTTTGGTTGTGATGAGTGTAAGGTGCAAAAACATAAAAAGAACAAAAGTCAGTCTATAAACTCGCTGATAGCACAAATGGTGCAACTCTATTTATCAGATCTATCCATTCATTCAACATCAGGCTATTCTGATGCTTACAACTGTATGAATTTTCTGATCCACAACAAACTGCAAAAAAAAAAAAAGCTTTCACAGATTTGTTTTCAATAATCTTCTGCCAACAAAACACACACACACAATCAAGCAACCTGAATGTCACTCTCCTACTGAAGCAATTAACCTATTCAACCACATATGGAAGCACCATCTGCTCACCTCAGGAGATATACAGGTGGCTGGAGCAAGACTACAAAGACAGTCCCCTGCAACTCAAAGCCCATCCATTAGTTCAATTAGATGATTGGACTTGTTGCCCCAAATTGGTTACTGAGAAAACCACACTTACTGTAGAATCCTGAAGTGAATGAGTTAACTGAACATTGTTGACATAATCTTGTCCCTTTTCCTCAAGAAGATAGTTACATCTAGATGGGGAGAATTAAAAAAAAAATGACGTTTACTATTATGCAATAAAAAGCTGAAGGAAAACTATGGTTTGTTTCACTTTCCTCAAACACATATGGCAGGGGTCCTTTTTTTTTGGCTTGGGGAAGGTATAAGTGCTTGCATAAAATCTGTAAGTTTTCTAGTGTTTTTGGTTACTTTGAATTAGTCACAATAGCGCCAAAATCTAAAGAAGCTAGTGTTTGGAATCACTACAGTGAAACCATTGGAAGGAATTAAGACAGTCAGTAAATATGGTAAGCAGTGGGGTGCAGCAGGGCTCAGTACTGGGTCCCATCCTCTTTAACTTGTTCGTTAATGATTTGGAGTTGGGAGTAAGCAGTGAAGTGGCCAAGTTTGCAGATGACACTAAATTGTTCAAGGTGGTGAGAACCAGAGAGACTGTGAGGCACTCCAAAGGGATCTGTTGAGGCTGGGTGAGTGGGCGTCAACATGGCAGATGAGGTTCAGTGTGGCCAAGTGCAAAGTAATGTACATTGGGGCCAAGAATCCCAGCTACAAATACAAGTTGATGGGGTGTGAACTGGCAGAGACTGACCAAGAGAGAGATCTTAGGGTTGTGGTAGATAACTCACTGAAAATGTCAAAACAGTGTGCAACTGCAATAAAAAAGGCCATTGCCATGCTGGGAATTATTAGGAAGGGAATTGAAAACAAATCATCCAGTATCATAATGCCCCTGTATAAATCGATGGTGTGGTCTCATTTGGAATACTGTGTACAATTCTGGTCACTGCACCTCAAAAAGGATATTATAGCATTGGAAAAAGTGCAGAAAAGGGCAATCATTAAAGGTTTGGAACACTTTTCCTATGAAGAAAGGTTAAAACGCTTGGGGCTCTTTAGCTTGGAGAAACATCGACTGGGGGGTGACATGATAGAGGTTTACAAGATTATGCATGGGATGGAGAAAGTAGAGAAAGAAGTACTTTGCTCCCTTTCTCCCAATACAAGAACTCATGGGAATTCAATGAAATTGCTGAGCAGTCAGGTTAAAACGGATAAAAGGAAGTACTTCTTCACCAAAGGGTGATTAACATGTGGAATTCACTGCCACAGAGGTGGTGGCGGCTACAAGCATAGCCAGCTTTTAAGAGGGGATTGGATAAAAATATGGAGCAGAGGTCCATCAGTGGCTATTAGCCACAGTATGTATGTGTGTGTGTGTATACACACACACATATATTGCCACTGTGTGACACAGAGTGTTGGACTGGATGGGCCATTGGCCTGATCAAGCATGGCTTCTCTTATGTTCTTGATATAAATTTATTGGGCAGGATATGCTAACAATGCATCATGAATGAGAAAGCATTTAATAACATTTACAAACTGTCCTGGAAAAATAATACAAGACACAAATGGGAAAGAAGTGGCAGGTGATCCTCTTGGAAAAGTTTACTTTACTGTTACCCATAATAAGAAAGCAAATTAACATCTTAAACAATACAGCAGAGTAGCATGTATCTTCTTGGAAAATATTGTGGGTTAAAGCAATAAAGCTCTTTTAAAATTAACGCAATTCTGAGTCTGAACTATTATTCTGAGTCTGAACCTCTCTCCATATGTTCCCCAGAGAGCACTGCGATCAAGTTCAAAAAATCTTCTTGAAATCCCTGGGCCAAAAGAAACTAAATTAAAAGCTACCAGAGAACAGGCGTTCTCTATAAAGGCCCCCCAATGGTGGAATCAATTGCCGGAAGAGGTGCGGGCCCTACAGGATCTTAACCAGTTCCATAGGGCCTGCAAAACTGCCCTCTTCCAGCTAGCTTTTTAAGACAGAACTCCTGATAAGATCAGTAATAACAAGCCATCTTATACGCCATTCGACTGTATTTTAATGTCATACTGTTTTTATTGGTTTTATTGTTTAAATTATTAATTATATTTATTGTTTATCTGTATCATGGTTTTACCATGTCTTGTTAGCCGCCCTGAGCCTGCCTAGGCGGGGAGGGCGGGGTATAAATAAAAGTTTATTATTATTATTATTGATTAGTTTTTTTAAAAACCCCCCCAACCTGTATCCTATTACTCTGCTTACACTAAACATTCAAATTACAGTAGTTAAGAAACATATAACACCCTATGCAATCCGGCAAAACGTAGTCCTCTTACCAATGGCGACACCTTCTGCAATCTCAAAGCAAGTGGTAAGAGGAGCAACAGAGTGCTCTCTCTTGTCAAGGTGAGAAGGAAGAAGCTTCCTGTCACTGCTCCCTCTGCTACCAGAGGAGAACAGGCTTAAAGCAGGGATGCCCCAACTGCAGTCCTCCAGATATTCATGGGCAACATCTTCCATTAGCCGCAGCCACAATCACCAATGGGCTGGGGTAATAAGAACTGCAGTCACGTATGTTTGAAGGGTCAGTTTGGCCACTGCTGTTTTTGCTGCAGAAACTTAATATAGCTCAAGCAAAACTGGAGATGACAAAACTGCCAAATCTGGGGAAAAGGGAAGCAAGACCAGTGACCCCAGATTTATACAAGATGGGCAACTATGTTAGTCTGCCTGCAGCAGTAAAAAAAGGAGGAGTCCAGTAGCACTTTAAAGACTAATAAAAATTTGTGGCAGGGCATGAGTTTTTGTGAGTCACTTGCTCACTTCTTCAGATTTGTAATTCATATTAGTCATTTAAGACAAGCTTTTTCTCAAGATGATGAAGCACTGGCTCGAGCTATATTTGCAAGCAGTACACTACTTCCCATAACCAAAAAACAATACTGGAAGGAACATTACAAACTAATTTGCCTCTCACATAAATTACCATCATGTTATCATTTATCACATTCTTTCTTTGACTGGTTGTTCAAAAGGTTGTCCTTTTTCTTTGACTGATTGTCCAGCAGAAGAACTGATGCTGATGTTAGATGTATGGACCACAACATGAAAGAAAATCTTTTATTGAACATCATACTTGCAACACCTGAACCAATATTCCTGAAAGCAACGGAGATAAAATCTTCTTGTCACACAAGAAAACACGCAGTCAATGCAATGAGTAAAGAGAATGCAAGTGTAAGTCCCCCCAAAGTACAAGCCCCTGTAATGGACAGTGCAAGTAACATGAAAGCTGCAGGGCAAATACTAAAGGGAAAGTATCCTCATTTAATAGTTAGCTGTCTTGTTCACGGACAAAGTGAAGACAATGAAGACAATATGGACAAACTGCAGGGCATTGTCATTCATCAGACTTTGAAGAAATTACAGAAAAAGATACAGAGAAAGAAAAGGGAGCTTTTTACTGCCAGAGAAAATAGATGGGGCTTACCTACAGAGTGCTTAAGACAGTTTGCTACATACAAAGAAATGCATGAAGTATGCTTCAGTAGATGACACAGCAACCTATATTATTGCTGTACACATTTGGGAAGTAGATACTTGACAATGTTGTGTTCTGAATTCAAGTTTAAAAAGTAGTCAGTTTGCTACCATCAGCTTCAGTGGCAGGGGTAGAAACAAAGAGAAAACAACTGTGGATTTTACTGACAAAAGAACCCTGGTCAAATATTGACAAAAACCTGACAAATTACTGAATTCCAGCCTATCGATAAATTAGCGTTTAAAAAGTGAAACTAGGACTTCATTAAAAATTATCTGGCCTCCACCATCCCCATAGCCAGCCACTGCACACCTTTTTATTGAAAAACATTTTTATGGAGATAGGACAGGGGTAGTCAAACTGCAGCTAGGGAGCCACAAACTGTAGCGAGGGAAGCTCCCATTGCCCCGTCAGACAGCTTGGAGAATGCATAAAGTTAAAGTTGCTTTCTTTCCACCTTCACCTCTCCCATCTATTTGTTTTCCTTCCTTCCTTCCTGCTCTCAAACACCTACTGTTTATTCTATGTGGCTCTTACATTAAGCAAGTTTGACCATCCCTGAGTGAGAACAATGTTTTCATTATTGTACAAAATTTAAGGCAATAAAGAGATTTCCTTTTAAAAACAATTGCATACTTCAGATAATAAAACAGCAAGACATTAAAAATCATACATAAAAACATTATTAGAAAACATGATTACTGTGAGACTTGTCTTTGTTTTTACTTTAACTTTTTTTGCTGAAAAAAGAAGTCATTAATGAACTCTTCTGTTTCTCGACAGTTTTCTGCACTGCATTAGCAGGCATTTTTTCTTGTCCTCTTCTTCCATTGCTTCCTTCACTATTTCTAGTATGAGCTGTGCCATGCTGAACGCCACCATATCCTTCTTCTCAGCAGCCTCCTTTACATGTTTGGTAGCATCACTAAGTAATGTTCAAGCATCATCTTTTTCTCATTCTGTTCTTGTCTCAGCTTTTTCAGTTCTGCTTCCTTCTCTTGTATACTATCCCATTCACTGCCCATCTTCTTAAACCTGTCTAATTCCCCTGCCTTTTCCTTTTATTTATGCTCCTCTTTAATGGCATGCTGCTCATCACAATACTGCTTGTAATGAACATGAGCCACTTTTGCCATCTGTAAAAGGTCCTGTGTGATATTAGCCAGTTTGATGTAGTGGTTAAGTGAGCGGACTCTTATCTGGGAGAACCGGGTTTGATTCCCCACTCCTCCACTTGCAACTGCTGGAATGGCCTTGGGTCAGCCATAGCTCTTTCCAGAGGTGTCCTTGAAAGGGCAGCTGCTGCAAGAGCTCTCTCAGCCCCACCTACCTCACAGGGTGTCTGTTGGAAGGGGGGAGGTAAAGAAGATTGTGACCGCTCTGAGATTTAGAGTATAGGGTGGGATATAAATCCAATATCCAACTTCATTTTTGTGACATGACGTAAAGTTTTTTTTGACCATCAGTTCTCTCTGACTTGCTGGCCCTTGCATTCGTCAAAATGAAAAAAACCTATGTCTTCTCACCGGGAAGTCATCATGTCCCCCCCCCCCAAATGCAGTAACAAACATTTAAAAACCACACAAATTGCATTCTCAAAAAGAAATAGACTTTACTGACTTTAAAAAAAAACCTGATAAATTAATGACCAAGATGGAAAAACTGATATTTACTGATTTTACTGGCCATTTTCCACCCTTGCAGTGGTTATTAAGAAATCTGAAGGAGCCCCCCACACCAAACCTTTCTGTTCTCATCCAACTTATCTTTCAGCAAACCTTCTGGATCTTCAACACAGAGGATGACACCTAACAGAAGCTGAATTATCTTCCACTTTGAATCCAAATTACAGAAAATTATGAAATGACTGTTGTGACAGATATTGCAAAGAGCTTGCTTTGGCGGGGAGGGCAGGATATAAATGTGAAAAATAAATACATAAATAAATATTCTGCAAAAGAAAAAAAACCCTCTTCTGATATGATGAAAGGGACACTGCAACACCTGACTACTGTTCAGAACTGTCCTAAGTATCCTACACATTCTGCCTTCTTGTGTAAGCTGAAAGCCTTCCAATTTCTTTCACATGACCAAAAAAGAAAGAAAGAAAAGAAAGAGAACAGACTAGTAAATGAACATATTGCTAAGATGATTTCTATTTTGCAAAATCTTTTTCTTCTGGAGAGCCATAAGAAGTGCACATATGTGTATGTGTGTATTAAGTGTCATCAAGTCACTTTGAACTTATGGTGACTCTATGAATTAATGACCTCCAAAATGTCCTATCATTCACATCTTTGCTCAGGTCTTGCAAACTGAGATCCATGGCTTCCTTTACTTGAGTTCATCCATTTCATGTTGGGTCCTCCTATTTTCCTACTGCTTTCAGCTTGTCTTTTGCAGTAAGTCTTTGTCTTCTCATAATGTAAACAAAGCATGGAAGCCTCAGTTTTGTCATTCTAGCTTCTAGGGAGAGTTCAGGATTTATGTAGTAAAGAAGAAATGAGATGTTGCCGTTGCCCATAGACTCACAGCCACCCTTCACTGAAAGACACTGTGATGGAAACAGCTCTGAACCAGACCTTTTCAACCTGAAATAAATTCATACACAGTGCAGCGAGCAGCAGTGAAGCTGAAGGTGCCACCAAGATCTCAGCAAAGGAAAGTTAAACTCTTGTCAATATATCAGACCACAGCCCTTTGAGTGTCTGAAACACAGTGCTTTCACTTGTAGTTTTCATAGTCTTCATGTTTTCCACCTCAATATAAACAAGCAAGCTAAGGAAAGTGTATGCTATAGTCTTACATTTTTACAAGTTTTCCTATAAAGTAACTTCCACATAAAGTTTTGAATGTATTTGAATACAACGCTTAAAAAAACTATACTGTGTGCTTCAATGAATTTTCCCCTTCAGCTCCAACACTTTGTGACCATTGAGAAAACTTTGATATACTTCATAAAATTGATATGTATTACATGTTTAGTTCTGTTTACTAAATATTAGATCTTTTTCTTGCCTACTAGGGGAGCATGTGTGCTGGGGGAAATACTTCCCCACACTGTAGCATTCAGGGTCATATATGGAAAATATAGTCTCTATTTATCTATAGCTGTCAGGGCTGTTGGGTTGCATATCGGCTAAATGTGGGATGCAAAGCACACACACATAGTATTCATACATGATCCAAGCATGTACATGCCGTATTTGCCTCCTTTTGTTAATATGATTTAAATTTTGGTAGCAATATTTACATTATTGATTTAAAATTGAACTTTAAAAATCTGGAAAACCTGCACCACTGTGTGGGATGTTAAAATAAATGTTTTTATATGTTCAAATCTTTCTCGGTGTTAAGATAAGAGTACATAAGCTGGAGAGGACAGGCCCTTTATTCCATCACTGGCATGAGGCCTGCAGCTCAGGGACACTCACAGCTTACCCATCCATCACTGGCAGCCATTTCCAAGCAAGACTGCCCCCGCCAACGACAGGTACCACTGGGCAATGGCCCTGCTTGCTTTCCTGAAAAACATGGTGGCTGCCACAACGGCTAACAGTGCTCAGAAGAGCCACACATGGCACCTAAGCCACTGAGTGAGTATCCCTGTCCTAAGCCCTGGGTGATCTGTTGAGTATTCTTCTGCAGGTCCTGACTGAACAAGAAAATGAGATGTAGGCCTATGACAAGCATTGCCAGTATAATATGCAATACAACACATACACAGAATTAAGCATCTTACCCAGGAAACCACTGGGCATGTTGCTCCCAAGGATCATCATCCGCCCTCCACTCTCGTAGCCCACCGCCACAATAAAAGCAAAGAACATTATCACCATCACCTATGGAGGAAAAGGAGGAAGATCTGGTACAATGATCTGGAAGTTAAAATCTGTGCTTGCTTTCTATAGTTTGCAAATAAAACTCTAGTGAGCTCCCCCACTCCTTCACATTTATATCCCATTCTTCCTCAGTCAGATGTACACAGATCGTATAACCCAATATGGATGTCAAGTGACATTTGCGCAGTAACTGGACAAATAGAGAGCAAAACAAAAGCTGCTCCAGCAGCCAATGAGCAAGTATAATGTATGAACTAGTGCTGTCCAGATGTTACCAAAGAGTCTGGACACTTATGTTTGTAATTGGTGCCTTAGAGATACCATTTCCTGGTATATATGCCAAAGTCTGGTTGGCACTATGGAAAAGGCCAAAATGAAATGAGTGCATGCCCTAGACAAGCCCTCTCAGAGGTCCAGACAGAATTAGGCTGCTTCCAGGCTTTGAGGCCCCCAGGCAACAACAAAAGTAACAAATATGACGATGCACAATGTGCATAAAAACAGGTAACAAATGCTATAAAATTCCAGACAATTGAAAAGCATTCAAACTGGAGACCTCCTTTGAGTCTGGAGTCTGGGCCAAACAGCCCTACACCTCCCCTAAATTGGCCCTAATCCTAAATCATATTCATCATTCATCAAGGGCCGCATTTACAAAGGACAGTACTACTGAACAAGTCTTTTTAGGAAGCTCATCTGCTATTACTGATGTTTTCATTCAAGAGCCAGTGTGTGGTGTAACAGAACACTGTGCTAATATCTGGAAGATTCAATCCCCCACTCTGCCATGGAAGTTTGATAAGTGACACTGGGTCAATAGCACACACTCAGTCTAGCCTACCTCACAAGGTGGTTGTTGTGAGGATAACATTAAGGAAGAGAGAACCATGTACTCAGCCACTATGGTGGACTCCCTCTTAGCTTCTAGGTATCTGCAGGTTTTCCTAGAACACTGCTTGAATTCTGCAGCCTTCAACTATAGCCTGTTTGGTCACTTCATACTATAAAACACACTAGAGACAGTTCTTTCAGGATTTCGTCATCTGACCTTTAGTCCAAATAATGGGCAGGAAAGATAAAAGGTATTATATTCCCCAAGTATGGTCAGAAGTAACTGAAGCACAATCACAGCCTACATCAGGAAAGCTGTTTATAGAGCACATTGGTTTCCATGCAGCCAAAATAAGGACAGAATTTTTCCATACATCATTGAATGGTGTGCGCCTACAAAATGTGTTGATAAACACAAAGAAGGCCACACTATATTCTGGGATAGACCAGATGCTGTACCAATTTTGTCTTAGGCAAAGAGGCAAGAAATAAAATGACAGATTGCAAGCTACGCATCACAGGCCTCCGATACTGTTCAGAAGCAGAACCCAGCAGAATAATGTTCAGATTCAACAGTGATTCCTGGGTTAAGGAGACCCCCTCCCAGGAAATTACTTCTGGGGGACTCTGAGCTGCCCAGATCACACACCACAGACATGAGTCCCTGTACCTGCAGAAACATGTGTCTGGAGCCAATCCATAACTACATTTCCATTCTGTACTTTCTGCATTTCATGGACCCCCCTCCCCAACCTCCCTTTTAAAAACCCTCCTATATCAAATGAGTGCAGACTGAGAATCCTTTCAAAGCTTCTGAAAAAACTGGGCTCGAGTCCACGGAAGTTTATGTTGACATGAAAATGTGTCAAGTTTTAAGGTGCCATAAGACTCCTGTTTATTTTCAGTCAGAACTGTCTGAAAAAACCCTTGCTGCGTTGATACAGAATGGGTCAGACAAATCCTGGCACACACACCAACTGCAACACATCAGCTCACTTGGTGTGGCACCCAGAGCTGGATCTTTGTCCAAGCAACCAGGGCACTGGCAATACCGCTGGGGGTGGCGGTGCAGGAAATTGCAATAGGCATGGTTTTTTCCTCTTGTCACCTCTGAGAACTGCATAGCCATCAGAAGAATCCGAGGCAAATCCCTGAGATCCTGGCTGGATTGCTGGGTTAGGTTTGCTCTAGGCACATCTGGCTAAGATTCATCTTCAGCTACCCCTGCACCTCCAAACTTTTTGTTTGCTGGACCATCAACTTCACTACATTTTCCCCAGCACTCAGGCCAAGAAGGTTGCCTGTCCTCATATAGAAAGGCATTCAAACAGGTTGCGATTTTAGGGAGGAAGAGAAGAGAATGGACAATTTCAGCTGTTGCATGTTTCTTTGTTCTTTGGATTGTTTATATTGTTAAATGAAAAACTGAAAAGAAGAGATTTCACAAACTGCTTCAGTGCATCTACCCATATGTTCCACTGCAACATTTACAATCCACTAGGAATACTTTCTTGAACGGTACTTTAATACATAAAAAGGGAGAAAGGTGATGCCTCGGGAGACAGATTTTAATCAATGCATGGGTGAACTCTTGTCATGAATATATTGCTTCACTTCTCTCTCATGCCACACTTTGTGACTGGGGGAGGGAGGAGAGGAAGGTGTTATAAATGGAATTTAATAAATTCAGATTTACCCAGAAGCGAGCACAGGAAGAGGGAAAGTTCAAATGTACAAGCCTCTGCCCCAAATATCACCAGTATTTTAAAAGGAAGTTTCTTCAATACTTGCAAAAAAATCTCACTATGATACAGCTTCTTGGTGTACAGAGTAATTACATACCGGTAACTGTTTTAAATTCATTGTTTGCTAACCCAGTGATGAGAAGTGCAAACATCTTGCTATGAACTGTGGATCACTGTGCACAGAATTCATCCCCCACACAGTGGCAAAGCAAATTATGACACCCCGCGTCCAGCTTACCTATGCTGTAAAACCCTGCTTGAGCAAGCTGCTCTTTGCTAACCAAATACCTCCACGTCATAAAGGACTTGAGTCGTGCTTCATATCCTGCCATAGATGGGTTTTTTGGAAGACTGGCATTATGTACTTCACTTCTATCCAGTTCTGCACTGCTAGACTGATTTGAAGCATTTTCAATATTCCCAACATCACGACCGAGGACAAACAAACACTTAGGAAAGTGACGTCTATGTTCTGACCACGCCTGGTCACAGGGTTCCCAATTTTTCAGTTTGCCCCCGCAACAGAAGCACTCCACTTGGTCTGCAACACCGGTGTAATATAACCCTGCATTGGCTAAGTCTGCCGGCTTTACAGGGGCATAGGTAGGCCAGTTATGGAAAGACCTCAGCCTGGCTTCTTCACTACACATGTCAGGAGTCCTGGGATACAGGCTGTCCGATAGATCCACCACCTGCCCACTTCTCAACAGATAATCTGCATGGAGGTCAGAGGAAGACCCAGAAGATTGCTGCCAAGTGGAGTTTGTAAGGCAGCCTTCAGACAGCTGGTGGGAGTTTGGAAGGGCAGAATATGCACCGTTCTGCCAACAGTTTATGCCGTTAATAAACACACAGTTAGGAGAAACGGTTTTGTGCCTTCCGGCTGCTGAGTCACCTTGCTGCCATCCTTCTACGGCTGCATGACAGCTGAAGCACCTGACTTTGTCCCCTTCTCCGGTGTAGAAGAAGCCAGCTCGGGCAAGAGTTAAGGCAGAAACAGGACAATAACTTGGAAATGTAGTAAACGTCTGCAGTCGTGAGCACTCGTTCGCCAGCTCTCGGTCAGGGTCAGTATCGTGAGTGCCACCAGTTTCAAAGCTATTTGGTCCATTACACGTCATCCCGCTTTCAGGTTACTCTGAGTTTGCCTATATAAGAACACATGTAAGTTTAGAAATTATTTTTAAGTTTATTTAACAGTCTGTTAGCAGATAGTGACAAATCCAAATGTCTACCCCATTAGAAACGCTTGAGCGTGTATTACATCTGAAATTCACTTTATTAAACAGAGACAGCAGAGAGAAGAGGAAAATATGCAAATATACACAATGTTAAATATGCCAAAATGCACAAACATTTACAGTTCTGGAAGAACCATAATTAGCTGGATAAACATTATCTAAATATGACTCCAGCTTAAGCTGATATCTTATACAAATAAGCATTTTGACACATATTATAGCCCTATACTTTTATTATATTTTATGATATCACTGCATATAGACAAAACAGTATTTTAAAAATAAGTGAAGACATAAAGTAAACAAGGGCTACAACCCTAGGGACACTTTTCAGGGAGGACACCCCACTGAACAACATGGAACTTACTCCCAAGGAAATCTGTTTAGGATAGCTCCCTAATAGAATTCTTCAACATACTTAATGCAATGATTTTGGGACGTGGTAGTAACTAACGGCTTCAAAAAAGTCACATGCTTATTTGTACAGCACAAAGACTAGCACAAAACCCAACAGATGATTACACACATTATTTTTTATTACACTTCATTTATACCCCACATTTCTCCCCATTGGGAAACACCAAGAAACTTATAACATTCTCTTCTTCATTGTACCCTCACAACATCTTCCTGAGATATTATGGCTGAGAGTGTGCACCTGGCCCAAGGTCACCCAGCAAGCTTTAATAGCCAAGTGGGGATTTGAACCCATGTCTCCAGATCCTACTCACACATTCTAACCACTATCTCACTTTGGTTCACAGCTGATGCCTGCTTTTGCTGACAAATAAATGGATTACACCTTCTGCTGTTACTGAGTCTCCAAAATATATGATGCGTACAGGCAAGAAACCTAACAGCCCAGTCCAGCCTGACATCATCAGAGCTTGGAGCGAAGCAAGGTCAGCAGCTATGGTTAGTTCTAGGATTGAGGCCACCAAGAAAGAGTGTGGCTGCTATTCAAAAAAAAAAAAGGCAATGGCAAACCACTTTGCTCTTTTCTTGTCTTGAAAATCTCATGGTCCTGAGGTTGCCACAAAGTGGCTGTGACTTGATCTCACACTTATTATTATCGTTACTACGAAGACAGTGACAGTACATACCGGAGAACTTCACTGATAACCTTTTATTTCAGTCACTGAAAGTGCAAGTATTCTGCTCTCAGCATACATCTTAAAAATTATCCAGAAAGAACCTGTAGGTAATTTAAAGTTTTGACAGCTTATTATATTACTACACTGAATAGTGAAACAACATAAGGGAATGTTGAACTTGGTTTGCCAGACAGAGAACTGGCTATATCTGTCAGGCATCATTCAAAGCCAGCCTATTTTTAAGAACTTGATTACTGTTTTAGACTCTGATGTATAGTATGCCTGAACCCATATTTGAAGCTTTTAATTTGTTCAAATGTTAAGCCTGCACGGCTGTGGAAAGGTCAGCTGTTTCAGCTGCCAACCAAGACAATAAATTTAAAAGGATTTTATATTGATACAGCCAATTGACTTCAGTTAAACTGATCTGAAGGTTCAGGGATTGTGCTCTAATCACAGTACCTGAAAAGCTTAAATTCTAAACAAGTGTGTTTAATGTTTTAAAGAAGGAGCAGCTTGGTCAGGCAAACAACTGGGAAAAGGACATATGACAGTTGTTTTTGTACAAAAATTACTCGTGGCTTTTATGTATTGATAAAAAAAATATTGCTTTCCCACTGCCAGATGCACTAAACTATTATTTGTTTTTTCCCCAAAGACAAAGCAGTTAAATAACAAAACAGCTAGTCCTCAACATTTATGAGTTAATTAACTAGCTGATCAACTAAATATCCTTTAAATAAAAATGTGTCCTCAATCAAGCAGGTAATTCAGGGAACAGGTATTACAGAAGAACACAAGAGAGAGGTCGCATCTTAGAAAAGGCATTTCTGATGATCTCTTACACTGGAAGGAATGCCTCTTCTAAAATGGTTGAGATAGAAAAATAATCCAAATGTTGGTGACTGAGAAACCTATTGTATTATGAACTGCAATATATAATTTCTCACTCTATTAAAGATGGGCAGGGTGGGTGGGTAATTTGCCTACTCAGTTCACAGCAGAAGCAAGAACTGAGCTATGGGCCTTGCGATTCCGAGCTCAGTCATTACACTTCACTCACTTTCTGCTGCTGCTTTATTTCCTTGCCTAAGTTTTAATGCATTAATGGTGTGAGAAAGAAAGATGCCAAGAGCATTGCTTCCCGGTATGACTCAGCAAACACAGATAGCAAAAATAACAGCTCCACAGTTACACCATAAACAAAAATATTTCTATGCAGCCAGCGGAACAGAAAACTACTGCTAAAAAAGTTTGCGGTTTTCAATGGAAGCTGGGAAAACTCGTTTGATGCTCTGTGAAATAAACCTGCCTTGTAAATGGCAACATAAAACCTTTAAAACAACAAATAAATTGGGTGACAAAGGAAGCATATTGGAAGCAACTGCTCAAATTAAATGAACAAACTGCCAATTAAAAAACAGAAGCTTGTAAAAGCAAATTTGTTAATGTGAGACATATCTGAAGACTTGTTTGAGTGCAGCAACTTAACTCGGCATTAAACGTTTAGATTTTTGAAGATTAGATTCACAGGGAGAAAGATGCTGGGTTGGAGTCTTGTTTAGTCTGGAAACCCTGCAGTGCTTGTCTCGCATGAGCATGTACAAGTGCGGGTAACCCAAAGGCCCCAAAAGTTTTGGACATCCACCTGTGATGATGTTGGTGCTTGAACAAAAAACGTGAAGGGAAACAAGGTTGAACCCGGGAGACTACTGGAGCATGCCAAGCCCCACTACTGGTACCAGCCTCCCAGGGATCTCAGCTGGGGCTTGGCTGGTGGCTGACAAGGTCTGGGAGTTGATGACTGGCATAAGCCATTGCCGTTGCTCTTTCTTGCACTGTTGACTTCAGCAAGTGTTGCCAGGACAAGTTTTGCCTGGCTGGAAATCAGGCGCCAGGTGCCAAGCAAAACAGTCTCATGAACTGCTTTAGGCACAGCAGTGCAGGGGAGATGCTTCCCCCTCCCCACAGCAACACTCAGCTACGCAGAACCATGCCACTTGTCATTGTGCATGCCGATCAACCCTGGAAGGATTTTTTCCAAACATAAAAGTGACTACAATACAGAAGTTAATAAATGGATATCATAGCATGCTCTAGAATAAAGTTATTCAAGGCATGAGCTTTCATGTGCACACCCACTTCTTCAGATATACTGAAATGGAAATGTTGGTCTTAAAGCTGCCTCTTGACTCTAACTTTATTCTATTGCTGCAGACCAACAGGGCTACCTACCAGGATCTATAGCATGCTCTTGCCTGGATTCAGGACTTACAACACACTTGCCCCCAAAGGCTGGCCCCTACTAATTTCTTTACATCCCAATTCCACGCACAACTACTTGAGCACAGAATGGAAATCATCAGGATTTTCAGGTAAGATGCATGCAGATGATTGGAAGCTTTAGTTTGCATTTTAATGGTCTATAAAAGACATCTATCTGCGGGGATGGGGGGTGGGATTCCTATGAGCAATGTTCCCTCTAAGCTGCAGAGTCTTGTGAGCAAAAATTCTACTTTGTGAGCTACTGGCGTTAAAATCGTGAGTAATTTGGCTACTGCATAAATTAGTGTGCTCTGGGGTCATCCTTCCTGAGCTAAGACAAAAATGTGTGAGCTGGAGTCTAAAAATCTGTGAGCTAGCTCACGCTAACTCAGCTTAGAGGGAACACTGCCTATGAGGAATCCAGACACTGCAGCCCATTCCATTTGTCATCCCAAAAGCAAGGTTTTCCTTCCTCCTCACCTGCAGGCTGCAGAAGATCTTTCTTCCAAAACTACATGGTGAAACACTTGGTCACATTCAAGCACAGCCCTACCCAATCATGCCAAGGCCACCAACATTCCGTTTCCTCCGCGGAGCAAAAAGCAGACGTGAAAGCGAAAGTAAAAGCAGAAACCACCCCCTGCAACTGGTGCGCAGTTTCCATTTAACCTTTGTGGAAAATGCCTATCCTTTTTTAAAAAATCTACTTCCCCTTTAAAACCATCAAGCCTAACCATCTTGCCATATAATCAAATCTACTCTCAATCGAATATGCGGACTTAGCATTCTTTAAAGATCCTACACCAGACCAGCCACCTTTCCAGCACGACGGATGGTGTCGTTGAGACGAGTCATGCGGGAGCTATAAGACAGCACACCCGCACTGTACGGGTAGTAGTCACATTCTCAAGGCAAAATCCCCTACGGAGTTACTCCACTCTAAACCTATCTAAACGCAAGATCCCGCGCAGTGACTAGGCACAGAAACTGACTGTGCGTTATTTGCATAAATAATTTCTCTTGTAGTAGGGATTTCTCTTGTAGTACGAATGCATCAGTCAGCGCCGAAGGCGTAGCTGCCACACGTGTACACCTCTGCGTAGCGGCAGCAACCCCGGCCGATCCTTGCTTGCTACCCTTTGCACGCAGCATGCTCGTAACGTGGGTGCAGAAAACCGTCTAGTAAGGAACAGAACTATATCAAATGTGTGAAGAGAGGGAAATGCGAGTCCGTATGCATCGTCATTCTAATGGGACTGGATGAAACGGAGGAATAAAACTCCTGCTCTCCCTCTTCCACAGCTGCAGAAAAGGAACTCCTCGGGGCGTGTGCCGGAGGGCGTACAAATGGGATCCTCGTTTTCTTTCTACCCTCGAAGTCTTACAATAAGGAGAGGGGGGAGGAGATATCCCCATAGCAGCTCTCACCGGGGGAGGGGGGTGCAGCGCCGCCGCCCTACTAAGCTATTAGGTGAAAGACTTGGGTGGGGGGTCACCCTCCCCCCCACCTACGAGTCTGCTCGCCTACCTCTAGCTGCCGCTTAGCCCCCGTATTTGGGCACAGGTCCCCTTTCCAACCCGAGCCGCTCTGGGTTTTGGAACTCACCGCGCTGCCCTCCTTCCGAGAAGGCCCGCTGTCTCCTCCGCCACCAGCTGCCCAGATTGGCTCGGAGAGGTGAGAAAATGGCGGTTCTCCTGGCCTTGGGAACGTCCGACCCGGGCGGAGGAAGAGCGAAGCGCCTCCCTGCGGGCCTGGAGAGCAGCCACAAGCCTCTAGGACAGAGCGACACCCGGTGGCAGAGAAGGGGAACTGCAACTGACCTCCCTTCATCTAGCGCGAGTTTGCGCGGCCAGGTTCACACATCTAGGGGAGATAAGGTGACCTGAATAGGCAGAAAGGAATAGGATGATGGCACCCTTTCAGGCGACAGGGAGAGAACCAGAAGGTTTAGGTCGTAATGGTTTCTTATGTTTAAAAGCCCCGCTGCACTCCTTTTCTGTTTGCACGGATTTGCAATTTGAAGGAAAATTCAAAGATGGAAATATCAACCACCTGCGCTGTGAAGGGGTGGGGGATGGAGAGAGAATCCAAACATGGAACTGACTTCTGAGTAGACCTGTTTATTGTATTTTTCCCAAGATTCATTTTATTATCTCTTAGATTTGCCATCTCATTCTCCTGCCACCAGATACAATACAATCCTAAACAGAGTTGTGCCTAAATTCTTTGAAGAACATAGGCTTAGAAGGGTGCCACTCTGTTTATGATTGTTCTGCCATGCTCTAAAGGTGATGTGTGCGTATGTTGCAGCTAGCCTTCTTGGGGGGGGGGGGGGGGGTTTACATATACAAAGGAAAGAGGTAGTAGAATGATCCTTTGCATTTTTTAAAAAAAACCTCCATGCAATCAAGCAGCTGACCAGAGAGGAAGTTTTTATCTGCTTTTGTTTGTTTGCTGTGCTGTTTTTTTGTACTCACAGGGAGTTTCTGATGTCTTGAAGCTTTCAAAATGTGACTCTTTCTCCCCCCTGTGTCTGAAGTCCATTCTGTCACCTCATTCCCAGCATGCACTCCTGCATGTCTGAATCTGACCTGACAATTCTAAACACAATTATTTACTTAGGAATTTGTCATGTACAGTAAATGGTCAATGCTTTAACTTGGTCTGAGAACCTTCAGTGAAAGGAGAGTCAAATGGAATTCTACCATTAAGAGTGGCAGTTAAGAATGACGGTTGACAGAGAAGGAGAGTTAAGCAGAGGGAAAGGGATGAAGAAGGATCCTGACTCTGAGTTAGGGAAGTGGAACGAGTGGCTGTTTCTAGGGAAACAGCTCCTAAGTAATGGAGGTGATCCCTATCAAATTATAAGAAGGGTTATTGGAACTTGTCTGAATGTTCCTGCCTTCACCAGTTTAAGTATATTTGAGACAAACTTATGCTTGTTCATTTAAGTAGAAACTGCCAAGAAAACTCTCTCCTCAGTTTTAAAGACCTGTCTATATAACAAAACAGCTACATGTTTATGACAAACTATCAATTGGTTATATTTATATGAAGCTACCTCATCAGGCCCGTAGCTACAGGGGGTCCTGTGGGGGCCCTGCCCCCTGACTTCCTGTTGGGCACCCCGTCTCAGGTGCCCCTGACCTTCCCCCTCCCCCACCATGGGTGTAAAAGCTGAGAGAGTGGGGGCTCCCCCTCCTCCCCATGATTTAAATTGCATGGGAGAGGTACCTAGGAGCAGCCGCTGCTCTCCCCAGGCCTTTAAATGGTGTGGAGGGATGTTAATCCCATTGGCTGCCGCTTGGTACCTCTCCCATGTAATTTAAATAACTGGGGAGGGAGGAGATAGCCCCCAGCTTTCACCTCTGCTAGCCCCCAGGTGGTTGCAATGGTGGGGAGGGGGCAGAAGGGAAGGTGACTGTGTTGGGTGCCCTGGGTCAGAGCCATGGTGGCCAGGGGAGGGGAGCTGTTAAGTGCCCCCTGACTTTTTAATATGCCCCCCAACTTTTAAAATCCTGACTACGGGCCTGTACCTCATTCCTTTTGCTTGTTCACCTAATAAGTTCTAGACCTGATGGGGGTCATTTTGTAGAAAAAGAGGTGCCGATGCTCATTAGCACAACTTATTTGCATATGCCACACACCCGACATCACCGGAAGGTATATTAAATGATATCAGCTCAGCATCTACCTTAAAATGCTTCTTGAATTACAATTGTCATAATAAAACCTTATTCCCATCATACTTTTAAAATTACTTTCTCTTATGTGGCCACAGTGGCATGAAGATTTCCATCTGTCTGCTTTATATGTTTTGGTTATTTTCCCATTTTTGGTGGGGGAAAATATTAGAAAGTTTGGCAAATCCTAGAGTTCAACAAAATTCTCAAAGGGGGTTTGAACAATGAAGCTCAGAAGCAAGTGGGGGAGGGGAGAGAATGAAAGAGCACAATAAAATTTACAGGTTCCAGAGCTCCGATCCTATGAGCTCCTGCCCAAAATGAGGCCTACCGGATCATTTCCCCTCAAAAGTGAAATAAAGCAGTTTGTTAATTTTGAATTACCATCAGTCTCTTGTATGCCATTATCAAATAAAGACAAATTAAGAATTTTAGTTGGTCCCTCAGTTCCCTACGTAGGGTCAGCGTCTATCGAAATACATTTAATCAACTGGGTGGGCAGACAGAGAAACAAAGAAGAAAGAAGAGGGGCTGCTCAGCAAAGAAAAGGATAAAGAGAACCAAAAAAGAAGGAAATTGTTATAGAAGTCAATCCTATTTATCATCAATGTCTCTAAAAAGATGGTTAGGAGGATCAGGGCTGCATAATAGCAAGGAGGGGAAAAGGTGTATGTGGAAGCCTAAGGTACCACCCCTTCCCACCTCCCATATTTTTATAGGGGTGTGCAGGGGACTACCTTTTATGTGTGTATTCCCCTTCCTTCCCACAGCAATTGAAGTCTGATCCTAACTTTGTTTTCTTGGATGTTAATCCCATTGGTTTTCAATTAGATTGATGTCTAAAACAAATGAATTAGGACTACAGCCTTCATGCAGTTTGTATGCTATGTTGATTTCAGCCATATTCAGAATAGGATTAGCTGTGAATCTTGCAATCCTGTGCACACTTGCACTGTTGCACAAGTTGCATTTAGTGCACTCCAAAGTGCACAGGATTGGCTGCACAGGGATCAAAATCAGAGAATAGTATCCATTGTCTGTTGTGGTAGTTTTCAAAATGTATTGTATTCAGGAAATCCTTTTCTGCTTCAGCCTCTTTGGTGTGCCATATGTTTGCTGTGCAGTATTCTGGAGAGTATTCTAAGGTGCATGCTAATGAGTCCCTTCTCATATTATCTTTGCAGTATGACTCTTTCCCATGTTGCAAAGCTAACATCAGAAGCCTGGGGTCACACAGGAACAGACAAGGTTGTTCCAAGGCCCATAGCTACGATGGGGGCTGAGGGGCTAGGCCACTCCATTCAACTCCATTCCAGCTCTATGGTCCCTCCATTGAAGGGCCTCCAATCTGTCCCAGCATTGGTGAAGGAGTGAGAGAAAAAGACTTCTTCACCCAAAGGGTGATTAACATGTGGAATTCACTGCCACAGGAGGTGGTGGCGGCCACAAGTATAGCCACCTTCAAGAAGGGTTTAGATAAATATATGGAGCACAGGTCCATCAGTGGCTATTAGCCACAGTGTATGTGTGTATATAAAATTTTTTGCCACTGTGTGACACAGAGTGTTGGACTTGATGGGCCGTTGGCCTGATCCAACATGGCTTCTCTTATGTTCTTATGTTCTTAAGACCGCAGCAAGGGCATGAAGCGAGAGTGAGATGCTCCTATGCTAGTTTCTAGAAGAAGCAATACTTTGTAAGGTTGTTGTGAGGGTAAAAGAGTGCTGTGGGAACACGTATTCCATCCTGAGCTCATTTGGAAAGAATGTGGTATAAATAAATAACCAGGGCAGTCTCCCAATTAATGGAATCATACTTGTCTAAGGCTACAGTCCTAAGAATGCTTTCCTGGAGGGAAATCCAAATGAATATAATGGGACTTACTTCTGGGTAGACTAGTTTAGGATTGCTCTCTAACCATTTGTTTAATTCAGCTTTGGTAGACAACCTCCAGGTAGAACCAGGAGATTTCCCACAATCACAACTGATTTCCAGATGATGGAGGTAAGAACTTGCAGGAAATGGCTGCTTTGGAAGGTGGAATCTATGGCATACCCCACTGAGGTCCCTCCCCTCCCTAAACTTTGCTGCCTTCCAGCCTCTGCCCCCAAATCTCCAGGAGTTTCTCAACCCAGAGTCTACCAATCAATGGAAGTGGCATATATTTTTATAGAGGAAAGAAAATGTTTCAAATGGTGGGAAGCATACTAACACTTTATTTTCAGCTGATGAACACAGAAGAATGAGGTGGCAGAGACCTGAAGCAACAGGTCTTGCCACACTTCAGACTGCAGGGGGAGGGTCATGGGGTTTACATGTTGGAATGCTCCCTTGTGTTAAAAACTCCGTGCAATTGGAAAAACAGAACAGCAAGAAAAGGTGTGCTAGTTTTCTATTTCAGTGGCAATTTGTGTGTGAAGAAACAGGCAACACTGGAACCCACCATTTGCAGTCTACAGCAGTGCAGTCCTTTGGACATATGGACATATGAAGATGCCTTATACTGAATCAGACCCTTGGTCCATCAAAGTCTGTATTGTCTACTCAGACTGGCAGCGGCTCTCCAGGGTCTCAAGCTGAGTTGCCTGGACCCTTTTTTGGAGATGCCAGGGATTGAACCTGGGACCTTCTGCTTACCAAGCAGATGCTCTACCACTGAGCCACCATCCCTCACCGTCCTTTCCTTTCTAGCACTGCAGGCCTCTGCCTTCAGCATGTGTGAACCAGGCCTTATAAAAATGAGGCAGGCAAGTGTTGTAGCAAGCTTCCTGCGATTCACACATTCAAGGGGAAGGAAGTGGCAGAGTCCTGCCCTGTTAGAATGGGATGCTGTGGTGAACAGGAGGCTGTCCTGCCCCTGAAGGGGAAAAAAGCTACTCTGCTGAGCCTATGGGAGTGCTGCCCCAGCATCCAATCACCTGTCAGAAGGGGATGGAATGTTGGAAGGAGGCACAAGGAGAGTTGAGGTCTGCCTCACAAAAAGCGCATGGCAGAGAAGTCTGCCTCACAAAAAAGAGTGCGGCAGAGTAGTTCAGCTCTACCTCTGGGAGAGTACCCAATTGTTAGGCCTGTCTCTGGCAATGAGCTGACCTTGTGCCATTTAGGCTGACTCTTGGGAACGGACAGGCTGGTGTGGGTAGAATTCTGTGTGTGATAGAAATCCAGCCTAGTGGCTAGTCAGTAAAAGCTTGTTAGTGCTTGTAAGCATTAAAGAAAATGCATACCACACTCTGAAGCCACAACTGTGAATCACAGGGAACTTGCTACAACACCTGCATGCATCATCTTTATAAAGTCTGGCTCACACATACTGGAGGTAAAGGCCTGCAGACTCGACGGCATAACTGGCTTTTTGTGCCTCGGCCAGGTTTCTCCTTTGACCATCTGGAGACCTGTACTGCTGATGGAAATCAACCTGGAAATAAATAAATCTTCTTTGTATAACTCCTGCCCCAGTGATCCCTATGTTCTGCTTGCTCATCACATACCTTACTTTACAGCAAAGAACCCAGAGCCTTTGGACTTGCTGCCTTAACAACATCTGGTAACTGAGGGGAAGGCTTACACTTTAAAATCTGGTCCACCAAAATTCAAGGAGGCTCTGTGGGTCCCCTCAGTTGGCAGAAAAGGCCTGTCACAGGTGCACCAGCTCAACTGGTGGGTGAGAGACCACATCTGAACATAGTCCCCTGTGAAAACAGCCATAACCCTTAGCACAGCAAACAAAAAGAGGGGACAGGCAACTCTTTCCTACTGTGGTCGTTCTCCTCTTTGTCCGGAAAAGTTATATGTAGGGAGACATTCAAAACTGCAATCTGAAGCAGTCCATTTTCTGAATACCCTGCGGGTGGTGGTTGGGGGCAGGGCTATTTTTGTAGGAAAGGTCCAGCAGGAAATATTTGCATATTAGGCCATGCCCCTTGACATCACCATTGTTTCACATAGGGCTTTTTTGTAGAAAAAGCCCAACAGGGATATGTTTGCATATTAGGCCACACCCCTGACACCAAGTCAGCCAGAACTGCGTTCCTGCTCCCAAAAAAGCACTGGTTGGGGGCATATGTGGAGACTTTGGTCTCTGTGCCCTGCTTAGAGCGCTTCTGGAGTATTTGGTTGGCCACTGTGGGGAACAGGAGCCGGAACGCGGCAGCTCTTCAGTGCTGAAGCCCACGCTGCCGGCTGCCGGGCTTCCCCCTCCCTCCGCCCTGCTTGCAGCAAGCCCCAAGCAGAGCCATCCCCCAGACGCAGCCGAGAGGCGGCCTCTTTCAAGATGGCGCTCTTCGCCTCCGCGGCTTAGGCGACCGCTGGTTCTCGTCTTCCCGTCAGGCTCCGCGCGGCCTGCCCGTCGTCCCCTCTGACCTCAGGCCTGCCGTTCGCGCATCCGGGCTCTCAGCGCCACACAGGGAAGATGGCGGCGGCGACGGTGGCGGCGGCGCTCCCTGACGAGTGGATAAAGAACTGGGAGAAATCGGGCAAAAGCGAGTTGTGAGTGCGGGGCTCGGGAAGCAGGACGGCGGGCGGAAGGAATCGGGGTCGCCCGTGAAAAGAGGGCTCGTGCGGGGGAGGGGGGCGACCGAGTGGGGGGCTGCGAAGGGGTCGGGCCCATCTCCAGTAACGGATCCTTCCTACCCCTAGCCAAACGCCTCTAGGCACGGGACCGAGCCCCCATCTCCCTCTTCCCCCCCTGGCCAGTATTAGGCCCTGAGGTGACTCTTGGTTTCTCGTCTCTCCCCCCGCCCTCCATCCCCATCTAGGGTTGATCTTTAATCGATCGAGGCTTTCTCGCATTCTGATCCACCCGTCGTAGAATGTCGAACCCTTTTGAAAGAATGCCTTTTTTCTCCCCCCGCCATGAAAGCTGCGTTCCCTTTCCCCATTGCCATCTCTTTTTTTAAATGAACCATTTCCATTTCATGACCGATGTTTGTCAAAATCTGTCAAGTTTACCGAAAACTGGATGGCAGGATTTTGCCCTCGTCCCATACCGTTTGCCCGGTCCCTTTTGCCTTGTTCCCCGAACTCTAGCCCCTCTTCGAAGCTGCTCAGCTTTGTTACAAGTTTAAGGCTGCAGTTCTGTGCTTGAGAGTAAAATTGGTGGTAGGGGGGAGGCTTTGTTGTGGAGTAAGCTTGCCACTCCAGGAATTGTGGTCCTTAAGGTAATTCTGTGCATGTTTACTCAGGAGTGAGACATCAGCAGTTATGTGGGTTTTCTGGGGTGGAAATTCCCATTCAAATGTAACGAAATAAATAAAATATTTTGGTAACAGTGGGGAAATGTAAATAATGCTATCTTTTAGCATTTAAATAATGCACCAGTAAAAGGACTGGAGTTTGTCCATTCTTTGTATCTTGCATAAATGCATCTGACGTGATTGATTTGCCGCAAAAGAGCCCTGACAACTGTAGATAAACAGACTGTGTTTACATATGTGGGGTGGAAAAAATTTCCTAAGAAAAAATATAGCATTTATTTTTCCACATAACTGGACTGTATTAAGTGTAGGGCAATCCTACTTAACGAGAGAGTGAGTCCCATTGAACTTGGTAGGATTTACTGAGAGCCAGCATGGTGTAATAGCTAAAGTTCCAGATTAGGATGTGCAAGACCCAGGTGTGAATCCCCGCTGTGCCATGGAACCTTGTGCGTAAAACTGACTACAGTTTATAGCCTGATCTTTAGTACCTGCTTGGCCCTGTTTATGATAGTGTAATGTAATGCTGATTTAGGATTGTAGTCTGAAGGCTGAGCAATACTTACTAGAAAGTAAGTCCCATTGAACTCTGTGGGATTTGTTTCTAAAGACTGTGGGACAAGACAGTAGGATGGCAATCCTGTTGTACGCTTGGTTGGAAATAAATTGTCTTAAACTGAGTGGCACTTATTTATGAATAAACATTTATAGTTGAAAATCAACAGATAAATCACTTGGAATGGAAACTTTGAAACAATCACAGTAGCACTTCTGTGAATGTTCTTCATGGGCAGCTAACTTTAGAAAAGTGATTTATGACATTTTTATAGGTGTGGCTTTGTTCCTTAGTGTGCTGTGCACTGTTGATCTCTTTGGACTGAAAGCAGTGCTTGTGTTTAACAGATTAAGTTGATACCATAGTGATCACCCTGCTCTGATTTCTTTGACATCAAGGTTAAGTACCATTTACACTTCCCTTCCCTGTCCTGTCCCCTCACCTGCATACTTATAATTGGGTCCAGAAACAAGAGCTGCAGACTTATCTGAGTTTGTAGATCGCAGGGAGTATCATTCAAACCTCCTGAGAAGCTAGTTCAAGGCTAGCATTAAAAAAATGTGTGTTTGTGGCAGCCTGTAATTCTGTATTGGCCCAAACCCAGCATTGTCTGCATATGGCTCCACGAAGAGTAGCACCATGAAAGCCAGTCTCCAGATGCTTGTTTTGTAGATGATAATGTTCCTAACTAATTTAAGGCTGACTTTAAACTATTTCTTGTGTATGTTGTCCTTCTGCCTACATACACAGCTACTGCTGTTCCCCTGAGGATGTTTTTTATCCACTTTTTACTGGACATTTTAAGTGCAGATTTTAAACACTGAAGCTTAAATTAAATCACAAGCCAATGTAATGCCATTTTTTAAAAATGGAGTTCTTTCAGGAAAGTTCAAGCCTAAAACAGTGTCCCAGATAAATTGATAGAAAGGATTATTGAAGATAAAATTATTAAGCATATAGATTGAAGAACGAGCCTTGTTAAATGGGAAGCCCTTCCTCTCTAATCTGTAATTGTGTCTTACCCAGGCCTTAGATTCAGTGGGAGCTCACAGGAGCACAGCTCCTGCACCTTTCTGAGAGTTTCACCTCCTCCTTCTGAGAGTTCCACCTCCTTGTCCATTGAATAGTATATGCAGCTGCATAACAATCCCTGGAAAAGCTCCATCACCTATTTTTCTACAAAATGACCTCTGGTCTTACCAAATTTATAAGTAGAGGAGATCAGGTTATATAGCTGGAGTTTTAAAAAGTTTGACAGTCTCCTCCGAGGTTCAGAGAAAACATCATTTTTTAAAAAAGATTCTAATGGAAGAAATAGTTTTCATAATAGTAATTAGAAGCAGGGTTCTTTAAGGATCTGTGTAAGCAAGTTTGTTGACAACACCAAATTATACTGTGTGACAAAAGCCCAGCCAGTCTATGAAGAGCTCTAAAACAATTTCTCCACAAACTGCAGAAATTAACAACATTGTGGCAAATGAGATTCACCTGTATTTTATGCTGGTTTTTTTTTTAATTTTTAAATCTCAGCTTTCTCATTGCACCTAAAGAACTGGCTGTATTTAGTGAGGAGAAAGATATTAAGATCACAATGGATAGTTCAATAAAAACATCATCTGATTAGTGACAGGAGCTGAAAAAAGCAAGCTGCATGTTGGGAATTATTAGCCACTTTATTTTCATAATGCATTTATATAAATCTGTGGTGTGGCTGTACCTGCACTACTGAACTAAAAAATGTTACTGCTAGAACAGTAGCCAGAACAATTAAGGGATTAGAATACTTCTTCTGTGAGGAAAAGGATTTGCGTGGTGGTGGTAGTGGTGGACTTTTTATCTTAAAAAAAATAAGGGAGTAAATAATAGGGGTTAGAACAATAAATGATGTCAAAAACAAAGTGGCTGGAGATTTTTCATCCTTACAGAACTTGGGAATGCCAAATGAAATTGCTGGGTGGGAGTTTCAGGTCAGCAAAAGCAGAATGCTACTTTATACAAAGTATAATTAAGATGCAGTTGATGTTAGAAGACTGGTAATAATCACTGGTTTAGATAGCTGGTGGGGGGGGGAGGATTAGACAGAATCATGGAGGATAAGTATATCAACAGCTATTAGTCTTTACAGCTAAATGGAGCTTCCATGTTACCATAACTGCTTGAGGACATGCAAGGGTGAGGGACTGTTGTTTTTATATCCTGTACATTTCTTCTTAGAATAATCTTACTGGCTCCTATACTGAACAAGAAAGTGCTGGACCAACAGAGATGGAGGTTTTCTAGCAAAATTAGAATCAGATTTTGGGGGAATTATCCAGTGTCTTAAATAAAGCTTATTCTAATTTAACATGTTGATTTAATCTTACATGGGTAAGATAATAGTAATAATAAAATACTAAAAGGTAATAATAAGAATCTCATTAGCTTTATTTCCTAATAATGCTTGTAAAGTTCAAAGACAATATATCATATATTCCTTTACATTATTTAAGGCACTGAAAATAGTTAACATATTAGTTTTGGTACACCCCCCAAAAAACTGTGTGGTATGTCTTGGGAATGTTTGTCCACTTGTGTATTTCAACAGAATTTAACTCTTGTTCAGAGGTCATTGGGGCATCTCATTACTTGATGTTACTTGTTAGTTCCATATGAGAGTGGTGATTACAGTATCTCTTCTGCTATGTGAGAGGAGACATACAAGTAATAATTTTGACTTTGATTTTGTTTGGAGCTGCATATCAATCAGGTGAATTTATAACTTGATTGTTTGTGTTTATTTATTTGTGGTATCATCTCACCACCCATGGTTTACAAATCAATGAAACATATACTATTGCTAAAGACGATAACCTAAAACAATTCTAGTTTTAAAACTGTTAAATTTGCCCAATGTGCTTTTGGCAATGACATCCATTCACTGATGTCAATTTTATGAAAAAATGAATCTGTGGAATGCAGGAAATAATTTTTTGAACCACATGTGGGTTAGATGCATTTTGGTATGCAGGGATTCTTACTCTTTCTCTCCCTAAATTGTCATTCAAGGATTCTTCTATCCTTGCACCCTTGGTGTTTTAGAGATTTTAAAGCTGAGTAAGGTCTGAATGTGTAGATGATGGGTTGATGAAAATGAACAAACAGCTTTGGAGTTAAGCTAGTACATTGTGACATGAGTATTTAACACCTCAATTCTGATCCAAAACCCATAGTGACTGTAAGCTGGAGTCAGGCTGCTAGATGTAGTACAGAATGGACTGGCCCAAGTTCAGGCCTCACAATTAACTCCTTAAACTAGAAGAAAATTATATTATTCCAGCATGTAATTTGGGAAACTGAAATAGGTTAAAATACCATCCTTGTCATCAGTTAATTAGATCATGTTAGCAAATAACATCCTTTCATACCAGGATGGTTTAAGTTGCTAATCAGGTGTTAATGCTTAAATTTGGTTCAGTTCTGATTGATTGCCTATATTCTTGGGATGGGTAGAGCTTGGGTTAGGTCACCCAAACAATTTTAAAGTTCAGATCAGGTTTGGATTGCAAGTTACTCTTGTAAGGGAGTTGTTTCTAATCGATTGCCACAAGTGTTTCATTTTTGATAAGTTACGTATAGCAAACACAGTATCTTCGAAAAGATCAGCAAAACAGTTTTATAGTGTATATGAAATAACACTATTTGAAATAACACTATTTGAAATGCTATATGAAATAACACTATTTCATATCAAGCACTTTTGAGTAGTTACTAAGAATAATTGTGGACTCATACAGATGGAAGGGGCTAGACAAGCCATCTAGTCCAAACTTTCACTCAATGCTGGATCAGTTTAAGGATCCCTGACAAGTTTTCATCCAATTGCTACTTGAAGACTGTCAGTGAAGGGGAACTCACTATCTTCTTAGGCAGCGAGTTCCACTGCTAAACTACTCATACCATAATTCCTCCCCCCCTCCCAATATCCAGTTGGTATCTTCTGCCCATAATTTAAAACCATTATTGTGAGTCCTGTCCTGCAGCCAACAGGAATAGCTGTCTGTCCTCCTATGAGGGACAGCCTTTCAGATACTTAAAGAGAGCAGTCATATCACCCCTCAACCTTCTGTTCTCCAGACAGAACATTCTCACGTCCCTTAGTCTTTCCAGGCCTTTGTCGCTTTCTTCTGTGGCATTCTGTCCACATCCTTTTTGAAGTGAGACTTCCAGAACTGCACACAGTGGTCCAGATGTAACCTGACCAATGTGGTATACAGTGGGACTATGACATCTTGTGATTTGGATGTTATATCTCTGTTGATTCACTCCAAGACTGCATTAGCCATTTTTTTTCTGCGGCATCATACTTACTGATCATATTTAGCTTACAGCCAGTTCACACATTTGGACATATTAACTTATAACTGAGATACTGTTATCCTATGTCAAGTCTACTATGTCAGTTGTAATATAGAATTTGCCTGCCTGCTGCTGAAAGGTCGCAGTTACCATATTCACTTTTCCTCAAGAATTTTATTTCTTACAATTATTTTGGTTTTGTGGTCCATGTAATTGCTTTTTAGCAACCTGTATAGGTTAAATAAATGAAGATGTAACAGAATTTAATATTTATTAGCTTTGTTTATATCCTGTCTTTCTCCCAATGGGAACCAAAGTGACTTAAATCATTCTTTCCTTCATTTTATATTCACATCAACCCTATACGATAGGTTAGACTGACAGTGCGCAGTTGGCCGGAGGTTACCCAGCAAGCTTCCATGGCAGAATACAGATTTGAACCTGGATGTGATGGACAGGTTAGGTGCCGCCTCTCTCTAAGAGCAACCAATGAGAACTGACAGAATGTTGGGAGAAGGAGACTTAAGAGACAGGGAGCTGATAAGGACAGTTTGGATTTAGTAGCAAAGAAGTTGTTAACTTGGGAGCTGAAAAGGGGAAAAAAGAAGATATCTGACAGAGTGGAGCTGTGCAGAAGAGCAGACTGAAGATAGTAAATTTGTAACTAAAAGATCCCAGTTGTAGGAATAGGACTTTTATTTCAGAAGTTCAGTGGAAGTGAAACATTGTTTCATAAATACAAGTTTTCTTGTTTTAATTAACACTGTGGGTTGTGTGTCTAAGAGAAAAAAGCACACACACAACTTAATAGCTCCATCTATATACATATATTAGAGAACATGAATGAATGGTGGCAGCCAGTGATTGGAACATTGTGTGAACTCCAACCCAAATAGTTCTCTGGGAGTAAGGGGCTTATTAAAGGGAGCTGGGCTACCCTGTCTGTGGATGTCTCTGGGAGTGAGAGAAAGGACATGAGAAACAAGAAGGTTAGCTTGTGACATCCTGACCTAGGTATAACCAATAACCTTAGAGACAGATTTAAGAGGGTGTTAGGCCCTATGTGTGAGGGAAAAGGACATCATGCTAGGTCTCCCAGATCCTAGTCTAATACTCCAACCATTTGTTCATTAATTTTGGTAGCTTATTGTCTATTTTTTCCCCTGGTACCGCCTTTGGGTTTGCCTCTGTTTTCTTTATTAAAACAGTCTTAAGCATAGTTTCTTGATAATAATTTAGATAGTAATAATTCTTTTACTATCTAAATGAGTCTTTTAGATTATTTGTCATACTACTGCTACTACTAATCATAATAATATTCTTCCTGTTTGTAAAATAAATGGAATGCAATGGCTTTAGAATTTAATAAATTAGCAGAATATATGCTTGTTTGGGTTCAGATATTTTGAATTTGGCAAATTCATCTGATTAGGCATCTTTATCCATTGAGACTGTCAAAATCAGCCGGTTTATATGTTTGAATGCATTAACCTGTAGCTCACTTCATTTTCCTATGTCAGTTCCACTACAAAAAGCTTATTTGTGAAGTTTGTAAGATTTGATTGTTAAAGACGACATCATTACAGTGATTAACTGCAATCCTAAAAACACTTTCCTGGGAGTAAGTCCCATTGAGCAGATTTTAGTAGAATTCTGAGTAGACCTGCTTAGGATTGCACTGTAAATGGTTCAAATTGGTACTTGTATTGTAAATGGTTCAAATTGCTTTTGTGCAATAGATAACATTTTCATTTAGCTGTGGATTCATCCTCCAGTATTTGCAAAAACACCCTGAAAGTGTTAACCCGCTGGCCAAGAATGAGACGCAGTTATGATTCCTGATTCGTTGCAAATGTTTATCACCAGCATTGCCTTAGGATATGCACAGAGTATTCTTTGGGGAATGCACTTGGTACTATTTCCCAGATTCCTTGATTTAATTCTAAAGTGGCCACTGCTGGGTTTTCGTTTGGATTACAGCTAGGGGAATGGCACTAGAACACTGGGCTTAACCCTTTCTCCATCATCATTTCCCAGGTACAGATTTGTCTCTCCATCCTTAGCTGCTTTGTGAACACAGGCATCTGTATTTCGAGGGAAGTGGCTTCTATTAAAACTAATAGTGATATAGAAGCAACAGCAGAAAGGATTACTCTCCCCCATGTGCTGTTTTAAAATAAAAATAAAGACATCAGAAAATCTGTTTCAGATTGCTAGCATCTTATGTGGAGGCATCCTGAGCTAACCCTGTTTTCATGAATCACTAAAGCAGGAGAGTAGAAATGAATTCCTCTTAGTTTCTTCAACCTTCCAGCAAACTGCACATGAGTGTGCCCAGTGAGTTTCAGTCACCAGATATTTTTGTTTTACTTTTAAAGACCATTTGCCATGATTAAGACTGAAAAGAAGAAAATACATCATTAGAAAGAAACGAGTTAGACCATCCCACTTATTTATCCATCACATGTATTGTTTCCTATCTTTGGAGCAGCATACTTTTCCTGCAGTGTACATTTAATGGCAAAAAACCACAACATTTTTTCAAAATATATTTTGAAATTTCCCCAGGTCAAGCTGTGTTTATATTTCTCTCTTGATTTATTAGTTATGTTTATGCTTTGTATTCCAGCATGTTTTGACCCAGTTACTTTTCAAAGTCATCTGTCAATTGATGGAGCAGCTGTGTTGCTTGGATTAGATGGCAGCTGTTATATGTAGTGACTGGTTATGATTATTATGTGAAATTGTTATGGACAAATTGCCATCAGTCAGTTTAGAATTTCTCTCTAGAATTAAATAGTACTGTGTATCAGAGAAATAGGTGGGAATATAAACATACACTAGTTTTCATTTTCTCTTGGATAGTGGGGCAGAATATGTTTGCTTTTTGTAAAAACAAAGTCTTTCCAGTCTCCTAAATATTTAGCCCCCATATTTCAAACTGCTGCTTAGAGGCAACCTGCTTCCATCATGATTCTGTAGCAAAGATAATGCTGGATCTTGATGTTCCGCTAGAACCTCTCTTTGGTCATAGTTTTGCCCAGCCTGTCTCAAGCAGGTATTGACTTACTTGGGCCTGATAACTTGTATGGAAAGAGAGACCACCAATGGCTAGACCAAGCCTAAAAGCAAAACTTTGGATAGAGTTCTGCAGTCTTAGTCTTCCTTGTAGTAACCAGTCATTCAAGAATGTAATCCTACCAAAAAAATCTGCAATGAGAAATTAGGGAGTAATTCTTCTGACTACCCCTGGACATTTATATATTTGTAAATAACTTTCTTCCCACCCCCTCCAACCCTGGTCTTTCTCTGTTAGTGTGAATCTTCAGTGCATTATAAATTTACAAAACCTACCTTTCTGCCCTCATAAGGGTAACCAAGGCAACAGGAGTTCATCCATTTTTATTCAGGTTTTGTGAATGACCAGATGGTGAAGAATCTTGGTAACATCTGGCAAGTGGCTCCATTCTTCATAAAATAAGAAAAGCCATATTTGTAAAGGAGGTTCTTCTCTATTCAACCTAAAATCAAGTTATTCAGCAGATACATGTACCATGTACCATGTATCTGAAGAGTAGAGCACAAAGTACAAGAAATGGAGCAAATATTCAAAATGTTTTTTGATATTTTCTTGTGGGAAACTAACTTAAACGTTATTTTCAGTTTGGTGTTCATGCAGTGTATGTGTCCTGACAACTTAAATTGTAAGAATGCACAACTAAAGTGACTGTTTACACAAAATAACTTATTTGAAGTGTGAACTTCATCACAAGCTGCAGTTAATGAAGAAACTAAATGTTTTTTTTTCTTAATTTTAGTTTACAGTTATGTCGTTCTCTCTGTGAAAATAAAAGCCATGATAATATGACTTTGAGAGGTAAGTAACCATTGTGTGTCTCTGTTAAAGAAATGTTTCATTACCTTCAGGGCAGTATTGATTTTATCACACTTGCTAGAACATCTGTTTCAGACTGATTCCAGATGCCAAGGTAGCTTTGAATGTGTTTCTGTGACAGCAGCTCTCCCATGGGGTGTGTGTGTGTGTGTGTGAGACCAGTCACATTTGAAATGAAAAGCAGGTTGTCATTATATGAGAGTCTTATTCATAGGAAGAAAGTAAATAATCCCATAGGGTATATGAAAGCCCTTGGGCTTGTCTGAAGTAGCATTGGATGATCCTAGACTGTTTTGGTTAAGGAAACTTTATATCTGTATATAAAGGGAGAGTCTTTTTAAGGCTTCATAGGAGCTGGTCAAGTAACTCTTTTTTTGAGTTATTTTATTTTAGTCAGGTAACACTTAATTAACAGCATTTTATGCAGAGAAAATAAGGAATTATATGGACTTTATTACTTGTGAGTTGAGCAGTTTCATTCTCAAATACACACTAAGTATATTTAATTTGTTTTCTTCCTCCTGTGGTGAAGGAAATGTGGGATGTAGTTTGTAAACTGAAGACAGTCTGATTTCCCCAAGGTTAGAACCTTGAGGTATATTTTCTGAAGGGGATCGTTGTGACCAAAGGTCATGACTTCTTCCAAATGGGGATCTTTCTCTACATGGAATGCAGCCCTTTATATGGTTTTCTTTCCTTGCCAAGCTGAGCTGTACCTTTATGGGTTGATTTCTGGGCCATACAAACCTATGGAGGAGGGTGAGGGTGACAGCAGCAATGAACAGCACAAGGATCAGGTGTAGGGATGTTGTTCCCATGTCACCTGCTGCTGTTCACCTCAGTGTAGGTGTAGCCTATATGTCCTGAATGAATTAAGTGAATTACTGTGTGAAAAATCATAACTATTAGGAGTCAGATTTAATTTTCAGAGTTAGGTAGAGATTTATTGAAAAAAATAGCTATGATTTTTTTTAAGGATCTCATACTGTATAGCAGATGTAATTGCTGGTTTTTAAAATCACAATTCTTAAATAAATATATAGTTAATGAAGAAGTTTGGATAAATAAGTAAATATGAACTGAGAGGGAAATCTAACTTTTAAATAATAGGATTTTTTAAATATGGTGAAATAAAGGTAAATATTTTCTTGGTATAAATATGTTATAAAAATTCCCTCTTTCATCTTAGTTAACAGTGATATCATTTTAGTGCATTTTTATTACGTTCTACAGGTATTCAGCAGATTCTGTATGAACTTGCTTACCATGTTGTAAAAGGAAACCTAAAACACGATCAAGCATCAAATGTTCTCAGTGATGTTATAGTAAGTATATATTTGTAATATTGGTTAAACACATAGTACTTAACCTTGCTTGGTGAGCCTGCTGGATGAGGATCTGCTCTTTCCACTGTTTAGAGGCTGCTTTTAAATTTACTAATAAAATTGAACAAGTTGGTGATCAGCTTCTGTACAGTGTGACAGAATGTTCTATGTGGGTGGTTTGAATGTTAGTATTGCAGTATTCTAGCTTGTTAAATCGGGAGCTGTTTCTGATTCATGTGTATTCGGAAGTCATGGCATTGTTTTAGCTAGAAAAGCAGCAGTGGTTTATGATTAAAATTTCATGGCTGTGCTTTAATTAGCAGGTTGCTCTGTGTAGTGCCTTTAAATGGCATTTCTTGGTTTATTCATTTAGTTCATATGCAGCCCACATTTTTACTGAAAATCTAGGTGGATTACAAAATCTAAAAACAATCAGATAGCATAAGACATCCAATAAACAGTGCAGTAGTACTAGAATTACAGAGTTAGAACAAATGCAAGCAGAAAACTGGCTAAGGAGAAGCTTCGTATAGTTGCAGGCATAGTCTTTAATTCCATGTTTTATAATAGATTACACCTAGTTACCTCTACATTATACTGCAAACGTAGTCTGGCACTTATGTGATATAACATGAGTACTGCTGTATGTCAGCTGTTGCATGGAGACTTATCCACATTTGCAAAAAAGCTGTACTAATCAGGCAACTTTTGCCTTTTTAGGAATTGCGAGATGATATGCCCTCCATCCTAGCTGATGTCTTCTGCATATTAGGTAGGTTCCTTCTTGCTTTTACTGATATTGTCACTTTTCATATCAATCATCCACATGGAAGACAGCCTAGGAGAGGCCTGGTGTTTTAAAGGTTTCGTCTGAAGATGCTGCCATACATAATAATCCATACTGCTCTTCAGATAATATCATAGTTTGATTTCAACAGAATTTATTTAATTGATTTTTAGAAGCCAAGCATTTTGTTTACATAAGTACATTGTACAGAAAAGTAGTCCAAAATGTTATGTTTCCTAATATGGAGCAAACAGATCTGATCTTAAGCAGTCTTTGAAATATTATGAAAAGTTCAATTTCTCTCAATGTTATCACAGTGTCCAAACCCTTGTTTACAGATAGAAATCATTCAGCTGAATAATACTAGAGATTATTTTTTTTAAATGTCATGTGAAAGACGTAGAATGGTATATTCATTGGATTAAGAATTCTGCAAAATCAGTTTTTATCATGGAATGGTCAGACCAACAAAATACCATGTCAGTCATATAAACTAGGTGTGCTAAACTCATTTGTTATATGGGCCGGATCTGACATAAATGAGACTTTGTTGGGCCGGGCCATGTGTGTCATAAAATGTATTGCCAAGTAGCAGAGATATAAACTTTATAACAGACACAGACAAACACAATTAAAGATTTTGAATCTCTCCTGAGTGATCAAGGGAACTGTGCAAAGGGCACTCTAGCTCTTTCCCTCCCTCCCCAGGGGATGAGGGGGCAGAGCCTCAGCCAATAGAAGGAAAAGAGGCTTGGCTCAGTAGCTCTGCTGTGCAATTGAGAGAGCCTGGCAAAGCAAGCCCTCCCTCCCCCCCTTCCTCCCCAAGGGAGGAGCCTCAGCCAGTGGAGAAAATAAAGGCTTTGCTTTGTAGCTCCTTTGCAGTTAAGCAAGCCTTAAAAAGCAAGCTGTGATGCAAAAGGAAGAAAGAGAGGTTGAAGAAAGCAGACTTGGGGCCTGATAGGAACCCTCCAGGGGCCTAATCCAGCCCCTTGGCTGCACATTTGACACCCCTGATATAAACAGTATCTTTTATTATGCCATGGTTCTAATACATGGATAAGCTAAATGACTGTCAGGTTTAAATGCTTCTTATCATGCAGCCAGATGACTGGGTCTTTCTGCATTCATGGCAAATCAGAATTTTCTTGTGATTTCTTTCCATTCAACTCGGTGATCACTGGGACTTTTAAGCAATTAATGGAAAGCTACCTATGTTTATGCAATTGCTTTAGAATGTTTCCCTATTACTAAAATGGAACCCAGAAAGTCTAGCAACCCTATATGTAACCTATCCATCTTCATTGCTCAGTAGCCTAGAAGTCACAGCACTTGGAGAAGCACAATTCTATCTAAGTAGGGAGAAAATCAGCTCCTATCTGAGTTTTAAAAATTCAGGGTAGCTTAAAAGTGCTATGGTGAATGGGTAAAATGCAATTAAGGCAATGATTTCATTCGGAGTTTGGAATACCAGCATATCTACCTGACAAGACTGCAGATGGTAAAGTGTTAAGATGCATTTATATTTAGGATGTGTTAAATCACAACAATACATTGGAATACTGGTAGGGGAATGCCAACTGTGAAGGTTAAGCAAATTCTTCTTGACCCTACTGGTGTACTTTTATAATCCAGATGTTTCAAATTAATTTCAATCAGAAGTCTTAGCTCATTGACATTTACTCTCACCATCAATTCTTTTGAAAGTCCTAGGCATGTTATTGTATAATTCACCAATTTATCCCAGGTGTTTTCATGATTGTCTAATTTAATAAGACCAAGCAAACTTAACTCTGGATCAGATTGCAGGAACTTTAAGCTTTAAATTAAATGCCCTCCTCCATGTTCTAGCTTTGTAAGAGATTTCATCCACCCCAGCACTTAGAACAATACTGGCCATAGGTTTGCCCCCCCTCCGTATACTGTGAAAAAACTTAGCCTTCGATCATTATCCTCAGTAACAGCTTCTATCCATATGCCAGCCACATGTAAAAAATGACCAGCTACCTTGCAGTTAAATACTCTTTCCCAGTGCTATTTGCAGCTGTTATTACTGAAGTCACATGAATTCTTCACAAAAGATCAGCACTGAACAGTACTCCCATGTATTTAAACTGAGTGACCTGTTGCATAGGCAGACTAGCCACAGTCCATTTTTAACCCCTTAGTTTCTGTTTTCTTTAAAAATGACAACCTTAGATTTCGCTACACTAATTACTAAACCTTCCCTACAGCAGTATTTAGAAAATAGATAAGTTCATGAGTTGGGCTTGATTTAAATAATTCAGAGGAGACCAGGTCAGTGGCAGGAGCTTTACCTAACTTCATTTCTGTTATTAAAGTTTTAGCTTCTTCAGCTGAGATAGGAGGCCATGCATTGGTGCCAGAAGATAAAGCCAGCTGAGCTTTTGAGTCAGTCACAGATGAATCAGAAAACAGAGTTCTAAAATGTTCTTTCCAGCAGTCAGCAGACATATGTTATGAAACCAGAAGCCTAGCATTTTTTTTTCTCCATAGTACTCAAAACGCATTTACTGTCTTTCTACTTAACATCCCAAAGTAAACGGGCCCACTCCAGACACAGGGCCTTCTTTTTTTTAAGTTTTACAACAGCTTTGTATTCCCACTTCAGGAAGAGTAGATCCTACAGCATTTCGGTTGAGTTACAGGTTTTAAACTCGCAGTGCATATAATGTATTGCACACTTGAATGCTCTGTAGTTTGCATCAAATCACAAGCTTCCTGATCTGGCTCCAGTGCAAAGGACTAAGCTTACCATGAGTTTGCCTAAACTGCTCTTGGGATAGATAATTAGCTTTACCTGGGACCAAAGAGACTATTTCTAAAGGGAGATGATCACCCCCCAGATGCTCAGTTCTGAGAAATTCAATTAAGCCAAAAAATTCAAAGGAAATAATAAAATAATAATGCTGGCACTGCAGTGGTTTACACGGGTATTATCTCCACAGTTATTAACTTGATGGCAACTGTTGACAATCTTCAAACTGTTATTAGCTGTTAGGGAAGCTAATTTTTGCCTTGCTCCATTTATCTTAACGTCCTTTGACTTTCTTACCCTGACAGGGAAATTAGCTGCAGATTGGTCACCAGAGCTTTTAAGGAAAAGCCCCAGTGCATGCATTCAAGTTGCCTTCAGTGGCTATTAGCCAAGGTTTATTGTTGGAACTCTCTGTCTGGGAACGCTCTGTATTCTTGTGCTGGGGCGGAGCACAGTGGAAGAGCTTCTAGCCCCACTGGTGGACTTCTTGATGGCACTTGGAGTTCTTTTTGCCACTGTGTAACACAGAGTGTTGGACTAGATGTGATCCAACATGACTTCTCTTATGTTCTTATGCTTGTCAACACAAACATAGCCCCCAATGTAAAGAATATACTGAAAGTATTCATTGAATTTACTTCAGTATTTATGCAGAACTGTTTTATCCACATCAGGAGTGATATAGGGATTAATCACTATAAATGAGAGATGTTGAAAATTCAAGTAGAAGGCTGTTGTATGGGGGGATAATTAGGTAATAATGTAATTTCTATAACTAGTTTGTTGAGATAAGAGAAGCAATGCCAACCAAGGGACATCCCTTTTCTTGTGTTTTATGACCTCAAGAGAATAGGTGAAATAGCCTGAAATATATATTTTTTTCTACTGACAGAGTTTCCTGTATTAAGATCATATAGTTTTTAAGGAGTTTCCATGTTCCCTTCATACTCATTGTGATTGTTGTTTCACAGAATGGAGGGCTGAAAATTAGGAAAATGCTACTGTGATGTCATGCCAAGTTTTTTTTCTCATTTGTTTTTTAATAGATATTGAAACTAGTTGTTTAGAAGAAAAAAACAAGAGAGATCAATTCATGCAGCTGGTGTTAGCATGTTTGGTAAGTTTTATTTCCCTCCCCCCATTTAAAAGATAATTTCTGTATTGGTATGCTATGAATTGTTGCTCCCTTTTTGTTGGTTACTCTCTTGTTTTATAGTCCACGTTTAATGTGTTCATGCTGGATTTCATTCTTATCAAATAGACTAAATCATCCATTTGTGTTTAATAACACTCCTTTATCACCCCTCCTGGTTTCTTGAAGCTCAGTCTCACTGAGAAAGTAAAACTATTTAAGCTTTTGATGGTACCTACAAGATTGAATGCTTCTGTCTCTGATACAATTTTTTGAAGACTTGCATGTCAGTCTATGCTGGGAAATCTTCTCTCTTACATTTAGTTTTCTCTGTAGTAGATAAAAAAAATGAAGTGCATTGATGAATTTGAGTGCCCCTAGCACATGATCTAAAGTGGCCCGTTCCAGACCCTTTTATGCAACCATGAAGAGAACTCAGTAAAGAGACATAGTCTCTTTAATTTAGGCTGCACTTTTTTGTTGGTAAGCTAATCAGATGCTGCTGCCCATAATTAATACCTGTGCTATTCTTTTTTTTCCTAACTTAGTACTTAGTTTCAGACACTATACTAAAAGAGCGGCTGGACCCAGAAACATTAGAATCGTTAGGACTTATCAAGCAGTCTCAGCAGTTTAATCAGAAGTCTGTGAAAATCAAGACAAAACTTTTGTAAGTACAAAGTAAAATCTGTTCTAGTCAAGTCTGTTTCTGTGGTAGTTTTTAATATTTTAAACATGGGTCAAATAGTATATTTTTACATTGTTAAAGAATTTTTGGCTGAACATTAGACATATTCTGCTTTGAGCAAGGCATGTTACATAAATATCCCTGATGTTTTTAGTTGAGCATTTGAAGCAGATATATTCTTAATGGCTTAACGTTATAAAAACTGAATCAGCACTTGAAAAGAGGGGTAAGTCTCACATTTGCTTAGGCATAATGCAAAAAAATTCCAGATACATTGATGAAGAGATTACTGGTTTTGAATTGCAGCAAATGCTAACCTTTCATAGTGCACATTTGTCTTTGTTCTTTATCTAACTGTAGTTATAAGCAACAAAAATTCAATTTATTAAGAGAAGAGAATGAAGGTTATGCAAAGCTGATTGCTGAACTGGGTCAAGATTTATCTGGAAATATCACTAGTGAACTGATCCTAGAAAATATCAAGTCATTAATAGGTAAGGCATTTTTACCATGAGAAATGTATCTGAATCCTCCTCCCCCATACAGTTATAAGTTACAGAGGCACCTCAATATTACCTTTAATTCATGAAGCATATCTTAAAAGTTTTGTATAGTTTTTACACACTGATCCTAATAGAAATACAAGTTATGTCTCCTGTTTCCACCTTCTGGTATTTAGTCTAATAAAGATTCTGTATTTGTTACAAAATGCAAACCTGTAGGTTTGCTGATATTGGTATCCTGGCTTATTGAGAAGTTTTGATTAACTCACATTTCAGACTCAGAATATAAAATTATGAGTGCTCTCATGTACTTGATATGTTTATTTGTCTTCAGCAAAGGTAACTGTTTAACTCTGACCTTTATTATTTTAATAGGGTGTTTTAACCTGGATCCTAACAGAGTGTTGGATATTATCTTAGAAGTCTATGAATGTAGACCAGAATATGATGAATTCTTTGTACCTTTGATAGAATCCTACATGTATATGTGTGAACCACAAACACTCTGTCATATCCTTGGATTCAAATTCAAGTTCTATCAGGTAAAATAGATTTCTGCAGCTTAAAACTGCAGATATTTGCAGTTTAAAAAGCTATAGTGGTATTTCTGGTTACTTGGCATTTCAATATGAAATGATAGTCTTGTTTGCTCTAAGTGTACAAAATAAAGTTGACCTTTATCATTCTGATGGTGTTAGCTTTTGGCATTTTATAAAATGTATACTATTCAACACTGTTGTATTACAGCAGCGTTGGTTTGTGGAGGTTCAAAATAATAGAAGGGAAACAATCCTAACATTTCTGTTGTTTTTCTGATCTTATTTTGAGTCCCTTATTGGGGTTTTCAGTATTTTGAGAAGATGGATATAACCCATACAGGTGCTAAAGGTCGCTTGGAAATATACAACAAAATTGGAAAGTCACAGATTGGTTTCCAAATCCATGACCTTTTCAGTGACATGGATATGGTAGATAACAGGCCACCAACGGAAGAAGAAACATGTTTCACTTTAAGTTGGCTGTCACATATTGCTGGTCTCAAATGGTTAAAATTCTGTTTCTGTCTTATGACATCCATAAGATTAGAGAACAATAGAACCTGAAGCTGCTTTAATTTATGTCTACTGGAATTTTTCAGACATGGTCCTCTAGTATGTTCAGAGACACTGGTATAATGGTAAGTGTGTCAGTCTAGGATCTTGAAGTGGTGGTAGCAAGTGTCATCAAGTCACAGCTGATTTATGGTGACCCTGTAGGGTCTTCAAGGACAGAAACATTCAAGGGTGGTTTTCCGTTGACTGTCTTCGTGTTGAGACCCTTTTATTCCTTGGTGGTCTCACATCCATTTACTAGCCATTTACCAGGGCTGACCCTGCTTAGCTTTTGAGATTTGATGAAATTACGCTAGCCTGGACTATTCAGATCAAGGCAGGATCTTAAAGACCCAGGTTCAGATCCTTACCCTGCCATTGAAGCTTGCTAGGTGACCCTGGAACAGTCACTTACTTGAATCTACCTCAAAGAGTTCTTATTAAAATGGGAAAATGGAAAATGTTATAAGCCACTTTGGGTCTCTATTGGGAAGAAAACTAGGGCTTAAATTAAGCACATACTAAAATGATTGTGGAAAAAATGGAAATCTCAGTTGAACACATGGGATGGACATGTATGCACACCTCCTTTGGCAGGACTGGACAGGCTACCCTTTAACTTCTGTGCTCAAGTCAGACAATTCCAGTACTCAAGGGCAGCTGTCATTACCTGAACCCATGGAGCTAGAAGAACATAACAAGTGTAAAATATGTCCTTCTCTTTGCTTTGTTATTCCTGTTCTTCCCTGCAGAAGTATTCCACACATACCTAGAACAGTTGTACAAAGCTGATTTGAAAGAGTGCAAATAATTTTAGAAAATTAAGGAGAATTGCCGTATGGGAAAATATTTAAATATGTCATGCTTAATCTTTATTATTAATAACTTAATCTGTTACACTGTTGTAGGAGCTTTCATTTTAGATGCTTTTTTTGTCTGTGTCAAATTCAGCTTTTTTGTGTTTTTCACAATGGTAGCATTTACCAAATGGCTTTTCTGAAAATTATACTTTTCTCTTAGGAGCCAAATGGAGAGACTCCAGTGTCTTTATACAGAGTTGCTGCAGTTCTTTTACAACATAATCTAATAGATTTGGAAGATCTTTATGTTCATGTAAGTTGTTAAAAGCAAATCAAGAATAAAAATGCTCTTGAAATTATTATTATAGTAACTTAGAATAAGGTTTTATCTCATTGCTAGTTTCTGTGTGTGTGTGTGTGTTCATTCTGGGTTTCCTTATGTCATCAGTTATGCTAGGCTTACTATAATTTTGTCTCTGTTCAGATCAGGTATTCTCATATTAACTATATTTAAGAAAATGTTGTCGGAGCAGGCTTATGTATAACATGCAGTTTTAAATAATGCTATCTGTAGTGCTCATTTCACATAAATAGGTTAACATCAAAGAAGGGCTCCTTGATATATGGTCTTCATGGGAAAGGTCCCAGGAAAGTGGAAGGTTGTTGGGAAAAAAGGGGTTGCACCATTTGCTCATGACTAAGTACCTTTCACCAGCAGCAGAAAAAGATACTAGATTTATATCCATCCCTCCACTCCGAATCTCAGAGTCTCAGAGCGGCTCACAATCTCCTTTATCTTCCTCCCCCACAGCAGGCACCTTGTGAGTTGGGTGTGACTGAGAGGACACTCACAGCAGCTGCCCTTTCAAGGACAACCTCTGCCAGAGCCAAGGCTGACTCAAGGCCATTCCAGCAGGTGCAAGTGGAGGAGTAGGGAATCAAACCAAGTTCTCCCAGATAAGAGTCTGCACACTTAACCACTATACCAAACTGGCTCTGAAGTGATGTGCCGGTTGTGACCCATCTGGGACAAAGATAGCCTTGCCAGATGCCCTTTGGACTGGATTACTGTACTGCTAGGAAACTTCATCTGTTTCAGAGTACTGATCATTAAGTTGGGGTGCATTAGCTGTTCGAAATGTATCCATTTAGTTTTAAAACAGCTCTAGTGATTTTCACTTGTTTCCGAGCTCAATTAAAACTGACATTTTTTTTCACTCAAAGCTCTGTGCTGCTTGCAATCCAAATATCCAAAGGATTGCGTGTTCCCATGCCAGTCTTTTCTGGGGCCTTCCATCATCAGAGACTGAGTGGTGCTTTGAGATGGGGCCTCTTCTGTGATGACACCATGTTTATGTGGCTTCCCTAGAAATCGACACAACTGACGACACAGCTTTGGTTGCCTGATTAAGGCTATTTTATTCATCTGTGCTTTTAATGCATGACAGGTCAGATTGCCTCTGTTTGATTCTGATGCTGTTTTATTGGGTTGGTAGTCTTGTAGTTGAGTAAAGTCCTAAGCAGAGTTGCATTGTTTCAAGTACATTAATTTCAGTTGACTTAAAAGGGTGTAACTCTGCTCAAGATTGCAACCATATTTGAAATCCTGTATTGAAAGGTAGGGTGTTAAAACTTTGAATGACTAACGCTCTCAGTAAACTTAATAGGGGCAATTTGTTACCATGCTCCTGTAAGTTGGAATGTAAAGGGATCAAGAAGGGAGTTGCTTCCCCACTCCTCCTCATGCACCTGCTAATGTGATCTTGAGTCAGCAACAAGTTCTCTCAAGGATGTTCTGCTCAAGAACAGTTCTGGCAGAGCTCTCTCAGCCCCACTTACCTCACAGGGTGTCTGTGGTGGGGAGGGGAAGGGAAAGGAGATTGCAAGTCACTCTGAGACTCCTTTGGGTAGTGAAGGGCAAGGTATAAATCCAATCTCTTCTTCTGCCCTTGTTTCCCAAGGAGGTACCTCTCAAATGGGGGATCATGTAGATAGCTGAAGGTGTGCATTGGGGGCTCTTAAAGACAAGCATCTTTGATGTGTAAAGTGTGCAAAAGAATGAATTACATGGGCCATTGAATAAGGGGGTGGTGAAAGAAAACTCATGCAAATCAAATCAGAGACAAATTCTTGATTTGGGGTTATTTAAAAAAAAAACATAAAGGCTGAGATGTCAGAGAACCTGACAGACTGATTGTTGTAATGGTGACACATCACGTTAAATGTTGGGATTTAAGCAACCTGTCAAAATAATAAAAGCAGCAACATTTACCTAACATGAAATATGCAGGCTTCATTAATTGGGAATAAAATTTTAATTACCACAGCTAGTAAATTCCACAAATTTTAAGCTGTTTTTTCTGATTCATGAATAGGCCAAGAAGCTTTATTGAATGTCACAATTTCATTTATTAAGAAGGAAATTAAAGACTTTTAAAATATGGCACTGTGGTTCAGTGACGAAATAATCTTTTTCTGCAGATTTCTCAATAACTTGTATTTAAGTGGATTCATTAGTGAATGAATCTTTGCCAGACATCATTGAACTTAATTTTTGTTAATTTTGTAAATGAGAAAAATATCTAATATTTGAATAATTCCCTTATTGTATCCAATAATAAAGTGATCAGTCCCATGCCACTGACAAAAGCAGGAAATCCAGGCCACCAGTGGTCAAGGGAAGGGCGTTTACATAATCAGGGGATATTCCCCACTTTATAAATTATCCAAAAGGAATGAAGACACCCCCTCCCCCCGGCCTGATGAAGGCAGAGCATGCTCCAGCACCATTGATTGTTTAGAAAACAGCTGAGAGTTGGTTAAAGGAAGGAAAAATCAGGGAAATCAGCTTGCTCAGAGCCCTGGAACTTACAGTGGATGCCTTAAGGCAATTTTCCTGGGAGTAAGCCACATTGAGTAGGATTCTGAACACCTGCTTTGGGTGGCACTGTTAAGGATTCTCAGAGGGGAAGCTGTAGGAGTATGTTTGTGATGTAGCACTTTTAAAATTATCCCCCTCCTTCCTGTGATACCTTGTGGGTTTCCAGTTTCTTCCCTCTATTAACAAAGTGCATGGTATAGTGTCTGTAGCAAAAGCTGGAAAAGCATCCTGTGTCCGTGCAGATGGGGCAAGGAGAAAGGTCTGCATTCTTAAAGACTTCTTAAGTATGCAGAAGTTGAATTCTTTGAATGTTGAGAGATTTTGAGAAGTTGAATTCTTTGAATGTTGAGAGATTTTGAGAAGTCGCTTGTGTTTGTATGTGGGGGGAAATTGGCCTCAGCCTCCTAAGATGGTGTCCTGGAGGGGAACTATCTGGGCCTCCAACTTCTGTTTCAGATATTAACACTGTGATATCTGGGTATCTGTGATAAACAATGAACTCTAGAAAAGAGAGCATTTATAGGTTAGTAAATCTCCAAACTGCCTTTATAGCTCCTTCCAGCAGACAATACTATTCTTGAAGAACACAAACGAGAAATCGGAGAAGCGAAGCAGATCGTAAGGAAACTTACAATGGTTGTATTGTCTTCCGAAAAGACGGAGGAGAAGGAGAAAGAAAAGGAGAAGGAAGAGGAGAAGACAGAAAAGGTACATCTAGAATCCAGACAGTAGACTGTCTGGAATCGTAACTCAGGTCTGAGATGCTGCTGTCAGGCAGACTGGAAAAATCTGACACTTCAATCAGGCAGGCCCTTGCATGGCTGGGCAGTTCTGAGATCAATATAAATCTCATTTGGATCAAAGAGGGGAGATTCATATGGGAAAACAGGAATGTGCAGTAAGTCTAGAGATTTTCAACAGTCAGCAAGTTAAGTGCTAATGATCAGATCCAATTTCTGCTGATAACAAGAGGGAGGGAGGCCACTGATTGACCCCCAAAAGGTTGTGCCAGGCATCATGGGGATTGAGTATATAGAAAGCCAGGTGGTCTAGATATTGCAGTGAGAAATAGAATTGAAATGGTTACCCTTCCTTCTTTTGTTGGTGGAAAGCTGGTAGGATTCACCCATATATATTTTTCTTGAGTTATTTAATTCAGACCAATATTTCCTTCTGGAAAAGGGATAACTTCTAATTTATGCTTTAAAAGCTTTTCATACCACATCAGTCCACATACTGAGTGTTGTAAGTATCAAAACCGAGGGTAATTTCCTTTTTCAGTTCTTTTAGCAATTTTCAGATCCCCCCCCCAATAGATAACTATTTAATATCCAGTCAAGTTTACTCAGAACATCAGTTGGAGATAATTGGATAGAAGGTGGAGCATGATCAGTGTAAATTACTGCACTTATTTTGACCCTCTTCAAATATTTCAGCAAACAAGGATTCCAGCATTATAGTCTCACAGGGACAGAGGGGAAATGAAGCCTTCATGATTAGAATAAAATTGTAAATGGATAGCTACTAATTTTTCTCATTGCAACCACTGCTGGAAATTTCTCAGTTCTGTTCAGAACTGCTGTCCACCCTCCTTTGGAGACAGGTTCTCCTCTGGAAGGGATCACCTCAAGAGCAATTTAGCTGGACCTGCTGAGCTCTTTCAATTTGCCCACCCCAACACAACCAGAGGGAAAAGGGTGAACAGGCAGCAGGTGCAAATCAGCAGCTACCACCACTCATCAAAGTGGGTCTCTCCAGACTGCCTCTTCTAGTTTCTAAAACCGTTTTTTAATTCAGATTCTAATATATGTAGATTAATACAGTGACTTAACATTTCTTTAATAGAGTGAAAGTCCTAATATTTTTGATGTGCTTTCTTCCCGCTCTCTAGGAATAAACCCAAGATACAATACAACATATGGGGGGGGGGGGACAATTCCTGTGTTAAAAATGTTTTCTCCTGATTATGTCATCTTTTTCAGCCGCCTGATAACCAGAAACTGGGTTTATTAGAAGCAATGTTAAAAATCGGTGATTGGCAGCACGCCCAGAGCATTATGGATCAAATGCCTCCATTCTATGCGACTTCACACAAGCCTATCGCTGTCGCTCTCTGTCAGCTTCTTCATGTGATGATTGAACCTCTCTACAGGAGGTAAAGTGAACTGTGGCTATGGCAGAGAGATTATACAGAATAGCTGCAGCGTGCCTTACTTGGAAACTGACTGTTCATAGATCTGGCTTCACTTGAGCACTCCCTAGATGTTGGCTCAGGTGCTGAACTTTTCACTGAATGCTTACAAACATTCCAGCTGCCCAGAAGGTTTTTTAAAAAAGAAACCTATGGTCAAAAGTCAGGGTGCAGATGGGAACTGCATACCATTCGGCATTGCCAGTTCTGGCAAAGCCCAGTGCAGAGGCTGTACATTCTAAGATGTTTAGTTTTGTAATAATAATGCTAAGAAAGAAAACAGCCTTTGACTTTGGCTTTCTAGAACATGTCTCAAAAGATAAACCTGTTGCTAGTTTTTGGCAACCTTATTGCTTTGTAGAGAAGGATTAATCAGCAGAGGTGCATTTTTGCTTACATATGTGAATTTCCACTTGCGTTAAAGTAAGGATTTTAAAACTGCATTCTGTACACGTAGCTTCTCAGTTGTAGAGAAATAAAATTCATGGTCTGTAGGGATCTAAATTAATACTCTTTGCCAGGGCTTTTTTTGGTAGAAAAAGCACAGCAGGAACTCATTTGCATATTAGGCCATACCCCCGATGTCATCATTGTTTCACATAGGGCTTTTTTGTAGAACAAGCCCAGCAGGAATTCATGTCCATATTAGTCCACATCCCCTGACAGCAAGCCAGCCAGAACTGTGTTCCTGCTCCCTTTACTATATAATTCACTTCTCTTTTACATGGCTTATCAAAATTAATAGGTTCAGTAGTCCTGTTCTGGCTGATTGTGAATTGTGTGGAAGAGTTTCTGAGATGCAAGGATGTAGGCAAAACACAAATCCTATCGATTAAAGTAGTTTGAGACATTAAAGTGTGCTAAATGTAAGTGTTATGTAAACTGTAAAACTTGTGTCTTTTCTCTCTCCCAGAGTTGGAGTGCCCAAAGGTGCTAAAGGAACACCAATTCCTCCTTTACAAAACAAGAGAGCACCAAAGCAAGTAGAAAGCTTTGAAGATTTAAGGAAGGAAGTGTTTAACATGCTTTGTTACCTGGGGCCTCATCTCTCCCATGATCCCATTTTATTTGCGAAGGTGGTGCGTCTTGGCAAAGCTTTTATGAAAGAGGTTGGTGAGCTAGACCATTGAGCAAAGAAAAAAAATGCAATGGCTCTTTCTGTATCCAACAGAAATCTCCAGGGTGATGGGGTCTTCAGTGTATCATTTATGTGCAGAAGGGTGGCAGAGGAGCACAACCTGTGGAAAGACAGCTTTTCTCTTTCAGGAGGGTGGATGCAGGAAAGTTTTTCTTCATGGCTTTGATTCAGTAGGTAACAGGATGGTTTTTGAAGAAGCAAATCTGTGCTGATGACTGTATACAGTTAAGTGCTTGTAAGATGGAAGGATAGTAGTGTTAATAATTAACCACAGTGAAGATACTGAGAGAGATTTCTCCTGTTACTAGGAGAGTACTGTTGACTTATTTAGTCTTGGTCTTGCTTATGGCAAGGTAATTAACTGCAGGATTACACTTTTGGGATTCACATTTGCACTCTCATTTGCCTGGCAGCCTCCTGCGGAGCTCTGTCCTATGTGAAAGGGCTAATAAAGCCCGTGAGAAAAAGAAGCGTTTTCCTTTCTTAGGATTCCCTGACTTGATGAATCCCCTCCTCCAGGCTTTACCCCTGAATTATGCAGCCATTATAACCACTGAAGAGAATTGTTCAGTAGGAAGTAGAATACAGAACTAGAGATGTATATTTAATATGTAGCACAGTGTAGTGATTAGAGTATCAGGCTAGGATCCAGGAGACCCATGTTCAAAACCCTACTCAGCCATGGAAGCTCACATACTCTCAGTCTAACCACCTTCAGAGGGTTGTCGTGAAGATAAAACAAAGAATGTTGTTAAGCTGCTTTGGCTTTCCACTGGAGAGAAATGGAGGCTATAAATGAAATGAATAAATATCTTTAGCATACTATAGCCTAAATATTGTGTTGTAGTATTCTCAATGCATTCATCTTTGATGGTGATAGTTTGCCTAGTGAACTCTAGCTCAGATATGAAGTGCCACTGGAGGGAAGCATTTTGACATCTTCATGCCAATGTTTAAATTATTTTAAGGATCCATATTAAACATAAGAAGGGAGATGTTTCACTGTGTGAGGCAAGGAAGAAAAGCAGTAACTTTATCTGAATATCAAGTTTTAACGATGCTGTCGGCAACCTAGCAGCCAGCCTTGTTTTTACGCTACAAGTGTCTTCTTATTTTCCTTGAAATGTCTCTGTAGATAACTGAAAATGTTATGGCAGGAATACTGGTATGAAAGGTACCAGTTTAGAAGTCTGGAGTACAGGAAATGCTAAGCCCTCAGTAGTTTATTGCAGCCATCACTTCTTTCTTCTTCCATTCTGTTTTTACTCTCCAGTCTCTAGCATTTGTCTTTTAAATTGCAAGCAGGCTGTTTGGAAGGCAGGTGGCTAAAGAGGAAAGGCAGTTAACAAACATTTCCAGGGTCTTAAAATGCTAATCCAGACAATGAATAACATGAATGCATAAACAAGAGATAGTGATGGAAGCTATAATGGGAGTCTTCATAGCGAGGTGTTTCTTCAGGAATAGAATTACAATTGTATTGTGGTTGCATGTACAGATACTGTGCAATAAATAAATCTCTGTTGTTGCTTTGGAAGAAAAAATTACAACCCTTTTTGTGCAGCAAAGCATTCCATGTAATTTCACCGTTAAATATCTGACAGCCACAGTAGTTTTCCCGTTAGGTACAATGAAATTAGTCTTCTGACAATTACAAGTTGTTAACAGATGCTTAAGTACTTGGGTAAGCACTTGTAAATCTAAGCTGGAATTTGGCAGTTCTCTGACAAACGTCTCTGTAAATATCACCTTTATAATATAGTATGTTTTGCTGAAAAGCATCTGATGTAGCACTATGGAGACCTGATGGTAGTAAATTTGAACACTTGTTTCTAGATCTGCTTTTTGGCCTCTGAAGGAATCTCTACATCTGCCTATAGTAATTGCTGGCTTCAGCAGGTGCCTACAACAAGGCGAGAGCTGGTACTGCTCCTCAATCAGTTCTTCACTTTCTCTAAAACAGCAGAGAGGCCCAAACAATTGATTTTTTTTGCCAGGGTGTTTTGCTTCCTTGTTTGCTTTAGTTGCTTCTCTCAGTTGTGCCCTTGGTCTGAAACAATTATATTTGAACAGTGGTTTTGTTTTACTTCTGTAGTACCAATCTGATGGCAACAAGCAAGAGGATAAAGAGAAAATGGTGAGCTACGTTGAACTTTTTACATAATAGCTATACTTTTCCAGCACTGCTACCTTTGTCAAAAATACTCCCCAACATTTAGCCTAAAGCTGGAATAGGCATCATGAAAGCTGGGAACCCACTGAAGCGATCCTGTTAAATGCTACTCTCTTTGTCTTGAGAGCCAAGAATCATGGCAGAAGCAAATTGTACAATCTTTGTGACTCCCAAAGTAGAAGTCTAATAATTCAGATCCTGAGAACTGTATTCGTGTGTGCGTGCACATGGGCACATGCATCACTACACTCCCCTCCCCCAAGCAGGTCTGTCTATTCATTCAACTGGATAATTGGCTCTGGGGAGGAGTGCACTGCTCACAATTCAGTGTCCATGATTATAATTCCATCTCACTTGCATTATTTTTATTTTACTAGCAATCTTTGTTGTTAGGTTCAAATGTTGAAACATTTTCTAATCTGTTTACTGTCTGAGAACTCTTTGTCATACTTGTAATCTGCCTAGAGTCCCACTGAGATGGGTGGATGAAAATAACAACTTGAGGACTTCTGGGTTTTTCCCATAGCCTTCCCCATCATCAGCTCTTAGTAAAGATCACTTAAGCCGCCTGGTGCTACTGCAGCTGCTCCTCTGCCTGATATAGAGCATAGTGTTTTGGTGGGTGAGATTCACACAAACCTATCATGTAGGAAGTACATCATGACATTCTTGTGTGAACATAACCCACCAAAACACTACTCTCTGTACTGTTCACAGGGAGGACTGCAGTACATCCCATTTCCATTTGCCTGTGTTAAGGATTACAGAATTATCAGCTACATGGAGTTAGTGTGGTGTAGAGAGCTTAGTTTAACAAGAACTTAGTTTAATAAACTTGTAGAATTCTTGAGTAAGCAAGATAAATAGCTGTTCTTTGGATTTGTCCTTGGAATGGGATTTGTTTATTTTGTGTGTTGCAGTTGGTCTATATTTTTTTTGTTTTTATTTTGTTTTTCATCCCCCTCAGGAAGTATTATTCAGTTGTTTGCTGAGTATTACAGATCAGGTCTTGCTCCCGTCTCTTACCTTGATGGACTGTAATGCGTGCATGTCAGAAGAACTCTGGGGGATGTTTAAAACATTTCCATACCAGTACCGGTGAGTACTTGCTTGAAAAAGATGTATTTGGAAAATTATTTTTACAGAACTGTCTAAATCACAGTGTGTGTGTGTTTGTTTTTTATTTGCTTCTTACAATATCCGATAGGTACCGTCTCTATGGCCAGTGGAAGAATGAAACATATAATAGCCACCCACTGCTCGTGAAAGTTAAAGCTCAGACAATTGATAGAGCCAAATATATAATGAAGTAAGTCGGTTTTAAGTTTGTTCTTTTACTGGAGACTGTAGGTGAGATTCTAAAGTGGCTTTCTGTTTGCACAAACAGTTGATTATTAATAAAAATATATATATATTTATTTTTGTATAAAATAAATATATTTATTTTTTGTAAAACAAGGCATACCCTTATGGATTTATTATGCTTTCTTCAGTGCTTTTGCATTAGTAAAATGTTCAGGCATGATCCAGAAAAATTAAGCATTCTAAGTGACATTGCTTTGGGGCGAAAGGTTTAAGCATGCATTTACTCCCTCATTCAAATCAGCGGTACTTCAGATCACTTTGTCTGGATAGTACATGTAATAAAATCATTGCACAGGGCTGTATTCCTCATACATTATTGTAGCTCAGCAGGTCCCCTGTGACTGTAGTTCAGCCATGCTCTCTCATTGCTCATTCTGCTACATTCTTTGGCCACTAACACCCGAGTACTAGCACACAGTCGTGTATGTGTGTATATGCATGTGCAAGGTTATAGGGAAGTGTGATAGTCAGACCTGGGATGGAGTTCATCAGTGTAGGGAGAAATGGGAATGCTGTGCATGCATTGATCTCAAAGCAGCAACTTAGAAGCTGGGACAAGGCTACTTTAATTGTACTAGCCTACATGATAAGACAACATATACTTGAAGTAGTTCACATTTTACACCAAACTACAGATATTACATTAGTAAACCAGACATTTGCCATCCCTTGTGGTATGATGTACTGTAACTTTTGAACAGACAGACTGGTTTGTGCCTGATGAGTCAGAAACCCTGATAATGACGTTGGTTTGCCAGTAAGGCTTGACAGAAACAAAGACAAAAACCCTCATAGTCCATATGAACCTCTTCTCCCTGCCACAGCACATTGCGCATTGTGTCAATGAAGTCCCTGGGCTATTGTCACTTGTTCACCTATTTTGTCCTTTTTCTTGTGCCAGTTCAAAATAGTAAAGGATTGTATATGAAACTGTATATGGTTCCTCCCACCAGCAAGGAAGGAAAAAGTAGACTTACTCCCCATTTACAGGGAAATAGATGCACATGTAGTTGAGAGTGGAAATACGAAACAATGTATGAGGGAACTGAGTTGTTTTGATGTCTCCCATAGGCGACTAACCAAGGAAAATGTAAAGCCTTCTGGAAGACAAATTGGGAAACTGAGCCACAGCAATCCAACCATTTTATTTGATTATGTATGTGACAGATAAGTATGATGCTACATTGCTCTTTCAAAACCCCATTAAAGTTACCAGAGTTGACAAAATAAGCTGTGTATTTTTAAACATGTTATTGAATGCAAAATAGATTGCTTTTTAAAAGTGTGCATGGTGTGATATTTGACTTTTAAAAAGTCTGTAAACAGTATAAGTGGTCTCTGTAAGTATCTTGGGAGGAACTAATTTTTATTTGGTTTTTTCAGATTTTGTCTCAGATACAGAAGTACGATAATTTAATAACACCAGTGGTTGATTCGTTGAAATACCTCACTTCACTGAATTACGATGTCTTGGCATGTATCCTTTTGTCAATCTCATAGCTGTCTGCCTTCATTGGCCCCTGCTAGTCTTCAGTTTCACCCTCTGGTTGCTGCTGACAGTTTTTTATTGTTATGTTGAAGCCAAGGTAGAGGCTGATCGTAGCCCTTCCAAGTTTAATATGATAGTGCTGATTGTTGAAAGGCTTATCTTGTACCTTAATGAGGAGCTTGCAGTTTTCTTTAGGACATCTGGTCTCATTACTGTGGTGAAATAGCTGTAAACATTTCAAAAGATAATGTTATATTTCTAAATTTTCAGACAAGTGAACTGTGATTAGGGGTATCATTTAACAAGAACTCAGTCCCAGATTTCACTTGAGTGGTACATTTCAATCTGGTTGGCCTTTCCTTGTATGGGACTATTGCTTCTCCCAGAGCAATTCCTTAGGGTGTTGTTTGTTCTTGATGTAAGGATGGTGGAATACTTTTCCTGAAGGTACAGGCTGTATGAGCAAGTGAGTGAAAAAGAAGTTGTAAATGCTTCAAAATGACAGATCTTTTCTTGAGGTGGCAGCCATTCCAGGTTTATTTTGCTCTGATATCACGTCGCTTCCTGTGTGCAAATGTGGCAGTCCATTTATTTAAAAAATGGTGTTGAATAATTCATCCCTGCTGTATATAACTCATTTTGAGGGTGAATCTTGCTTAACTTAAAAAAAAAAAGATTGCATTATTGAAGCGTTGGCCAATCCTGAAAAGGAGAGGATGAAACACGATGACACTACAATCTCCAGTTGGCTGCAAAGTTAGTATTTTTAAAAAATAATCCAAATCTCTGTTTCATTGCCTGGGGCTAGCTGGAGCTAGCATTGCCTGTTGCTGTTAGCAGCTTGGAGCTGCTGCCCTGCATTTTCCTTCCCTTCTGCTTCAGTAATGTTTGCTTTCAGGGAAATGTACAGTTAGAGCCACATCACCAAATTGCTGCTCATGAGTCAGGAAGGAAAGCAGTGATCTCAATAAATTACCTTTAAAGTTGTAAGGATACCTGTATCCAGGCCTTGAATTCAGTAGGAGCTCACAGGAGCACAGTTCCTGAACCTTTCTGAGGGTTCCCTTCCTCCCCACCACCTACCTACCTTGTCCATTGAATAGTAGTTGCAGCTGCATAACAATCCTTGGATGAGCTCCACCACCTATTTTTCTACAAAATGACCCCTGCCTCTATCTTGCTTGCAACACTGAAGAAGCAGGTTTTTAAAATGCAGTGACCAAATTCACATACAGTACTTAAAAGCTGATTTTTACAGTGATCACACTTGGATATAAGCTGTGTCTTTTCTCCCCACCTGCTCTAGGCTTAGCTAGCTTCTGTGGTGCAGTTTTTCGAAAATACCCTATTGAACTTGCTGGTCTACTCCAGTATGTGGCAAATCAACTAAAGGCTGGGAAAAGGCAAGTAGACAGTCGTATGTCTTTGTTGCAGAAGTATGCTTTGTTGCAGATGTATTGATGAAATAATGTTTGCTTGCCATTGTGAAATGTAGGGCTAGCGATGTTTCAGTACAGTGGTCTTCAGCCTACAGATCAGGACCCTCAGGATGATTGTGCAGCCCCACCTGCTGGACTGTTTCCATAGAGCCAGTTTCCTTTTGGAAGGACCTGATGCATGCTGTGCAGGCATAAAAAGCAGACAAGTCCTCCTGCCTTACTTTAGAAGAAGAAAATTGAATTCATATCCCATCCTTCACTACCTAAAGGAGTCTCAGTTGTAAGGAGGAGAAGGGAAAGGAGATTGTAAACTGCTCTGAGATTCCTTTGGTTAGTGAAGAGGGGGGTATAAATCCAATCTCTTCCTCCTCCTCCTCCTTCCTCTTCCTCTTCCTTCTCCTCCTTACTATGGATAATTTCCTGATGCTTGGTTTGTCCTTAGTCCTCTTGGTCTGTTCTCTGTGGTCCTGACCTTGACCACTGGCATGTCATAAATCTGGCTGCCCCTCGTACTCACATTCTTGTAGCTTGGTGGGCTCCATGCTTTGGGGATCCTGACCTTGGAAAAGTTGAGGATACTTTTTTAGTGGATATATTCTGGCGTGGTTGCATCCCACAACTCAAGCAAGGTGTAGACGGAATACCTACTACAGTTGTGCAGATCTAGATGCAAACCTGCATGTTCAGCCACATTGCAGTGCATGCCATTTTCATCAGCTCTGCACTGTGTGGATGCTGCTGTTCAAGAGAGTTACCCAGCTGCTACTGATTGCATGCAGCAGCTTCTTGCCCTTGGCCATGTCATCTGTGCTTCATCTGTAAGAAATTTTGGGAGGATGTTGGTTCTTTTTTTTTTTACAAAGCCCCCTGAAAGAACACTGTGCAATAACTACATTTTCAAAAGCATGCATGCTAAAAACCCAGCCACATGCTTCCAGTCTATGATAATTAGCACCTTTAAATGTCTTGATACTACTTAACTGAGATTACAGTACCGTGAATTACCGTTTGCGGTGCTCACACTTCAGTCCTTTTTAATGGTTCTCATTTTTTCTCCATAGTTTCGACCTACTTATTTTGAAAGAGGTAGTACAAAAAATGGCAGGGATAGAAATCACTGAGGAGATGACCATGGAGCAGCTAGAAGCCATGACTGGGGGAGAACAACTCAAAGCAGAGGTGTGTTGGCAGTTAATTTTTTTGATGACTTTGGCAAAAGTGCAGTAATAGAAGTTTGGAATGTTTCACTTGTGAGTGTGTCTGTGTTTAAAAAATTATTGATTGACTCAACAACAGAAGGAAAAAAAATACTGGTAACTAAAGTTTCTTCAAAGCAAATAGAATAAACATGTATACTCATGACTAGTCATCTTGTATACAGCCAATCTTGAGGCAGTTGCACTGGTTGCCAATTTGTTTCCACATTAGGTTCAACTGGTTATAACTGTTAAAGCTCTAAATGGCCTGGGACCAGCATACCTTGAAGGACCACCTCTCCTGATATAACCCTCCATGCTGCTTATGCTTATCATTGCACAGTTTTTCAGGAAGTCTGTTTTACATACGCCAAGGTGAGGGCTTTTCCCATCATGGCTCCACCCTGAACGAGTGCTTTATCAGAGGAAGCACGTGCCCTGCGGGACCTGTCAGGATTCCACAGGGTGTGCAAGGCAGAATTGTTCCAGCAGGCCTTCAGGACCGCCTCTCCTCATATGAACCCCCCTGGGCTCTGAGGTCTGCTGCTCAATATCTTCTCATAGTCCCTGGTCCTAAGGACGCCCAGCTGGCTTCAGCGGGGGCCACGGCCTTTTTGGTCTGGACCCCTACCTGGTGGAATGAGCTCCCGTTGGAGATCCGGGCCCTGCGGGACTTATCAAGGTTTCGCAGGGCCTGTAAGACGGAGCTCTTCCGCCAGGCTTTTAATTAATCCAGCGGGCATCTTTGAAAGTCATCACTTCCCCCAGCATTTCACCATTATGGTGTTATGTTATTCTGTTAACCATCAGCTACATGCTGTTTACCATCTATGTCTGTAAGATTGTTTACTGTGCTGCTCCTGTTTTGTAATGTCTATTTTTATGATATTATTTTAACTTTGTTATTTAATTGTTGTAAGCTGCCCTGAGCCCACTTGTGGGATAGGGAGGATATAAACCTAAATATTAAATTAATACTTCTGTTTTTAACTGTTACTGTTTTGCCAGATGTTTTCTCTTTTGAATCGTTTCTAGGTTCTGGTAGAATGTCAGTTGTTTTAACTGTTTTGATGATGGCGCTTATAATTTTGTTGAATTTTTAAAAATACCGTGAGCCAGCCTGAGCCCCACATTGCAAGAGAGGGATGGGATATAAATCTCAAAATAGTATACGCATAATAGTCCCAGTCCCTTAACAACAACAAAAGAATTTATTTGCTAAATTTATACGCTACTCTTCTCCCCATTGGGGATCCAAAGTGGCTTACAACATTTTTCCCTCCTCCATTTTATCTTCACAGCAAACCTGTGAGGAAGGTAGGCTGAGACTAGGGTTGCCAGCCCCCAGGTCTGAGTAGGAATCCCCACTTTTGGGATCTTCTCCCCACCGCTGACCAGGTGATATCCCTGTTGTGATGTCATGCAGGCGTGACATCATCACGCTGTGGACTTTGTGTGGGGATGCCCTGGTTTGAAGGCAATTTTGCCATAGAAGTTTGCCCTCAAACCAGAGCACCTTTCACGTGATGTTATGTTGGAGACATTGCTGTTTGGAGCAGAGCCTTTCCCCCCTTCCAGAAGGCTCACTCACTCCTCCCCCCCCCCCCCAGTGGCAAAAGGTGAGAACCTGGCAACCCTAGCTGAGACTGGTCCAAGGTCTCCCAGCAGTGTAGCAGAGTGGAGATTTGAACGAAGGCCTTCCCAATCCTACTTTGACACTCAATCATTATACCACATTAACCCTGATATTGGGAGGGTGTGCAAATTTGTGCTGAAGCAGGGAGAGTATTTAGAGTTCTCCTAATGAAAAGAATCTGTAGGTAGTCAAAGGAATAGCCAAAAAGTTGTCTGCTCCTACAGGTTCATCTTCCTTGTGCATCTTGTGATATTTTAGGGTGAGGGATAAATTTTGGTTTTTACTAATTTATTTCACTTGTTTGGTCAGGGTGGATATTTTGGCCAGATCAGAAACACTAAGAAGTCTTCACAGCGGTTAAAAGATGCACTTTTGGATCATGATCTTGCTCTTCCACTGTGCCTTCTCATGGCTCAGCAGAGAAATGGTGTGATCTTTCAAGAAGGAGGAGAGAAACATTTGAAACTTGTGGGGAAATTATATGACCAGGCAAGTAAAAACTGTTTTGGTGTTCTCCATATCCTTCAAGGGAGGCAAGGTGGCATGATATAGCCTGATCTTATCAGATCTAGGAAGTCAGGGCCAGAAGGGAGACCACCAAGAAGGACTGCAGAGAAAGGCCATGGCAAACCACCTCTACTTTTCACTTGCCTTGAAAGTCCCTTACTGGGTTGCCCTAATTTGGCTGTAACTTGATGGTACTTTGCACACACACACATCTGTAAGGAATCCAGAGAGCAGAATCTGTGTTACATGGTGCAGAATTTAATTAGTTGGCTGTCATGACAAGCACAGATGCAGAATAGTCACAAAGATTGGGGGGGGGGGGGTGATAGTTCAACCCACAGATATGTTGGGCTCAAGCATTCATCCCAAACCTGTCAGCCAGGAATCCTTTGGGTAGGAAGGCCCCAGGTCAGAACTACCTGAGATGATGTTTGCTGGCCTGGTTTCTTTCAAGGAATTTGCACCCATGTAACCAACCGTCTCTTGAACACCCACTTCTTCCTGGGAACTTCATCTCCTTTACTGAGCAGAACTGACCCTTGGAGGTTTCTACCTATGAAGGAAGTGGAGGGGGTGACCAGGCGAAGAATGAGTGAAGGGGCTTCACTTTGGCTTTTATGAGACATACAGGACAGGGCTGTACCCCAGAGCAGCATTGAATACATACAGCTGGTCTGCATGGCTCACCAGACACAGAAATGACTGCACACTTATTTGGCTATGCAGGATTGTCCTGTTTGAAACATTTTCAGTAATCAGGTGAAACACTGCCATTTATCATGTCATTATGCACTGAGGAAGGCATCCACATTCTGTTATTGGCACTTGTACATAGCAGTAATATATCAGCTGTATTCTTAGTTTTGAAGAATGTTGAGTGTTGTTTAAATTGGATCTCATTCCATGGAAAGCATCCATTGATGCTTTTTGTGCTTCTCTTTTCAGTGTCATGACACTCTGGTACAATTTGGTGGATTTTTAGCATCCAATTTAAGCACAGAGGATTATATTAAGCGAGTGCCTTCTATCGATGTTCTCTGTAACGAGTTTCATACCCCTCATGATGCTGCATTTTTCCTTTCGAGGCCTATGTATGCACACCATATTTCGGTAAGTACAAACATTCAGTTCATCTTCATTCTAGATATGCAGTCCTGACAGTTCTGTTGGCAGCTGAAACTTGATCATTCCATAGATCCATTTGGGGACCTCACAAAGATCTGCAGTGTGCTGTATTCAGTGGATAGCTCTGTTCAGACATCTCACTAAACCATGGTTAAGGAAGCTTAACTCTGGTTTAGTAGGGTGTCTGAATTGACAATTTATGATATGCAGATGGCCAGCAAACCAGAATCAGAAACTGGTGTGAAGTAGAATTGCAGGCTTCAATTTGTGCTGCCCAGAATTTTTTTCGGACATGTTTTGATAAAGTGGTAGGGACTCTGGGGTGTTCTTTAGTATGTACTGCCTGTTGCTGTAAGGACGATCCTGCTATGTAATTCCTGCGCTGTTTAATGTGTAATGCTAATGCTTATGCTTTGTTTCAGCTTGAGTTCAGCTCTGTTTTCAGATTTCTGCAATCCAGACTTCTCTTTTATTGTTTATGGAATGTCCCATTCCTGTTGATTTAAATTGTCTTACACTTTGTAATTATCCTTGTTTTCTATGTGTGTGTGTGAGTACAATGCATGATTGATTGTGTGTGCATGTCTTTTTTTAATTAGTCAAAATATGATGAACTGAAAAAAGCTGAGAAGGGGAATAAACAGCAGCAAAAAGTTCACAAATACATTACATCATGTGAACTTGTGATGGCTCCTGTTCATGAAGCGGTGATCTCCTTGCACCTTCCCAAGGTTTGGGATGACATCAGTCCGCAGTTCTATGCTACGTTCTGGTCACTGACAATGTATGACCTCGCCGTACCTCATAGCAGCTATGAGAGGGAAGTCAATAAACTCAAAGTCCAAATGAAAGCAATTGAAGAAAATCTGGAAATGGTATGTAATATTCTTGCTGTTGCTTTCTGTGCTTGGTTACCATGAAATTTTACAATCATTCCAGTTCATGACATTTAAATATATATATCATATATATATATATGATACAGGGAATCTGATAGGTTTAAAATAAATAGCATATTTTGGTACAAGGTCTTTGGTATGTGTCAATCATAGTAACCTCCAAGCATACTTAATTTCTATAAGACCACTCTTCTACCAGGCAGCAGAAAATGTATGATGCATTTCTAGAGGCCTAATTCTTATGGACCCAGCATGGTTGTGGGCTGAATATCAAATTCATTTGCAGCGTTCTGGGTTTTTTTTAGCCTCTAAATAAAAAGAAAAAAGAAAAAGAGCGCTGCACTGCCCTTCAGGATAAACTTCTAGAAGAAGAGAAGAAACAATCTGAGCACACTGAAAGAGTGCTACAGAGACTGAAGTTGGAAAAGGATAATTGGCTTCTTGCAAGTAAGTAGGGTGGGACTTTTTCGTGTGACCCATAAACACGCACATCAACTGCTTAAATAGAATTATAACATTCTGAGTACAGATGCATTTTTGTGCATTGTGTTAAGCATGCCAGCTCTTCTGTGCTGAGTCCTATGGTCTGTTGATACTTTAATTTTTTGTGAAGTTTCATTTCAGAAGTATAGATAGGAGCCAGATGTTTCCCAACCCAGAGTTGATTCCCATGGTTTGTAAATATCTTAGTGAAGGTACAGTTGGCAATAATAGTTTAATCTAGTATAAGGCACTATTGTTTTGTCATTTAAATTCAATAATTGCTTGTGAGATCAGTTGAATTTTCCTGAGTATGCCTGCATTTTCAGCTTTATGCTCTAATGCTTAAGCTTTGGTGCTGATATCTAATTGCCACATTTCTGTAAGATCCTTACAGCAGCAATGTAATCAGTGTTGCTGTGTCCCAGCTGGCTTGATCAGTAATTTCAATCTATGTACGTTTTTATGACTGAAAATAAAATGGACTCAAAATTGACATTCTGGTGACAATAATAACCTTTTTTAAAAAACCCTGCTTTGTACAGAGTCTACCAAAAATGAGACCATAACAAAATTTCTACAGTTGTGTATATTTCCTCGCTGCATTTTCTCTGCCATTGATGCCGTCTACTGTGCCTCCTTTGTGGAACTGGTGCATCAACAGAAAACGCCAAATTTTTCCACGCTTCTTTGTTATGATAGAGTAAGTACTGGGTCACTCTGTCCTTCAGTTGATTTTGTTTTGTGCTCTGTAGAGGCAACAGGTGAACCTTTCTTCCAAGGAAAGGTGATCCAGCATATCTGCTGAATTTCACAATCTTTCATTATCTGTAATCTAGTTTGATAACTTCAGTTAGTCCTCCAATTAATAGGTCCAGTTAATAGGTCATTAGCTCCAGTTAATCTCTTTGATAAGGCTGGCTATTTTGGAAGTGGTCTGAAAGACTATGGGTATGAACAACAGAAATTTCTGGATTCCACTGCTAACTTGACAGTATAAAAGTTTAAAGCTTGATAGGGTTTTTTTTTTTTTTAAATTGGAAAGTTACTTTTTAGCATAAAGTTATTTGGGGGTTATACAATCACCTTAGTTTCAGTAGTACCCAGATAATTTGACATGAATCTATAAATAATATGTGAAAAAAAACTTCAAATTGGACAGGAGGATTGGGTTTTTGCTTTTAAATACTCAAAATTTTATTAAAACAAAGCAATGATGTGTTTAAAGCATGGAGCCTAACTTTATTTTCAGTGCATTCTTATTGTGTGGGTGTCTGTGTTTTAATTTCCCTCAGGTATTCTCTGATATAATCTATACAGTAGCAAGCTGTACAGAAAATGAAGCTAGTCGCTATGGAAGGTTTCTGTGCTGTATGCTCAAAACTGTAACACGGTGGCACAGCAGTAGAACCATATATGAAAAGGTATGTCAATCACACAGAATGCTCCCCTGAAAGTCTGCCATACTTAATGCTTCTCTACATAATTCCTTTTTAATGCTTCTAGTGAAGGAAGTGGATACTATTGCTGGCCCAAGCAAGAATGACTACACCATAGACATAGACATCCATGCACCTGTCATCAGAAGAATTCAGATTTTCAACACATTCCCCTGCTCCCAGAAAGTTGATTAGTGGGATTGCTGGACTCATGTGAACAGTCAGAAAGCTGCAGTGAGGAGGAGGAAGGGGTGCATTCAGTAGAACACATTATCTTGGAAGGGGATGCTAAGTTGAGTTTACAAGCAATGGAGGGTGTGTGCAGGACTGCTGCCTCTTCTCCATCTGACAGCTTCCTCAGTGGCAGGAGGGAAAACCGTCTCCCACCTAAATCTAGGCAACAGTGGAGGTGTGCCTTCCCCCTGACATGACTATAATCTTGAGATGCTGGTTTTCAGTAGCAGGCAGATTAACCTTTTGGCGTTTCCAGAATTGCAAGATATCCATCTCTCTGAGTACTTTGAAATGTGTACATTTATTCTTTATCACCTGCTTGAATAAAGCAAACTCCCCCTCCCCCTTTCTCCATTCCTAGGACTGTGGCAACTATCCAGGTTTCCTCACTATATTACGAGCAACTGGTTTTGATGGTGGGAACAAAGCTGACCAATTAGATTATGAAAATTTTCGACATGTGGTACACAAGTGGCATTATAAATTAACCAAGGTAAGCAAGGAATGTTCACAAGCTATAATAGTTCTGCTGTTGATGGATCACACCTTGACTATATCTTTCCTTGTTCATTCTAGGCTTCTGTACACTGCCTCGAAACGGGTGAATATACACACATCAGAAACATCCTGATTGTGCTGACCAAAATCTTGCCATGGTATCCCAAAGTTGTGAATCTGGGCCAGGCCTTGGAAAGAAGAGTTGACAAAATCTGTAAAGAGGAGAAAGAGAAGAGACCCGATCTCTATGCATTAGCTATGGGGTAACAAAACCTTCCTTTAAAAAATGGCTAAACAAGAAACACTTCCAAACGCCTATGAATGTTTTTAGCCTTTCTTACAACTCTAGGTTGACTTTGCCCCACCTTGGAAGATAGTGCCCCATCTGTCCAGAGTCTGGTGTGAGTGTGGTTTCAAGTGTTTGTTTTAGGTGATACATGTGAACAACAAACCTTCCTAGGCAAACCGAATCAGGATTGCTCTTCTATTCTTTTCTGCCCCTTCCCCCCATTCACCTTGTGTAGGTTTTGATAGCAGGACATGTTAACAAGTAAGAGAGACAAGGGCAACCAAAAGAAATACTAGTACAGGATTATTAATATGGGATAGAAATATTTATTCTGCAGATATATATAAAACTTGTACATTTTTAAATTAAGGTCTTCTATATAAAATCACACCTGTGTTTGCTTTGGCATCATGTTTTTGTTGCTTGTTTTTTTTAATGAAAGCTAATCTCCTTTCTGTGTTCCAGAAAGACTTTAAAGCAGTACCGTGCTATTTCTTAATAGCACCAAAGGTTTGCTTGCTTATTCTTTTCAGTACAGGGGGTGAGATATGTTTGATGGCAGAGATATTGAGGATTAAGGTCTCCTAAGTAAGTGAGATGAAGAGCGTTATTTGATTCAAATGTATGGAATTAGCTTGGATGGGAAAACCTTAAGCAACTTGCCTTCAGAAAGGAAATGGATCTTCCCAAGCGTCTGCTCTCTTGTCTTTGGTTGTATCGCAGTTGTAGTTGTTTGTGCATATTTAACACTTTGTGCGACTTTCAGCTATTTTGGACAGTTGAAAGCTAGAAAACCTTGCTTGGTCCCTGAAAATGATTTCCACCACAAGGACCCACCCACCAGGAATGCGGTACCTACAACAGTGCAGAACGGGCCAGGTGGAGCTGGGCTGCCTCCTTCGCTGACAGTAAACGCAGCTAAACTGGAAGAAAGCACTGCTGAGGAGACCGGTATGGCAGTAGTGAAAATCCCGCCCCCCCCCCCAAAAAAAAAAACAGCCAGAAAAACATAGGTCTGGTTCACACATGCCTTTTTTGTTGACTCAATAATCAGTGTCTTTGATGGAATTAAAGGGGTGTTGTGGCAGACAAATTCAAGGAAGCTCTGTCAATAAGTGGTGATAAGGCATGTTGGCTAAACAGAACCTCCATGTCCAGAGGTAGTATATCTCTGTATACCAGTTGGGCAGTAGCAATGCCAGGTGGAGGCTTTGGCATCTGTGCTCTGTTCATAGGCCTTCCAGAACCATCTGGTTTGCCACTGATGGAAACAGGTTGCTGGACTAGAAGGATCACCAGGGCTTTTTTTGTAGGAGGAACTCCTTTGCATATTAGGCCACACACCCCTGATGTAGCCAGTGGTCCTGGAGCTTACAGTAGGCCCTGTACTAAGAGTCCTGTAAGCTCTTGGAGGATTGGCTATATCGGGGTGTGTGGCTTAATATGCAAAGGAGTTCCTGCTACAAAAGAAGCCCTGATCACGAAGTCTGATTTGACAGGACTGATTTTACAGATTGGAGCTATGTTGATTCTATAACCCCAGGGGTGGCCAACAGTAGCATGGCCAATGGCTGGGGCTGATGGGAGTTGTAGGCAAAAAACATCTGGAGAGCTTCCATTGGCCAGCCATGCAAGTATTTGATAAGAGGCAGTTAGCTGTAGTGGCTCACACACACTGGATGCTCTGGTTATTTAGGTTTTGCTCATGCATGTGTAAACCAACCCTCATTATTAACCCATTGGGCAAGATTCAGTATGCTAAATATGTTGTATTTATTTGTAGATAAAAATTAGGCCTCTCTCTCTTTCTTTTCCCCTCAAGTAACTACAATATGAGTAAATTTGTGGAAGTAGTACCTGCATTTTCATTATCAGCATTGCTTATTAAAAAGAACTGGATTCACTTGGTTATTTAAGTAGAATATAATTGGTCAATAAGTCTTTATATGCCACTGAGCCACTAAGACCAATATCTGTATCTTTGTTGTAATTATTTTCACAGACAAATTAAAGGAGAAATCTCAGGGTGCTGTAAAAGTAATTAATAAAGCTGCCAATGCCACACCGAAAGTGACTGCGAGTAATGGGAACAGTGCTTCTAACAGGTGAATAAGTTGTCTGCCTGTCCCTCTTTAGAATTTAGCTAACATTAGGAAAAGACCCATTTGTGTGTAGGAGGACAAAAGTTCCAAAGTGCAAAAAAAGAAAAGAAAAAAGCCTTTTATACTAGCAACTATCTGAGGAGAATTTTTTTTTCTGTTTGGACTTAGAAGCCAGCAGAAGGACAGCATAATGAGACTGAATTTGGCCAGAGAGAAGGTTTTCGTTCAGAGAGGAGGTTTTGAAAATGCACATTGGATGTCTGTGGTCACTCGTTCATGGTATCAGGAAGTTGTTGTACTAAAGTAGCACTTATCTCCCCCTTAGTGATGCGGGTTAAATGAGTGGGAAGAATGTTTTAAGCCACTGGGTGCTCATGGAGGAGCAGAAAGAGAAAGGAGGGGAACAAAAAATGAATTAAGAACCTGTAAGGTTAAATACTGGTTAAGCTGGTTCAGTTAGCTGGCTTGAGGTTGACTCAGCCTTCCATCCTTCCAAGGTCGGTAAAATGAGTACCCAACTTGCTGAGGGGAAAGTGTAGATTACTGGGGAAGGCAATGGCAAACCACCCCATAAAAAGTCTGCCATGAGAACATTGTGAAAGCAACGTCACCCCAGAGTCGAAAACAACTGGTGCTTGCCCAGGGGACTATTTTTACCTTTTTAAGGTTAAATACAAACCTGTGAGCCAATCCCCAAAAACAAGAAATGTAAAATGTAAACATAAATAATGAAAAATTATCAGAAATATGTGTATTTATTATGGGATAATTTAAAAACAGTTACGGACCCAACTGTAGCTTCAATACAGCTAAAATCATACAATATACACAAATGAAACCTAATGTGACCCAATACGTTTCAGCCTAACTGGCCTTCTTCCGTGGTCAAGCATAGACAGTGCACTTAGGCTCAATATTGCTGTAATAATACAAATAGAAATAGTTAATCAGTGTAGTGCACTACATACCATTACAGTACGTTGGCTCTGAATTGCTTTTGTGACTGTATCTTCTGGAGCAAAATAGGAAGGGATATACTTGAAACACTACCCAGGTTATATGCACCTGATCCTGACACAAGGCGATATTATATGAGGCCTCCATAATACTCCTGTGCCTTATGACATTGATTAACTATTTGTTTTAATATTGCAATATTGAACCTAAGTGTACTATCTATACTTGACCACTGAAGGTAGCCAGTTAGGCCAAAACGTGTCAGGTCATGTTAGGTTTCATCGGTGTACATTGTACAATGTTATTTATTCAATTTATTTGTTCACTGCTCAGGGATGTCTTTTGGGCTGGTGCTCATCAGTAGATTGTTCTCTGCAGAGCACAGCAATCTTTTGGGGGGGGGTGTACCAGAGGAGACAGTCCCTAAGGTATGTGGATCCCTGACCAAGGTTTTGAAGGTCAATACAAAGGCCTTGAACCTTACTCAATATTCCACTGCAAGCCAGTGTAGCTGACACAGCAGAGGTTGAATATGTGTAGTCTGTGACGTTCTAGTCAGGACCCACACCACAGCACTCTGAACCAGTTGGGAGTTTCTGGATTAGTCTCAAGGGTAGGTCAGCACAGAGCAAGTTACATTAGTCCAATCTGAAGGTGACCATTGCATAAATTACTGTGGCTATATTGGGTGAGACAGGAAGGGGGGCGGTTGTTTTGCCTGGCATAGCTGGAAAGATGCCAGTTTGGCAACATTTGTGCCACTGATAAAGAGGCATCCAGAATCACACCCAAACTCCTGACAGATTGCGCCAGTATTAAGGGCATGCCATCCAGCCAAGAACCTCCGTCTTAGTTGAGTTCAGTCTCAGCCAGCTTTTTTCAGCCATCGCACTGAGGCTTCTGGCTCATCGGCCAGATTTTGTGGGGTAGCATCTGTGTGGCCCCCCATCAACATATTCAGATACTCTTCCTCATGGAGGAGCCCTATTGGGGGGAAGCAGGATATAAATGGAACAACTACAAATAAATAAAAGAACTTATATTTCTCCATAATGTTCACAGGCAAAAAATATTACCACTCTCATGAGCCTGTCCAGGACAGCTGCTGGTCCTGTAAACACCACCAGGATGAGGCACAGCTCCTATATCATTAATGCCCACCGCTGGATTTTTGGGGTGGGGTGGGGAATCTTTCTAAATTCGTCCACCACTGACACTTGGACTAAGAGTACTAGAATATCACCACTCCCATGTGTCTTCACTCAACAAGTAACTAATGGCGCAGTTCACTGCTAGTAGACATTGTGATAGTCACAAGGCTTTGAATGGGAGTTAGATTCACAGAGGAACCTCCACATCCACGATCAGTAAATATATGAACACTTACTGTGTGCTAGGAGGCAACATCAGGGGAAGGCATTGGTTTCTGTGCCTTAAGGGCAACTGGTTGTCCACTGCAAAAAATAGGATGCTGGATTAGATAGACCACTGGTCTGATTCAGTAGGGCTTTTCTTGTATTCTTATCTTGGATTCCCATAAGCGCTGCAGGCAGAAAACTGGTGCGATTCCCTTTGTTTCTAGTACTGTGTTCTTTTGTCAGGAAGGCTGATAATTATTTAAACACCCATATTTATTGCTGTTTCTCTAAAATTTCCCATGACATTTAGTGACAACAGAACCTAAAGGATTGTTAAGTTTGAGACTGGCTGTTTGTTTTTGTTCTGTTTTTAATTGGGAATGTTAAAATTGCCTCTGGTTACTAATATATAGTACCCGTTAATTCCATGCAGCAAAGTTATTAAAGAAAAAGAAGACAAAGATAAATGTGGGAAGGAAAAAGACAAGGAGAAAAAAGAGAAGACTCCAGCTGCCACTCCCGAGGCCAAAACACTTGGAAAGGATGGGAAAGAGAAACCAAAGGAAGATCGGGCAAACAAAGACGATAAAGCCAGAGATACCAAGGAGAAGACTCCCAAGTCGGATAAAGAGAAGGAAAAAGCCAAGAGAGAGGAAAAATCCTCCAAGGATGAAAAATCCAAGATAATTGTTACCAACGCTGAGTCAAAATCAACGGCAGACAAGGAAAGAGAGAAGGAACCATCCAGAGAGAGAGATGTAACCAAGGATATGAAATCCAAGGAAAATATTAGAGGGGGAGGAGGAGGAGGAGGAGAGAAGATGCCTGTTGCTGGGTCCTTGAAGTCACCTGTTCCCCGATCAGAAGCATCAGATTCTGAAAGGGGTAAGTTCACCTTTCTCATTTCTTCTTTAAAAGCAGGCATTCCATATAGCATAATGCCTAGCATCAGTATGGTGTAGTGTTGATGGGGAAGCAACCTCTGGCCCATGTGCTAATCAGCAGCACACCAGAACAAGTGGCCTGGCAACCAGGTCAAGCCCTTAAGGTGCTGGCAGTGCTGCTGTCACTGCGTCTTGCACCTGCATAGCAGCCAGCCAGGGTTAGAGGGGACCCTGGAGGGGCTGGCAGCAAGACTGGGTCTCCAGTTGCTTCCACTGTGTCTGGTCAAATACAGCCTTCTTCAGTCTCCCCACGCCCCATTTTGTTTTACTATACACCTCTTCCCAGGTAGCAGTTTTGGCACTCAGACTGAAAAGATCGTCTACCCTAGACTAGTATCTCTGAAGCCTGGATTAAAGTCCCTCCTCTTCATGAAGATTGCTAGGTATCCTTGAATTGGTCAAACACATTCTCAGTCTATTTCACGGGGATGTTTTCACATTAAATTGGGGAAGGAAGGAACAATTTATGCCATCCTGAACTCTGTGAAAGGAGAGCAGAATAAATTTGTACTGTAGGTAGGAGGGCATAGGAATTTATTTTGCGTTCATACGAACAGGGATAAGTGTTAAGGAATTACTTTTCTTTTAGGTTTGTTGCAGTTCTAAGGACATTCAGGTATCTAGGTGGAAGGCGAGAATCCTAAAGCTCAATAATCTGATGAGGCTGCGGATTGTATCGTTTAATAACTGAAAACATTTCTCTCTTTCAGAACTAAAACGCCGCAAAGTTGATACCCATTCTTCTCCATCGCATTCCTCAACTGTAAAGGTTAGTATAGCCTGAGGAAGGCAGCGCCCATTTTAGGCTCACGTGTTTGGAATGGCAGTGTCCGACTTCCTTCAAGTTTTGTGCCAAGTGGAGCCATTGGAGGCTTTTTTTGTATTGCATTACAAAATGCATTCCTTTTCTTGGTTGGTGGACTCTTTTTTCATTAAAATAAAAAATAAAACAAGTATTTTTTTAAGTAGAAAAAAAGAGAAAGCTTCAAGGACCTAGCACAATTTTTTTGTAAATATAAGTTTGGATGTGTCAAGAGAATTGTTTTTTTAACCAAAAAAAAGTGCCTCACTGTTTTTAAACAGTCAGATATATTTTTGGAGTGCAGTGGTAGCTACAAGCAAATGAGTCTTGCAGCCAGCAGAGTGGAGCATATTTTTCTGCACTAATATTGAAGAATCTGTAGCACTGAAGAGTTCCCGGAGGATTATGGGATACGCGATACCTCTGAATTCATCAGGCTTCTTGATGAGCATCCTACCGCTGTGTGCCTTCCCAGGAGGAGCCTTCAAAAAGGAGTCCCGTTTTAAAAGTCTCCTTGGTGATCAGTTCTCCTGTAGTTGTGTATATTCAGTGAGCAGGCAGCTTCTGTTGCACCCGCCCTGCGAGGTTTGTTTATATTCCAGTGGGTTCCCACCCTCTTGAGCTCTGCGTTCCACTTAACCCAGATGCGGCAGCCAAAACCTTCCACCCAGGAAAGAGAAAACCCCCAGCAGTCAAGTGCAGCACAAAAACCATGGCTGTAGCCTTCTTGAAGACTCAGGGTAGCAATTCCTTGCTCCATGTTTGTAATTTTATTTCTGAGCCATCTAAGCTCATGGAATCTTTGAGTTTGCAGTACGTTGAAGCTTTAAAACTGTAAGTTACCAATACTTCATCCGAGCACTGGGATGGATTGTGTGGGGGTGTCACCCTCTTGCCAGCCTTTAAAATAACCTTTTCTCTCTCTCCTGTATGTATGAGAGAGGGGTTGGCTTGAGGCTTAGAACAGCCAGAGAAATAAAACTACCATAATCACTTTTGAGTAAAATAGTTGATTGTAAGGCTGCAGGCCTCTGTCCACCTTTACTTGGAAGCAAGTCCCGTTTACATCAGTCAGAGTTGCTTCTGTGTAAGTGTGTAGTGAGGGCAGCAGCCTTCTGGGCATGGTCTTTGCATTTTTTTTAAAGTAATGCCATATTATACCCATTAAGGGGAATATCATCCATGCATTTAATGTTAAGAAGAAAGATAATTTCCCCCCAGTTGCTTAGTCAAGCAAGAATTTTGACATTGTTCTTTAAATAGTGTGGGGTGGGTTTGCTGTTGTTGTTTTTTAAAACTAATTTAATTCATTGCAAAGTGAGATTTTTTCTAGCCTTCATATAATTTAGCTTATTATATGGACATATCTGTTTTTCTTTGAGAAATATTAACATTGGACTTATTCCCAGAAGGTGTAGCTGTTTTTTGTTTCGAGGGTATGATCCTGCTGTCCCAGTTTCCCAAGATTTCTGAGAACTGTGCGAGCTTATGTGTCATCTCCATTCATTTTCTACAGGACAACCTCAGCGAACTCAAGGACTCTTCAGCAAAGGTTTGAATCTTTCAGTTGCCCATAGCATGATATATATGTTAGTTTTCATGGTTACAGCAGATAATTTATTATGTGTTTTAAAGGGCTATTAATAAGCATGTCAGGGCAGCAGGAATTATTATGAGCAGAGCATGAATGTGCATTGGGAGTAGGTCACTAGGCAACAGCAACAGTCTGAACTATATTAATTTGGTCTATCAAACTATTTGTGGTAATCGTGAGCAAACTTCACTGAGTAGTTTTTTGCTTGCTAGTCCTCTTCCCTTTTGCTGTACAGCTGCAGGAAGAATGTCAGCCATGTCGGCAACTCTCTTCGTTCAAACATGGCAACAATGATTAATGCCACCCATGAACATTTGTACGTCCCCAATTTTTTTGCAATAGGGCTTAGATTCAGGGGTTCCTTGGCAACTATTACAATATGTAAGCCATCTGGAAGGTCTTCTATAGTGTATCAGTTTTCCAAATGTGCATGATTTGTTTTGTTTGATTTTTTTTTGGGGGGGGGGAGTACGTGGCCTGGTCCTCTTCTGGCCCAGCAATTCCAGAGTTCTTACTGAGCTTCTGGAATGACTAGGGAGAATCACAGTGTATTTGCTTCATTTATATCCCACATCTCCTCAGTGGGAACCTAAAGTGGCTGACAATATCTCCCCCCCCCCCCCCCCCCGCTTTTAATGTTATCCTCACAGCTATGCTGTGAGATGGCACAAGCAGTCATCCATGACAGAATGGAGATTCCAATCTGAGTCTCCCAGATCCAAGTCTGACAGTCTAACCACTATACTGTGCTGACTATTCTTTTCCAGCATAGTTGTGTGTGGTATTCTGTGGCCTTCCGACTGCTAGACAAATGTGTATATTCTTTTATTTTCACTGTACCTCTATACAATACAGTTTTTATTGATTTGTACATGCAGTGGTTTCCTGCCCATGCACCAGCTGAAACTTAAACCAGCCTAACAACGTTGGCAGAGCTAGTTGATTGAGGAGCACCTAAAGGCTGCAAACCTGAATGGCCAAGAGCCCCTGAACTCAGCGATTTTCTTATCCTTCTGCCAATCCACATGGCTAGTATAGACTTGGCATCAGTCACCCCCATCATATCCCGCTCATGACTACAGCTAGACACCGAACAAAATAGCAAGACAACAGAGGCCCTGGATGTGCTGGAGAGAGTTCAGTGTCATCAGCCCACTGATGGCACTCAACTCCCAAATGATCTCATGGCACAACTTCAGAAGAGCGTTGAAGACAATGGGGAATATACCTGTGCTGAAGGCAGTCACTAAGGAGCATCGGAAATGTTTGGGGCATCTACTTGTGTGGGTGGGAGGGGCGCAGGGAGTGGTTGCAGCAGGAATCACAAACTTGCTTTTGGATAGATCCAAGATTACATTGTGCTACAAAGAAAATAAGTAGTGTATTTTAAAGGTATGGAAGTTCTTTGTGCTTCATGGTAAGGGGGCTCCTGAGAAATAATCACACAGTCAAAAATCAGAGCTGCTGTCCGAGCGGCTCCATTGAGGACCTCTGTCACTGTAAAAAGCTGTAAGTTGGGAAAACCCAGAATGTAATTTTATTCCAAACATCTGTTAATTGCTATGCAAAAGGAATTTAAACTTTAAAAAGTAAATAATAAACAATGCAGACTTCTACCCTGATCTTGTTTTCACAACAAAGGAGCCTCACAAGTTTGGAAAAAGCTAGTGTTTTCCCCCTCTTTCAAAACATTGTAATTGATCGCTTATAAGTTAACAAAAACCAGAAATCAGTTTGCACAGATTCCACATTCCATTGCTTACCCACACTGCTGTTTAGTTATTTTATAAAATCCATAAGAACAAAAGAGAAGCCATGTTGGATCAGACCAGTGGCCCATCCAGTCCAATACTCTCTGTCACACAGTGGCCAGAAAAAACCACAAGTGCCATCAGGAGATTCACAAGTGGGGCTAGAAGCCCTTCCACTTTGCCCCCCCCCCCCCCCCGCACCAAGAATACAGAGCATCACTGCCCCAGACAATTCCAATAATATGTTGTGGCTAATAGCCACTGATGGACCTCTGCTCCATATTTTTATCCAATCCTCTCTTGAAGCTGTCTATGCTTGTAGCCACCGCCACCTCCTGTGGCAGTGAATTCCACATGTTAATCACCCTTTGGGTGAAGAAGTACTTCCTTTTATCCGTTCTAACCCGACTGCTCAGCAATTTCATTGAATGTCCACGAGTTCTTGTATTGTGAGAAAGGGAGAAAAGTACTTCTTTCTCTACTTTCTCCATCCCATGCATAATCTTGTAAACCTCTATCATGTCACCCCACAGTCGACGTTTCTCCAAGCTAAAGAGGCCCAAGCGTTTTTTTAACCTTTCTTCATAGGGAAAGTGTTCCAAACCTTTAATCCTTCTAGTTGCCCTTTTCTGGACTTTCTCCAATGCTATAATATCCTTTTTGAGGTGCAGTGACCAGAATTGTACACAGTATTCCAAATGAGATCGCACCGTCGATTTATATAGGGGCATTATGATACTGGCTGATTTTGTTTTCAATTCCCTTCCTAATAATTCCCAACATGGCGTTGGCCTTTTTTATTGCAATCGCACACTGTCTTGACATTTTCAGTGAGTTATCTACCACGACCCCAAGATCTCTCTCTTGGTCAGTCTCCTCCAGTTCACACGCCATCAGCTTGTATTTGTAGCTGGGAATTTTGGCCCCAATGTGCATTACTTTGCACTTGGCCACATTGAACCTCATCTGCCATGTTGATGCCCACTCAGCCTCAACAGATCCCTTTGGAGTGCCTCACAATCCTCTCTGGTTCTCACCACCCTGAACAATTTAGTGTCATCTGCAAACTTAGCCACTTCACTGTTTACTCCCAACTCCAAATCATTAATGAACAAGTTAAAGAGCATGGAACCCAGTACTGAGCCCTGCGGCAGCAAAATCCACAGCAACAAAATCAAAGGAAATTCTACTCTTTCAGAGAAGTTTAGTGAACTTTAAAGAAATATGTGATATCCATGCCATTACTTCTTTTTTATTTAAACAGCTTACTTGCAGTGTTCCCTCTGAGCTGAGTTAGCATGAGCTAGCTCACAGATTTTTAGCCTCCAGCTCACACAATTTTGTCTTAGCTCAGGAAGAATGACCCCAGAGCACACTTAAGTTATGCAGTAGCTCATAACTTTAATGCCAGTTGGTCACAAAGTAGAAGTTTTGCTCACAAGACTCTGTAGCTTAGAGGGAACATTACTTTCTTGTAATTGTTCTTTTGGCTGAACCTCCATGCTAGAATGATAGATTGCTGTCCTCCCCCGCCACGTCCTTGCCTGACTTCAGTTTTACTGAAATCTAGGGGTTCTGTTTTCATAGCACTATGGTGCATCTTTTCCATGAAAACTAATTTTACATATGTTGTTTTGGGGCAGTCAAGAACTTGTCAAATCAACACACAAAATAAAGAATAGCTCAGGGGCCTCCAGACCTTTAGAAATACATGATGTGCATGACTTTGGTGCAGGAAATAATTACATCAGTGCACCACATCCAGGATGATGCATTAATCCTTGGTAATGTTGCCTTAATTTAACAGCACTACATTAACCACTCAGCTCCAACACTGTCCAAGAGTAAAGAGAGAGAAGTGGAAAAGAAAGATTTGGACAAGTCAAGGGAAAGATCCAGAGAGAGAGAGAAGAAAGATGAAAAGGAGAGAAAAGAACGAAAACGGGTTTGTGATCTCTGAATTCTAGTTTAGATCAGGGATTTTCAGACTATAACTCTGGCCCTAAAGCTGCAATCAGATGTTGAAACAAACTGGAAACTGGAAGAAGTGCAGCTTATTGCTTTGCTCAAGTGCACCCCTCCTTCATTGAGTGGAGTTTGATGCAAAACTTCCCAGCTTGGTTAGATGCAGACTTGCTTCAGTATTTAGGTGTGAGTGCCCAGGCAAACTGGGAGTTCATTTATTTCTAATTAATGGAGATTTTGGATGGATCAACATTTAGAACCCTGGCTTGTGTGGAGTAAAGACACTCCAGTTTACCAAGGTGCCTGCATTTAGATCAGACATAGAAGTTGGACATCAAACATCTGCATTTTGAAGGGAGTCGGGATGAGCAAAGGACATGTGTGTGCACTGTGAGCATGCCTGACTGGAATTGCAGCTGTGACCTCTTAAGTTACTTCTAGTTTTCCTTAAGGCACAGAAAAAGCAGTATGTGACTGGCTTAAGTGGGCAGTTTAAAGGGAAAAAAGACATGAGTGGGATGTGATTCTCACTTTTGTGTCAAGTTGCCAAAGTTCAGCCTAAATATCTACCCAAACAAGCTCATACACAGAGGGGGAGAAATTGTCCTTTAGAAAAAACCTAGGAGTGAAGTACCCTTCTACCATTGCTGCATATAAATGCACTTGGAGTTGTTTAGTGTTAGGAAGTGGGAAAAAAAATACTTCTTGAGTATCATGGCTTTTGGGGGGGGGGGAGTAAAAAGGGAGTTTCCTATGAGCAGTGGCACTGTAAATTGCTCTCAACTGGGAACCCCCCTCCCCACCTCCAATATTTAGTCCATAAGGAGCATGGCATTGTTGATACTAACTAGCAGCAAGCCAAATCTTAAGGATCAGTCAAGATACATACAGAAATCTTAAGGCCAATCAGGAAGGATCTTGAGCTTCCCTTGGCAAATTGCCCTTACTTGTTTTGAGAATGTGCTGATTCTTTGAGAAAAGCGGGCTCTTGGTTTCTTGGTTCAAAGCAGTTAGAAAACTGGTAAAGTCATGTTTACAAAGAGAAGTTATGTCATTACAAGTTATGTCACATTTTTTCTGCTGCTTGAAAAGTCAGTGCTTATCAAACAAATTTTAAATGGTGTTTGAATGGTGTTGATCAGTTTAACAAAGTGTGATGTACACTTAATAGGTAACTAATTTATATTCTGCTCAACGTACATAGTATTTTAGAAATCCATTGATTAAATCTGTTTGTTTTGTATCCGACAAGGATCATTCAAATAGTGACCGAGAGGTCCCCCAGGATTCAACCAAAAGGCGGAAAGAGGAAAACGGAACAAGTATGTCCTTTCTTGATTGTTCTCTTTCAGAATATGCCTAGTTGCTTCCAGGAAAGGTCAGATTTATGCAATTGTGTCTTTCCAGCTGGTTCTTCCAAGCATAGCAAGAGCGAAAGTCCCTCCGATTCCCCTCGCTCAAATGAGAAGGAGAAAAACAAATCAAAATCTTCAAGCAAAGAAAAAGGAGACTCCATCAAAGTGGAAAAGATGGAGAAAAGCTCATCTGCTAGCAAAAAGGTAAAGATGGCCATTTCTGCTTCTTTGTTTCTGGCAAAATTTCTGCAAACTCAAGTTTTCAGTGGGCATCAGAGAGCACAAAGACATATAGAGAAAGAACTACTAGTTTTGGAATTACAGAGTCAGGACCCAGCATATCTGCTTTAAATCCTCTGACCATTTCATAATGTCTCAAAATATAAAAATAAGATTCAGTCCTTGACTTGTTTTTAGAATACCTTGGCTTCTTGTTACCCTGTCAGACAAGAAACAATGGGGACATGTATCAGATAACTGTGTTTTTCTCTTGTATGAATTTTGTGTAGGAGTCCAGGCACGATAAGGAGAAAACAGAGAAAAAAGACAAGCGGGACAGCACTGGGGGCAAAGAAGAAAAGAAACAATATCCTTTCACTAGGTGACATTTTAGTTTTGATGTGAGATTATTTAAAAAAAAATAAATTTCCCTTAATATTTGATCTACTCATAAATCTTCAGACAAGCACAGATAATGAACACTGTTCTGACCAAGGTAAGAATAACTGGGAAGTTTTGTCTCCATTAGAGATGGAAAAGATACTTGTAACATTACTTATGCTGAGAACTGCTGCTTGCCTACAGATTAGTAGACTATATTGTTTGCATGAATGTCACCCCTGCTGTTTGTTTAGAAAATTTATATGCTACCTCTCCATTGGCCTACTAGGAATGTTGAAAGCAACAGTTTTGGGCTCAGGGAGATATAGATGAACTCTTTATTGAACAAGATTCTGTGATAGTTTTGACCTCAGAAAAGCAGGGGGGAGTGGGCACAGTGATGGTGAGAGAGCACCTGAGCATCCCTTCATTCTCATATGGGGGGAGGAGGAGTAAACTGTTTGTGGAAAGAGGATGTGAGTTTGTTTGATGAGCTGCCATTCCCTTATAGGGATTAACTCTGGCATGGATTTATGTAGCCCAATTTAAAAGTCTAATGCCTGTTTTGTAAGAAGCTTTTTCTTGAACTACTCAGCTGTTTCTCTGAAGACATGGTAGACCTAGTGTTCATAACTTGTTTCTCTTAGTCTCCAACATTTGGCTGCAGCTAGTGAGCATTGGGTTTCATACTAGTCACCATGAAAGGCTCTCTTCCAAGAAGATCCATCTGTTGAGCTAGGTACCTACTTTCAAGGCCAAAGTAGACATGACCGTCAATACACAGCTGCTTCAAAAACAGTTCTCACAAGACTAGTTTCCCACCTAGCAGACATTACTCTGGTTCATGATATCACAATGTTCCCCAGTTCTCTTATCAACACCGGCTGATTATAAGGAGCAAGGACAGAAAAGCAATGTCATGATTTCAAGACACTGAGCAAGTTTGTCTAGATCAGGGGTGGCCAAACTTGCTTAACATAAGAGCCACATAGAATATTTGTTCATGTATTGCGGCTCTCAAACATCTGACAATAGAGTGAATGTCAGATGTTTGAGAGCCGCAAGACATGAACAAATGTTACACACACGTCTTTATTAAAACTCTTAATAGTTTCTTTGTATGGAAAGATAAAATACGTATGTATACACTTCACAACACAACCATGCTAAAAGGAGACTTATTTAAAAAATCTGGAAACAACAGTCCCCGTTAAGACCAGCACAGGGAAAGGTTAGGGAATTATTTTTTTGCACCAGCAGGAGAAGGAAACACATATGTACCATATAAGTCACTGACTACCATTTGATACCCAAGATTAGTAAATACAGGTCTTACAAGAGCTGTGAAACTAAGGGGGAGCCCTACACCACCCTCTTCTATTCCGTCCCTCCTTCCAGTGGCTCCCTTGGCTTTTGCGCTTTCTTTCCCTGCCCTAGGTCTCCAGGTGACCTCTGTGGTGGAAGGGCTTGGAAGCCTGTCTATTTTCCCCTCCTTCCCTGCTTCACACATGGCCAAAATAGTCATCTACCTATGGGTAGCCCAGAGGCTGACTGAGTTCCCAATGCTAAGGCACTTAAGAATAAGCCTGCATTAAATTCCTCTTCAACCTCCGAGAGCTGGACAATATGTGTGAAAGCTGTATAGGCTCCTGAGCCACAGTTTGGTCACCCCAGTCTAGATGTTAGAAGGGATTTAGATGCATGGCAGCCATAAATTCACTATGCTTCTGGTGTAACCTGCAGTTCAGTACCAAATGAAAAAAGATGGCATCTTAATAATTAAGTGGAAGGTGAGCAGAAATTGCAAAACTGATGTCAGTTGGAATGTTCAACTGTCCCAAATCTGTCTCCTTAGATATCACACTGTCGTACAGAACTGTATTTTTATTGATATTGTTTATGATGAATGGTCACAAAACAGTTCTGCAGTATCAGCAAGGCTTATGAATATAGTAATGTCAAGCAACATATTTTGGCTAATAGTGATTTAAGAATGGGATAAACTATGTGTCATTCTAAAAGTACATGTATTTGGGCTTTTTTGAAAAATTCGTTATTTATTTTTTTGCTTCTGACCTTGTATGGACATGTTTTTTAGCTGCCTTCTTCACCTCCTCAGTTGCTCCCAGATATTTTGTTAGTATCAAAACAATGCTTAATACAAATGTTTAGATGGGAAAATCCTCTTGAGGACTGATACTCATTTGATCCCTTTACCAGAATACAAAACCGTTCTCTTGTGAGGACCGTTGACACTTATACATAATACCTTAAAAAGTATATCATAAATTCTTAGGTTAATTTGGTTTACATAATTTGTTACTTTTCAATGTGCACCAAGTAAGTTCTTCATTCTTGCTCTCTTCTTTCTGTGCCCAGTTTCAACCTTGCGTGAATAGTTGGTGCAGCACAATACTGTAGATAATTGTGGAGCAGGGCTGAACCGCTGTGTGTGAACTTGGTACCAGTGCCATCTTGCTCAGTTGGTGCTGTTAGTAGAATAGGGTTATGTCACAAGGCATGTCACTTCTTTGGAGGCCAGAGTTGGTTTGTTACCACATCAAACACTATGCTGATTGTGCTGTTTGCTTATCTAAGTGAGAGTAAAAATAATCTCTGGTCTGAATTGTTCAATCCTCATTGAGAACAGCAAGTTATGTGTATGGGTTGGGGAGAGGGTTGGACTGTGTAACTAGCTTATGAGTCCCTTGAGACAATACACTTAAATTGAAATACAATTTTTGTTTTTAGGCAAAGTTGAAGTGGGAAGACATCGAGCTGTGACCAGAAATGTATTTTCCAGAATACAGATTGCACAGAAGAGTGTGAATGAAGAGGACCCATCTGCATCTCCTTAAATTATTCAGTTCTCTGCTTTTATTTCCCTCCCATCGCTGAAGATTTGATTGTTGAGTTGTACATTACTGTATTTTTAACTTGTTGCTTAGTTTCTTAATACATTTATTTTCAGTACCTGGCTGAAAGTGTTACATGTTCCATATTTTTAGCACAATGTGCTGCAAACAATTGCCATCGTGCAAATGAATTTTTCATGTGTACAGAGTTCCACATTAGGTTTATCAAACATACTGCCTGAGTTTAGTAATCCTTTTTGATTTGGAAAATGCGTTCTTTTAGGTGTTTGGAAACCAACCAATAAAACAGTTATATGAACCTTTTGGAATTTACCTCATTGAAATCTAGTTTTTATTTATTGTTTTTAATATCAATAACTAAAACCCAGTGGGAGCACTGTTTTCAAGCAATGCTTAGGAATTATTTGTATATTATGTGCACAACATTGACCTGTTCAAAGTAACAACGAAAAAGCAATCCTGCACTTGATCGTTCCTTGCTACACCTTATGTTTGTCATAATGTTTTTAGATAAATCAGGAAATACTTTCTTCCAAACAGAAATAAAGATTAGGTTTCAATTCTGCAGCTACAGGAGCTTTGTATCGCTGGACTTTAGTCAAAAAAGAAATTTCACAGTGACATTTTTAAAAAAGGAAAACAATTTTTTTATCTGAATTCTACCAGTGTAACCTTTTTTCTAAATAAACGATAGTTTTATCAATGGGTCGTAAATCATTGTGTGTGTTGCTTATTCAGGTGGTTTACACATTGTAAACCTTAGCTGTCCTCATCTATTTCTGTTATTTTAGATCAGTTTTCTGCTTCGCGGGCACTGAAGAATGGCTTTAAAAGAGAAATAGACACATTTGAAAAGGCTCATTTTAAATATTAATGTTTAAATTTTGAACCAGATACAAACATTACCAATATCGATTTGATTACAGTTTCAGTTACAGAATATTAGCAGGAAATCCTGTAGGAAAAGCAAATACAACAGCATGAACAATATGAGAGACAAATACAGAACGTATGTAGAATCAGTTGGAAAGTTGAATAGTCAATCAAATATTCAGTAAATATTCTCATATCTGGTATGCATATAATTGATGGTGACATGAGAGACTCATTAATGGTCACTAACCATGGCTAAATTGAGCCTGAATAGCAGTAGCTAAGGGAACAGCAACATGGAGAAATATGGGTCTCCATGTCTTTTGTATGTCTTCCAGGACCTCTTTAGGGATGGACCATTGGTCTGATCTTTGTCCACCATGCAACAGCACCACCCAATCTCTATTGCCTTTAATTTCAGCCACTTCAGAGTAATGTCATAAGAAATGAAGTATGAGAAACTAGATCTAAAGACCTGAAGCATTCCTGTTTTGAAAAAATTCTCCATGACTGCTTCAATTACTTTGTCAAGGAAAACAAAAATTATCTGACTCCCCACCCCCCCCCTCATGATCATCCTCCATGGAGATCCTTGAGAAGAATAAGTCTGTTGCCTATCTTGGCTAGCATGGCTTCATTTCCTTCAAAGATGATACATTGGTCAAGAGATGTTGCTAAGACATCTGCTGCAGCCTGCAAAGGCCACCATGCAGTTGCTAGGTTTGTAGAAGTCCCTAGTGAAGTTCCAGACTAATGGGAAATTCTGTGTGGTCACAGACCACTTTTTACAAAATGTATATTCACTTTGTTTTGTATAAGTAACATACAGAAATTAGAAAAAGGAAAAATGCAGGTTTTCCGAACTGGTTGCAAATAAGTCTGCACTATATTCTAGTGGCTCATTGGCTGTGAAATATATCGGAAGGTAAAAACCACTAGTATGAAATTGTTCTGGCAGAATTGTCCTGACTGGAAAGCATTTGGCTATCAGTGCTTAAAATAAAAGTGTAAACAACTTGGTGCATTGGAGCATCTCACCTCCCCGAGGACTATTGAAGTTTCAACTTAAATCACTTCAAGTGCACGCATGGTGAGCGTGTGTTATTGACCCAGTCTGGAAAAATGAAATTATAGCTAAAGGCAAGCATCTGAAAACCAGACCTTGTCTTAAGCTAATTTGTAAAGATTTCTGTGGTTGGGAAACAGGTTAAATGGTTAAAGTTTCTGTCTTGTAAAGCTTTTTAATAAATCAGAGGAACAGATGCTGCGTTTAGACCCTTAAACAAATGGGAATATGGGATGTAACTCCTGCCCTCTTCCCCTCCATCCCCTGTTTACTGCAGCCTCCATCCCAAGTGGCTTTCATCTAGGTGGGTCCCATGTGGGTGTTTAAAAGGGAGTCTTCCTTCCATTTTCACAAGTGGAAAAGCTGATAGGCTCTAACAGGCGTCCTTACCACCTCAGGCCATAGTTTGTACACACTTCCAGATTTTGTTTGGGGCTGTGTTAAACTGGGAAGACAATCCATGTGAGCATAGAATTAATTGTGACAATGTGTTGACTGGTTTTGGGAAATCTTCAGTGCTTTCTTCCACCATTCTGACTGCCTTCCTGACACCCTGGAGGAAGGAGATGGATGGGAAAGAAAGCTTTTTCTCTCTGTGTGTGCGCCTGCCTCCCTGGAAGTCATGGCAACTTCTGGGGCATGGAGAATATTCAGAGAAGTGACTTGATGCAGCCTGCCTCCCAACTGCTGGTGTTCCTTCGAGGTTTCCCATCCAGGTATTTGCCAGGGTCAGCCCAGCTTAGCTTTCAAGATCAGATGAGATTGGGCTATCTAGGTCAGGGCTAGAAAGAAAACATTTTTCAAATCAAGCATGCTGAACCCTATTTGCTCCAAGTATCACTTCATTAAGGAAAACAAGTAGAAGATAGGTTAAAGCACCAAAGCTTGCAACTTCTCTAATGTATTGTGGAGATGCTGCCAACTATAACAGCCTTATTTCAGAGTTCCTTATTTCCAAAAAAGGACAACACATCCTTAAAGTAGCACTGAATAAGCAGTTGATGGAATTTTATAAGGGGCCTACAGGAACATTGAAGAATTCACAGCACCTAAATGACATCTCTCTGGTGTCATTTCAGTTGAGATTAGATAGTATCCAAGGAATGGGTTAGAATATGAAAGGTGTATTTGGAGGGATACTTTGAAAGGAGCGAGACCGTGTACCATTTTACTACCATAAATACATTTATAGTAGACTAGGAAAAAGGCCTGTTGTGGGAATAAATACAACGGGCTCTAGAAAGGGGTTCTGGGTGACTGCCCTGGCCTTGGCTGGGGTGGCTAAGGAGGGAAGGGAAAGATAGAGGGAGGCAAGACATGCTTAGAAGGCAGCTGTAAGAATTGCAGAGACGGTTAATCCCCACTCTTTTCTTCCTTCCTTCTTCCTCTTTTATTAATCTTTCATCGCTTTCTCTCCTTTGTCTTGTCAATCTACCTTTTATATATATAGGATGGATAAGGGTTGGGCCCTGGTTGATGCCAGACAGGCCACCCTGAGTGGTGGGATACTTAACAGATGGCTCCCTGATGATGACCATAGTTGGTGCACAGGCACATGTGGAAGGAGAAAGTCCTACAAGTATGTGAGATTTAAAGCTTTAAAGGTCATAATCAGCATCTTGAATTGAATTGAACAGTCTGGTAGCCAATGAAGCTGTTTCAAGACGGGCAGTGTATGTTCCCGGCAGCTAGCCCATTCTGGACTGGTTGTTTCTGGGTTGCCTTCAAGGACAGCCCCATGTAGAGTGCATTGCAGTAATCTAGCTGTGAGGTTGTAGAAGCATGAGAAAGTTGGCAAATCAGATGCCGCTGATAGAAGGCACTCCACTTTAGGCAGAGCCTGTAGGTTAGAATTCATAACTTTTGTTTGTTTGTTAATCCAACAGTTTCTTGAACAGGATCCATGAGTTGCTGTCTGAGTGGCCCATCAGTTTCTATGTTCATGTCTCTTCCAGCTGTATAAGGAAAATAGATTTGCATTTTTGCCAGCCCCAACTGGCCACTGAATGTCAGTGTTGTTCCAAACTAAAAATGAGGGAATAGCCTTCGCTAATACCAATGTTTTCAATGTGAAACGGATGCTACTAAACAGAACAGAACTAGCTGCTAGATTTGTAAATCTCATAATCTTCCTTACACCTAATGACGACTTTGTAATGCAGCCTAGCAACTGTAATATCGGAAACTAGACACTTATAAAATGGCTTCACATTGAGGCCAACTATTTAGCTCAATGTTATTTACTCTGATTGGCAGCAGCTCTTGAGGGTTTCATCCAGAGAGGCGCTCTTTCCTCCTACTTTATATGTGTTTTAAAAAGGAACTGGTAGGGATGGAACCTGGATGTGGGACTTTTGGCAAGCAAAACAAGTGCTCTGTCAGTCAGCCACAGCACCTATCCAACTATGCTGTGGATAATTCTGAGCTGTGCCTGTGTTGTTCCAAACAGACATGACTTCCAAATAGACCTTGCTGTTGGTTTCCAGCTTCCAAAGATCCAGTCTCCTGTTGCAGTCTGTCGTCCTTCCTTCCTCTGCATCCTACTGGGTTTTATCTACCTAGAGTGGCAACTGGAAATGGCAAACCAGCAGGATAATTTGTGGGGTGAGGTGTCAATTCATTTAAAAAATTAAGAATTTTTGCCTTCTTTTGCAAGCATTATATAATATTGACATTATTTATTTAAATTTAAATCAGAAAGTTTTGCAAATTCTATTCTCCCCCTCCCCGCCTCAGAAACCCACATCACTCTATGGTTGGGCACTGGACTTGCTGGAGTAGATGGACCAGTGGTCTGATCCAGCTGGGCTCTTCTTACATTTGTATGGACTTTGTCTGGAATAATGTGGCATAGGATTGCCCTGTGGTGTCACTATTCTAATACATGTGAGCCCCAGCCAAAAGCATACCCAGAAGAAACATGTTGTGACAGGCAGATGATGACACAACTATCTCTCTGCTTTTGTATAAAGACTGATGGCTGGGTCTTTCTAGTTTCTGGACTAGGGCTGTCCAAGCAGAGATCTCCTGGAATTACAACTGATCTCCCGACTACCAAGGTCAGCTCACTTGGAGAAAATGGCTGCCTTGGACAGTGGACTATTGGCATGATACTGCAACTCAGCTACAGGGATTCCTGGGTGACACTTCTGCACTGGATCCATTCCAGTCCGGCTTTCGACCAGGTCAAAGGATGGAGACGGTTCTGGTCACCCTCATAAATGACCTGTGACATCTGGATCAGGGCGGCTCAGAGGTGCTGTTATTATTAGATCTGTCAGCCACATTTGATATGGTTGACCATCAGCTACTGACTAGCTGCCTTGCCGACGAGGGGGTTCGGGGGTCTGCCTTACAGTGGTTGGCCTCCTTTCTCCAAGATCGGGGACAAAGGGTGGTGATAGGGGAGGAATCATCCCAAAGGCACCCACTTACATCTGGTGTGCCACAGGGTGCAGTTCTGTCCCCGATGTTATTTAACATCTGTATGTGCCACCTTGCCCAGTTTGTCAGGAGGTATGGGCTGGGATGTCACCAATATGCAGATGTCACCCAGCTCTATCTATTGATGGGTGGCCAGTCTGACTGCACCCCTGAAAATCTAGACCTGGCTCTTCAAGCCATAGCATCTTGGCTCCGGCTGAGTTGGCTGAAGCTGAATCCAACGAAGGCAGAGGTTCTCTACCTGAGCCAGGGTGGTCCGGGGGGGGTGGGGGGGAGAGATCTGTCTGTCGGCTCTTGATGGGGTGTCACTAATACCGGCCCCTAAGGTCAAGAGCTTGGGTGTGCTCCTGGAGTCCTCTCTTACAATGGAGGCCCAGGTAGCAGCCACTACCAGATCCGCCTTTTTTCATCTTCGGTGGGTGCGGCAGTTGGCCCCTTTCCTGGAGCATGACAACTTAGCAATGGTGATCCATGCCACGGTCACCTCAAGAATAGATCACTGTAATGCTCTCTACATGGGGCTCCCCTTGATGCTGACTCGGAAACTACAGCTAGTGCAGAACGCTGCGGCATGGCTGTTAATGGGGCTCCCCCGATGGGAACACATTCGGCCAGTGCTGAAAGAGCTGCACTGGCTAGCTATTGTGTTCCAAGTCCATTCCAAGGTGTTGGTATTGACCTTTAAAGCCCTTTATGGTCAGGGGCCTGTCTATCTGCGGGACTGCCTTTCTCCACATGTTCCCCAGAGAGCACTACGTTCAGGGACAAAAAATCTATTGTCCATCCCTGGACCAAAGGAGGCTAGGTTACGTTCGACGTGAGCTAGGGCAGTCTCGGTGGCAGCACCAGAATTGTGGAATGCTCTCGCAGAGGCCATAAGGGCCCTGCAGGATCTTCCCACCTTCCGCAGGGCCTGTAAGACCGCACTGTTCCAACAGGCCTTTAATATCTAACTGGGAGAGAACTGCCACCCGACATCATATAGAGTACTAGGTGATCACCGTCAGAGAAGAAGAACTCACTTATATTGTAATGATACAATTGCAATTATCTTTTATTGCAATTATGTTTTATTGGTATTTATTTGTTTTAACTTGTGAATATGAATGTCGTCAGCCATCCTGAGTCTGCTTGCGAAGAGGGTGGGATAGAAATTTAAAGTAATAAATAAATAAATAAATAAATACAATGAAATTCCTCCCCAGGGTCCATCTCCCAACCTGGAGTTGGCAACTCTATCTATGACACACCTACCAGCCAAGATGGTTGTAGCTTAGGCTGGTATTTACTTTGCTTTGTGAGTCCTGAGACAAGAGCAAAATGCAAAACAGCATGAAAGGAAGGGAAAAACAGCAGCCTTCAGAGGATCCAAGGGATGAGTGATGTTTCTATCGTGAAACTTGTAAATGAAGGGAAAACCCACCAGCCTCCAGTATCTTCATCTCATAGGAGAGAACCAATTCTGTAGCAGCTCTTCCTGGAAGTTTCCACTCCTCTAACAATTGGAAAGCCACCAAATAACACAGTCTGTTTGAGCACTGATACTGTCAGGTGAGGTACTGCTCTGGGGAAGCCTATCTTCAGAGGTTAGATGGCTGTCAATCAGAGACAAGGCCTTTTCTGCAGCAGTCAACTTCAATGGCTGTAACACGCTGGTCTGTGCTGCAAACTGCTACAAAGTCCCCAAAAGCAGACTGCTGAACTGAGTTAAGGTACTGCAGGTCTAGTAAAGCTGAAGGCTGCAGAGAAAAAGGGGGAGGCAGAAAGATGGTTGGGGGGAGGGTGGATTAGGCCCTGAGCACTGGACAGACGTTTAAGCTAGTTGCTAGTTTTTGTTTGTAGTAGGATAGCATATTTTTTTTATATCTCCTGCTATTTTCTGCTAGATTTCTCCTGCTATTTCATCAGCTATTTGTTTTTCTTCCTTCTTTAACTGTGAACACCAAAAGAACAAACCATAATGCTGAAACCGAATCAGTTCTTTCCTAATAATGCTGAAACTGAGAGGTGCTGTGGCCTATTTTGAATCTATGGAACGTAAACAGTCATTACCTAGTGCTGCTCCTGCACATTGGTTCCAGATTCCTGCTGGGAAATACAGCACTAGCTTTTGCACTCTTTGCAGGAGGACAAAAAGCTCTTCCCTACCCTGAGGTCTTCTGTGCTTCCCACAGCACCCTCCCTTGTCCTCATGCGCTGTCACTTCCCATCATGTTATTCCTCTCTGGCTAATGACTCCATCCTACAGTCCTATTAATTTGGGGGCTCTCCATTGCTGAGACCCAGCACACAGTCATGCACGGTGCTCAAATGTGCTTTTGGATTTAAAGTTTGGATGCGTGGATCAGAGTACAATGCTGTCTATGTTGTAATTTGCAATGGTGGTGGCACTGAAGCCTCCAATAGTAGTGGGTGCAAAGAGGGTTGCCAGCCTCCAGGTGGGGCCTGGAGATCTCCCACTTTTACAGCTGATCTCCAGCTGGGAGAGATTAACTCCCCTGGAGAAGATGGATGCTATGAAGGGTGGACTCTGTGGCATAGTACCATGCTGAGGCCCCTCCCCTCCCCAAACCCTGCCCTCTCTCAGATCTACCCCCAAAGACTTCAGGTATTTTCCAACACAGACCAGGTAACCCTAATGCAGGAGAGTCTTTCTGGTACAAGAGGCAGAGTAGGGGCAAAGCCTAGTTATAGCGGTATCCTTAAAGGATGCAGGACCTGTGTGTGTGTGTGGGGGGGCAACTATTGTACATATGTTTAATGAAATTATTGTGAACTGTCTTAGCATCTTTTGATGGAGAGGGAAGATTATTTTAAATCAACAGACACATCTGTGCCTAGCTGTAAACTCATCTGCAAGATCCAAAACAAAACTTCGTGAGCGTGTTTTTAAAAAATCCATACCTGTTTCCACCTTCTTTGGAGTCTACCAGCAACACCTTCACAACATTAGCAAAATGGCTGAAGCTGAAAGCAGTCTCTGTTGGATGACTCGGCACTGCAAACTGCTGAAAAGGAACCATAAAGGTGGAAGAAAATGGAAAGAGAAGGGAAAGAGGGGCTAGAAAAACTGGCACAAAGGAATGAGGCGACAAGAGCAGAGAAGAAATTTTGGAGGAGAGAATGTGCAGAGAGAAATACACCTGGTAAGGAGCTGTGGGTAAGAGAGCCAACGTAGCATAATAGTGCTGGTCCAGGATATAGGACCACCAGGTTTGAATCCCTGCTCTACTGTGGAAGCTTGCTGGCCGACCCTGGGACTGTCACAGTCTCTCAATCTACCTCACGAGGTGATGGTTGTGAGAATAAATAAGAGGATGGAAGAATGGTGTGATAAACTGCTTTGGGCCCCCAACCGGCAGAAAAATGGAATGCACATTAAAAGTTAAGCTTAAAAAAAATTGCATAGTGGAATGAATTAACCAACTAAATCTCTGGCTTCCAGTTTCAAGCTTTTATATCAAATGAACATCATGACCAGAATGCACTTGTATTTTTCACATATCAGCCCATATGGCTTTTTGCTTCCTGGAGTAAGGTAGAGGTAAAAATGTGATGATTGATGAAATTCCAGAGGCAACTGTAATTCTGCTGCACTGAATCCCCGGGAGGCAACAACAGAATGTCCCCATCCAGATGGAAGCCAGGTTGGCTGCCTTGCTTGTCTTTCCACGCACCAAGCTGGCAATAGCATCTTCAGCCTCTTTTGAGCACTGAGCAAGAATTATGTCATTTCTCCTGATCCTTTTCAAAGCACTGCCATGATCTAGTGGGTTTCATTACTTCTGCAAGTTTTTGCTGTTGAATTTGTGCCTTGTCTCTGTGTCTAGGCAAATGGTTTTTATATTGCTGAGTTCATTAATCTTTTAGTCCACCTCACATGCAGATGTTTTCAGTAACGAATTTGGTCCCTAGAATATAAACGTTTGAATTGGGGAATGGTGCAACAGGCAGAAGAATTAATTTTCCGGACAGAGAAACTGGGTGAGGGGTGAGCTAGAAGGGAGGGATAGAGACCAGGCTAGTAAGGGTGATTGGACAGATTAGTGTGTTGTGTCCTTAATGCTAGGCATCAAAATAAGGAGGCAGCATAGTTTCAAACAGGAGAGCACAGTTTAGTAAGTCTAGTTCTTTCTCTGACTGGTGCTACAATGAGAACAACTTCCTTTTTACCTGTTCCTGCCCCATAGACTCTGGCAGCCTAGAACACTTGCCCAGATTAAAGGAACTGTTGTCAAAACACCATAGTGGTGAATGGGTTTGTTTTTGTGGCCCCTCAGAACCATGCATGGTCAGCCAAGCTCCGCATGCTTAGCTTCTGATACGGGGCTGGATAGAAACATTCAGACCGATTTCGCACTCACCTTACGTCGCTCTCACATTCATCTTCTCAGCGCAGCTTCCTTCCGATTTCCCACTACCTGCCCCAGGGCTGAAGGAAGGATCGGCGTTTTCACACAGCAAACAGAAACTGGTTTTTGACAGTTTCTGTTTGCTGTGCAAAAATGCCGATCCTTGCTGCAGCCCCAGGGCAGATAGTGGGAAATTGGAAGGAAGCAGTGCTGAGAAGACAAATGTGAGAGCGGTGTCAGGTGAGTGGGAAATCGGTCACACTGTTCATTGGGTACTGGTATATGCAGCCCTGTTTCACTCATTGGGATAGGGCGAGTTGTGCATCAAATCAAATATATAAAATGTGGAATAACTGATGTATTGAGAATCCATTTTTATCACGCTACAGAGTGGATGTTTACTTTCCTTCTCTTTCACCCCAAGTGTGTAGAAAAACCCTTTTCAGCTTACCTAAGGAGAATTGTGACATTAAATGGGCTTTTACACTTGCTTTAGCATCAGAAACTGTTTGCATATGTCAGCGTAACATTATGGATGAGAAACAAAAACTGGAAAAAGAGAGGTAAGCATCTTTTAAAGATTTATAGCTGAAAGATTTCTGGTTGAGAGAATGTCTGTGTCAGCTCTAGATTACATACTTGGACGTCTGAGACCAAGAAGAAACTGCTAGAGCTGACTGTGTGAGTTATGTGTCCTCTGCTCTGGCACAGCATCCAAGCCACCAAATGTTACTCCTGCTGGTCCAAATCAAGTTACAGGGAATCCTGAGACAGTCCCCTGGAAAGCTTGGGATATGAATTAGCTGCAACTAACCGGTTCCTTCGGTTTCAACACAACTTTGGACAGATCAGCACATGCAAGAGAAAGAAATTGTAAAGTCCTGAGATAGCAGAACTGTTTCAGATTGCAGGTGGAAGATACAACCTTTTGAAAACTTGCAATTAAAAAACACCAGTGCCTGCAGGTGGAAAATAAGCATATATGGGAGAAAGTTTCTAGTCCAGTCTCTCCCACCTGTACCAGGTATCTCCTTGCACTTTTTTTTTTTAACCTAGGATAGCATCTTCCTTCCCTTGCAGCTTGAACTGGTACAGCCCATTCTGCTTCCTCATCTCGTTGCTGCCTTACTGCTCAACAGGTAGTTCTTGCCTAGTTAGACACACCAAACTTATGCTGGAAGGAAGAATATATTTAAATGTTACTGCAGTGCTTCCTCAAGGAGTTGACATTCATTCCTCCCATTTATAGATCACCCTTCCTCGCGTGAGCTCAGAGTGGCATGTGTGCTTAGGCTTATGCCATCCCACCCCCCACCCCCCTCCAGCAACCCTATGAGCAGGGCTTATTTATTTATTTATTTATTAGCAGGAATGCACAGGAACGCAGTTCTGGCTGGCTTGATATCAGGGGGTGTGGCCTGATATGCAAATGAACTCCTGCTGGGCTTCTACAAAAAAAAAGCCCTGTGTGAAACAATGGTGATGTCAGGGGTGTATGATCTCATATGCAGATGAGTTCCTGCTGGGCTTTTTCTACAAAAAAAGCCCTGCCTATGAGGTGATTAGGGTGAGAGAGACTGAGAAAGAGGAGACTTGACTGGCCTGTGTTCAGAGTTCAGAGACAAAGAGAAGCTACAACCACTCAGAAAGCTACATGGTCTGAAGAAGGATTTAAACATAGTACTTTCTGATCCTTCACTCCAACCACTGCATAGTGCTCGTTCAAAATGGCGTGTAGGGAGGTATTCCCTTTTCATCTTAACAAACCCCAGGAAATAGGTTGCAGTGTAAGCAAGTGACTAGCCTGCACTCACGGACCAGTCTTTCTGCACAATACAAAATCCTTGTGTTTGTTAGTGAACAACAGAAGGACTGCGTATCAGATTTGCAGTGGGAGACTTTGTCCTGTCACATGTCTGACAAAAAGTCCTTGAATCACCCATTAACGAACACAAGGACTTTGTATTGCATAAATCAACCTTGATGAGGATATAAAGTTCAGGGTTTTGATGAGTGTGTGTGTGTTTTAGTATTTGTGTGTGTGTACTTGCATGCTTGGAAGTCATGGTGACTTCTGGCAACCCCTAGTGGGGCTTGGACATTTTCAGAGAGATGGCTTGAGATGCCTGCCTCTGTGTCTCAGCCCTGGTATTCCTTTGGAAGTCTCCCTTCCAGGTACTTAACAGGGTCAGCCCTGCTTAGCTTCCGAGATCTGAGGAGATCGGGCTTGTGTTAAATGCCATCAAGTCATTTTTGACTTATGGTGGCTCTATGAATTAATGCCCTCCAGAATGTCCTAGTGTTAACAAACTTGCTCAAGTCTTGCAAACTGAGCTGTGGCTTCCTTTATTGATAGGATTGCCAGGTCAGACTCATGAAATATCTGGAGACTTTGGGGGTGGTGCAATTGAACCACAATTGAACTCTGAAGTGAGTTCTGGCCATCACATTTAAAGGGACTGTGCACCTTTTATAAATGCCTTCACTCCATTGGAAACAATGGAGGATGGGGGCGCCTTCTTTGGGGGCTCATAGAATTGGACCCCTGGACCAATATTTTTGAAACTTGAGGCCCCCCAAGGTTGAGGAGAGGCACCAGATGCTATGCTGAAAATTTGGTACCTCTACCTCAAAAAACAGCCCCCCCCCGAGCCTCAGATACCCACAGATTGATTCTCCATTATACTCTACAGGGACTGGTCTCCACAGGGTATAATGGAGTGCCTAAAGGACATTCCCCCCCCCCCCCGATTTCTGCTAACCCTGAAGTGAGGGAGGCTCTCCAAACCAGGTGATCTCCTGCCCCCAACTGGGGATTAAGGATCCTGCTACCTCAGGATTGATTCAAAGATATACAGTACCATCTGCGTCTACGAGCAAGAGGGATATAAAGACAGCAGGATTTGGTACCTATTGTTTGCAGCATCCAGTTTGGATCCTATTTGTAATAGAGCCTTTGTTTGAGGACTGTGTGGACTCTTTACGTTTCAGTATTGTGTTAAGAGCATTTGATGCTAGCCATAATAACTGATGCATGAGTAAAGAATGTAAAGCATTTATTTGAAGCGTGTAATTTACACAGTGTTTTGTTGTTTTCTTACCCAGCTGGGGATTGGCAACCCTGTTTATAGAGTCAATCTATTTCATGTGGGGGTCTTCCTCTTTCCCTGCTGCCTTCACTTTTCTTAGCATGATTGTCTGTGCCAGTGAGTCTGGTCTTCTCAGGATGTGATCGAAGTATGAGAAGCTCAGCTTAGTCATACCATCCACTCATTTGTCTTTTTGGCAGTCTCTGCTATCCCTAATACTCTCCTCCAACACTACATTTCAAAGGGATCAGCTTTCTTCCAGTCAGTTTACTTCATTTTCCAGCGTTCACACCCATATATAGGAATGGGGAATACTATGGCATGAATTATCTTGATCTTGGTTGCCATTACATTAAGAATCTTTTACATTAAGAATCTTTTCTCACCCCTTTGTGGCTGCAAGCGGCAGCGGCAAGGTTTTCAGTGCCCCAAGTGAGTTACCCCACCCGTGCCTGCCCCGCTGCCCCCACTCAGCCCCTTCCTCCTCCCCACCACCACCCACCAGCCCACCAACAGCACTCCAGGCACTTGCCTTGCAAGTCGAGTCCTGCTTCTCCCTGACTCGCTCCCTGGCCTCTGGTGCTGCTGCTGGGATTTAACTGGCCAGAAGGTTGGTTGCAGCTTTCTCCACTGCTGGGTTTCTTCCAGGTTGGTGCTTTCTCCCAACCTGCAGGAGTCCGCCCCTGCCAACACCCCCCCTATTGCAGGATGCCACTCTAGGCAGCAGCCTACACTGCTGAATGGTTGGCGCTGGCCCTGGTGGCTGCCCTTCCCAGTCAGTCTCCTTATTTTTTTTTATTGCAGTCTCTCTTTTGGTTGATAGGGTTTTGATAGCATGTTGGATTGATAGGATTTTGACAGCATATTTTAAACCCCCTCAATCTTCCTTGTTGTATGTGCAAGCCATGAGAGGCCTCTCTCATCATTTATTATGTGTGACAGCATCTGTTCCAGTCTCTAACTGAACTCACACTCAAATGAGTTACACCTGGATTAAAAACAGATTTCCTTCTGCTATGACCCCTGCTTATTCTGTGATTTTTCTGTGATCTTGGGACATAAAAATCTCTGTAAATTTTTTTTCATTCTGTACACATCTGATGAAGTGAGGTCTGACTCACAAATAAACCTTGCTAATCTTTAAATTGCCACTGGATTTAGGTTTATTTCACTGCAGTAGGTTAACATGGAATTACACATATTTGTCATGCTTTGCCTTATGAAACTAATATCCAAACCATCCTTTGTGAAGACTGATGTGTGATGTTCTTTATGAATGATTCCCTGGTCTCTATTGTGCAAACACTCTACCTATTATTGATCTATTATTACTAAAGCTGCCATTATTAATGTTATATTATTGTTGCTATAACCTTGGATCCTTTGTTTTCGAATGGGATATGGGAGACAAAAACCAGCCCTTTCTCAATAGGCAGCCAGCTGTCTCTGCAATGGAATAGTGATATTCTGCATTTCCCCCCTCCACCCTTTCTGGGGTTTTATAGAAACTAATAAGTGAAGATGAAGCTTGCAATATAGATTATTGGTGAGCCTGGAGTACAGCATTATTTTTTACACAAACCAATTTAAATTGTATTACAGCCTGAATTAATGCCATTTTGCATTTCATAGCTTCCATGAAAAAGAAATTATCTACATATGAAAAATCCTTAGCTTAATGGATTGCTTCCAATATGTTTCTGAGACTGCAAAAGAGAGGAGATTTTAACCCAGGTCTCAATAATCACCAAGCAATGCTTGTAATGTCATTACAGCATTCATAAGTAACAGTTTGCCCCGAGATTTTGGCTTCTGTTTATTTCCAGCAGCTAAGGTGATGTAAGGAAATGCTCCTAATTTCCAGAACATCGTAGTCACCCGTCTGGGTGCCAGAGTGCCTGGAGACAGAGCTCTCACACATCTGACAGAAGGACGTGGGTTTGCCTACCAGAATGGAAAGGACTTATGACTACTAACAGCCACAATGCTAAAGCAGTGCTCCGTGTTCCTGGAAGAGCGCCAGCAAGGAAAGCGGATGGTTTCCAGTCGCTTTGGGCGAATGCCATCTCTATCTTGGAGCGGAAGAAAAGCGCACCGTTAGGAGCTATCCAGACCAAGCGGTTTTCAGCCTTGACCATAGAATCCACTTTGGGAGGCTAACACCAGCTATTTTCCAGCAGTACCAAGACTCCATTCAGGACAGCGGGAGGCACACGTACGCAACAGATGTGAGCCACCCATGGAACCATCAAGCTTATCCAGGCATGGATCCTGCCAGACCACCCAAGCCTTTGTCCAACGAAACCCAGGACAAAGACTGGTGCCAAGAAGAAGACTAAAGAAGAGGAAGACCATCTTCTGCCAGAGCCAAGTTCCTTTGTGTAAACCGGGTGTTACCTAGGCAATAATTTGGCTCTCTATTGTCACCATTTAGATAAGTTTAATAGTCTTAAGCATCTCCCCACCCAGTAATCTCCCCCATTCTTCTCCCCAACTGTCATTTTGGAGCCTCACCCTGGTCCATTGCAACCTGAAAGTCCAACCAGGTACCCCTGGACCAAGCTTGTTCATTGGTCAGTCATGGGCACCCAATTAGGTGCCACCAATTAACTTGCTATTGGCTACTGCAGAAGTCCAGCCCTTATGGTCACTGCAGAGCCTCCCCTTTCTCCTTCCTCGTACCTCCCATCCCCTAAGGGCTCAAGGTAGTCTATATATCCTGTAACACAGCTCTCCACATGTGTGCATCTAGCAGTACCCTAGTTCCGCTGTCTAGATCCATCCCTGATCAGTTTTGGGTCCATTTCCCCCGTCCTCTATCATCGCCATTGGAGCCTTCTTGAAGACTACGATCGGTAATTATCACCCTGTTTGTCTACCCATATGTTGTCTCTCTCTCTCTCTCTATATTTCCTAGGACTGTATGAATGATTTTATGAGTATTTTATCTTGTATGCAAGCCTATATTTTTCTGGAATAAATTGTAATTGTTTACTTAATTAGAGTCCCTAATATTTTTAAGCATTAATTTCTGGATGTGGAATCCTGTATACACAGGTAAAAGATCCTGATTAAGCCAGGTGCCCACCTGACAATTCCCCATCCTCGTTTTGAGGGCATTTTGGCTTACGGTGATCACAGCTTGCTTTAAAACAGGTGATTTCTACAACAGATAGCCATGTTCCCATTTTGTTTGTTGCCCAGTAATATATTCTGAGACGCCTGCACAGCCTTTGAAGCCATACATTTCCGAAGAGCATCTTTAGAAAATGACCAAGTCTGAATCTAAAGGTAACTAAAGCTGCACCACTTTGTCTATGATATAAACCTATCCTGATTTCATAGGAAATTAAATGGAGGGCCAGACTCAAACCGAAGTTCTGTAACCAGAAATCCAGTTGTGTAGTTTTGTTCTGCCCTGACCCAGATGGCCCAGGCCAGTCTGATCTCGTCAGATCTCAGAAGCCAAGCAAGGTCAGCCCTGATCAGTATTTATATGAGAGAACACCAAGGCACACCAGGGTTGCTATGACGAGACAGGCAATCACAAGCCACCTTTGAACATCTGTTGTCTTGAAAATCCCACAGGGTCACCATAAATCAGATGCAACTTGATGACAAAAATAGATTCAAATATAATTTTATTGTAAAAACAGCTGCAAGGATGGCCCTGTCTGGATCGTAACTCTTTCCCCCATGTGCCAGCGAAGGAAATTGTGGGAACATAGCTTCCAGCTATAGAAGAATGAGGCTGAGCATTTATCTCCATGGTTCAGGTATTAAAAACCTGAGCATGGCCAGAAATATGAGCCATTTGGCACGAGCTAAATAGGGTTCCCATTCCTCTGATGGGGGTGGGGGTTCCCCTGCTTTCAGGGCTTCCATCACGCTACCACAGAGTTGGCCAGTGGGGGAGCCCTGCTCCTGAAGAACTCTGGTGCACCCAATGTGATGTTGCTGGGTGATGTCGTTGAGCCTGGCATGTTGCATAGGGGATGCTCTAGCATTTGGGTAAAAACTCTATGATGACCATAGAGTTTCATTCCCAAATGATAGAGCATCCCTGCACAATGTACCCTGCATGATGATGTCACTTCAGGGCAATGTCATCATGATATGCACATGCCAGACAACCCTGGGAAGAAGTCTCCTCCCGGCAGCCAGGTAAGACCTGGCAACCCTAGAGCTAAAAGAGAGGAGGCAAAGAGTTCACATGCTGTGGCTTTGCATTTTCCCACCCAGACCAGCACTGGTATGAACTATACTCTTTTTTAATGTTGCTGGATGTTCGTTTCATTGTATTTGTGCTTTTTAAAATGTAAGCTCCTTTAGGTCTCTTGTCAAAGAAAAGTGGCATATAAATATTTAAATGAATAAATGACCCTTTCCATATGGATGGTTTTGTGAGCATTGATGCTCATAGTTCAAAATGAGCAATTTTTGAGCTTTTATTTTGCATTGGCACAGTTGGTAGGATTCAGCATGGCAGGCTGGCAGGAAAGCTGCTGCTTGTTGCATGCTTGCAATCCCTGGATTGCTCAGAGTGTCATCCAGGTTCATCAAGGGCAAATCATGCATCATTTAAAATCAGCTACATTTCCAGTGTTTGGATTTGTGCCAGTACAGTTGACACAGCATTCATTGTGTGTGCATGCTCAGGACTTACTGGATGGAACTACAGTTCCCAAGCAGCATTGCAAAATTGTTCAAAGCATTAGCAATCCGAGTGAGGACCTTGCTTTGAAGGCTAGGCTGCAAAATGAGGCTGGGCTTCTAGAGAGACATGCCACACTGCTTTCTGCTCTGCTTAGGGTTGCCAAGTCCAATTAAAGAAAAATCTGGGGACTTTGGGGGTGGAGCCAGGAGACTTTGGGGGTGGAGCCAGGAGACATTGGGGGTGGAGCCAGGAACAAGGATGTGACAAGCATAATTGAACTCCAAAGGAGTTCTGGCCATCACATTTAAAGGGACGGCACACTTTTTCAATGCTTTCCTTCCATAGGAAATAATGAAGGATAGGGGCACCATCTTTTGGGGCTCATAGAATTGGACCCTCTAGTCCAGTCGTTTTGAAACTTGGGGGGTATTTTGGGGAGAGGCACTAGATATTATACTAAAAATTTGGTGCCTCTACTTCAAAAAATAGCCCCCCCAGAGCCCCCAATACCCACGGATCAATTCCCTATTATTCCCTATGGGAATAGTTCTCCATAGGGAATAATAGAGTGCCCAGTAGAAATTTCCCTCCCCACCCACGCTTTCTAAAGCGGGGGAGGGCCTCCAAACCAGGGAATCCCCTACCCCCTCCCTCTCACACACACAAATACTTACCAGATTGGAGAACTCTACTTGCTGTGAAAACGAAAGAAAAAAAAAAGGGAGGGGCTGTTCTCCGAAGCTCTTCCTGCTTCCTGCCCAGCCTTAAAGGAGCCACACATTTTACAAACGGCTCAGGATCTCAACAACATGAAGCCTGCAGGTATGTTCTTCCCCCCCTCCACCCCCCCACCCCCGCTTCCCGATTTCTGGGGGGCGGGAGATTAGGCTGCGAACCCAGAAGTCCCCCGCCAGAGCGGGGGGGTTGGGAAGCCTAGCTCTGCTGCAGCAGGATTAAGACAATGGGGCTGCGGTGAGGAACACCTTTAACAAGTTAATGTATTTTCTCTTTCAGACAGGTTAGGCAAATGGCAGATGGGGACGGTAGAGCTGCAGGAAAACTGTAAGGACATGTGCTTAAAATATTTACACTACAGTCTAGAACGCATTTAAGTGTTGTAAGCATGTTTTGTAAATATATATATATATATTTGAGGCTACTGCCTGGAATTGGCAATCAAATTCCTTTCCAAATAGAAGCGTGAATGTAAATCATTAATTAAGCACTACATGAAATTGCCCTGACCTATACAGCCCAGGCTTGCCCAGTCTCCTCCAGTCTCAGAAACTAAGCAGGGTCAGTCCTGGCAAGTTTTGGGGTGGGAAACCACCAAGGAAGTCTAGGGTTGCTATGCAGAGGTAGGCAATGACAAACCACATCTGAATGTCTCTTGCCTTGAAAACCCAATGGGTCAGCATTAGTCAATTACAATTTGACAGCACTTTCCACCCCCTCCCCAATGAAATTAGGTTTGTCTCAGAAATCTATCTGCAACTGGCAGTCTAGCAGAATCCACTATCTGTCCTTCCTTCCTTCCTTCCTTCCTTCCTTCCTTCCTTCCTTCCTTCCTTCCTTCCTTCCTTCCTTCCTTCCTTCCTTCCTTCCCGCTTAAGATGCTTCTCTTTTTTTGTTTTAAATCTGTACTCTGACAGCCGTTGCTAACCCTTTTATTAATGGGAGCTACCAGTTAGGGACCCCTGCGCTAGGGCATAGCTGTGCTATCATGCTATGGGAACTGCACAAACACTCCTAGTAACTTCACAGACTGTGAACTGCTTACAGAAGTTATTGGGATAAACTTGGACAAACCTTAAAGTTCTGCAGTGACATAACTGTTACTCTCCCAGCAGCTTGTCGTTAGGGTCTGGCTCATTCCTGCACTCTTTAATACTGGTAGCAGCAGCAGTGGCTTGAAAGCAATGTGGTAGTGCAACACTACTATAAATCTGTCATAAAGCAAACCTCTGGGGAAAATGTGTTAAGATTCAATCTGCACTGCAGGCTGATTAGTAACTGAATCTTCCCAAAGGGATCTGGAAGCTGTAGTACCGTGAAAGAGGTTAGGGATCTCTCCAACGCACAAGTCTCACTTCTGTCTTCACCAAGACTCAGGAGTCCTTGGTGGTAGCCAAAATGATAAAATTCCACACAGGGACTGGCTTGTGTAGTTTCCCTATTGCTGCTGTTGGCTGACAGTACAACACAGCAGCGGCAGGGCTTCCGCACAGTATGTTTTCCAGGTAACTTAAAAAAAATGGCAATATAATAGCATTGTATAGATGTATCATTATAATAAAATGTGCATCAGTCTCTCTGGATCCCCAGCTTTCATTTTAAAAAGTAAGTCTCTATCCCATTTAGTTGTGGAGATCTGCTTCTTTCCATATATCTCAGCAAGGAAAAGGGATACATTTTTAAAACAGATTAAAGCTGTTAATTCAGAGCACCTGATGCATACTTAGGTATTACAGTATATTGACATAACAGTTATATTGCCGATTTTTAAAAGAAAAACAGAACCCCTTTGCAGTAGGGAGAAAAAATGGCTACTAGGGGAAGGGGGGAGATGGTAGCTGTGTGGCTGGGACCAGGAAACGTCAAACTTTTCCACCCACATAGCAACCACCCAGGCTTTGCTATGATTTCCCCAAAAAACTTTGGAGAAAAGTGGGTTTGAGAAAGATCAGAGAAAAGCCAGTGAAAATGCTGGGGGAAGCAGGGAAAAACTAGGCTCACTAAGCACCTGGCAGGAAGGTGGGGTTGGGAACATGGGTTGTCCAGGGCTTTTTTTTGAGCAGGAGGGCACAGGAATGCAGTTCTGGCTGGCTTGGTGTCAGGGAGTGTGGCCTAATATGCAAATAAGTTCCTGCTGGGCTTTTTCTACAAAAAGCCCTGTGAGAAACAATGGTGATGTCAGGGGGTGCAGCCTAATATGCAAATGAGTTCCTGCTGGGCTTTTTCTACAAAACAAGCCCTGGAGGTGGCTACAACATCTTCCAAGGAAAACCATAGAATTCCCAGTGATTCCTAGAACTATCCTACATAATTTCCAGGTTTTTCCTGAAAGTGACAAGTAGTCCAACACTGGTGTCCCCCCCACCCATTCTCCTCCTCCTTCCTCTTCTTCTTATACTGCCCACCCCTAAAGAGCTCAGGGTTGTGTACATCATATATAGCATACAATATATTTAAGATATTGCAAAAAATATATTAATGTGTATAAAACCAAAACAAGCTCTCACAGTTTCCAATAAAAAACAATAAAACTATTAACCGTCATTCTTAGATGGCATTCTGTATGTGGTTGCCAGATGGGCCAGATGAGATAGAAAAAACATTGTTGTCCTCAACCATAAGCCTGGTGGAACTTATGCAGAAACTCCTGGAGTCTCCTGTGCACTGAAATGAACAGGGGCTGCACTGGTGTGTGCAATACCACTTCTGTTCTTCCCCATCTTTGCCCGAGACTTGGGCATCCAGCTTAGTTTAAATGGAACTCTTTTTCAGGTTCCTGTAGTGCACAGAGTCTTGCTGCTGGAATATCGGCATAGGGGACTGCTCACACAGCAAGGGCTTTATTTATTAGTCTGTCGTTACAGTTTCCTTCACACTTCTGCAGCTCTCGCATTGTGAATAGTCCAACAAATTAGCAGCCGAGTTCTCAGTGGCAAGCTGGAATTTTTGACATGTGCTTCAGGTGGTTAGAATTTCAATCATCAGCAAGTGGTGGGTTTTGTTTGCCAGCTTCCTCCATGTTTTGTACCAAGTCTAACCCCCCTCCCCCCCCCACACACAAGCATGTTCTGCCTGGAGAGATGGGAGGAAGGGAACCCCACCTTGGTTTGACTAAATTTGGAGCATGAAATGAAGTTGCTAACAAGGACTATAATTTTGCCCTCCATCACAATTGATGCATATATACTGCAGGGGAGGTTCACCACAGAAATGGATTTGTCTCACTGCATAGAGCTGGATGTTGCGCGTTCGAGACAGATGCTGTGCTTTGGATTTTATCTTCTAACTTTATATCTTCTGCAAACATCTTCCCAGCTTGGTTGCTGAGGAGTTTGTTTACTAGAGAAATCTCTGCAACTTGTAGAGGGCAGAGAGTGGCCTAGAGTTAATGTAGTGAATAGTATGTTGGACTGGAGAAACCTTGGATCATACCCACCCCCAGGCATGAAGTAAACTGGGTGACTACCCATCATTAGCCCACAGCCTAGCAGACCTCACAGGCTGATTATCAGGATAAAATTGACGAAGCCTCATGTGTGCCACCTTGATATCCTTAGAGGAAGGTATTTTCCAACACAGACCTGGCAACCCTAGCTTCAACCCTCCCTCCTTTGCCATTTTCCTGACCAGAAATGGCCAGGGAGTCACTGCCTATGGTCATATACACTAAATAATCCAGTTTCAATGCACCTTCCAACTGGATTTTGCCAGTTCACACAGTAAAATTCAGTTGTAAAGTGCCCTTAAATTAGATTGAAAGTGGATTATTTAGTGTGTGTGACTGGAGCCCTAAAGTTTAAAAAGGTAAAGGTGAAGGCAGTCCCCTGTGCAAGCACTGAGTCATTACTGACCCATGAGGCGATGTCACATCATGATGTTTTCTTGGCAGACTTTTTACAGGGAGGTTTGCCATTGCGTCCCCCAGTCATCTACACTTTACCCCCAGCAAGCTGGGTACTCATTTTACAAACTCGGAAGAATGGAAGGCTGAGTCAACCTTGAGCTGGCTACCTGGACCCAGCTTCTGCTGAGATCGAACTCAGGTCGTGAACAGAGCTTAGACTGCAGTACTACAGTTTACCACTCTGCACCACAGACTATATGTAAGTTTTCCCCTATGGGGCAAATATCAGCTCTCTGAGGCCCTTTCTGGTTGTAGGAATGATTCAGAGAGAAAGCTTAGTCCCCTTTTTTCTGTACATCAGGTCCAAATTTAATTGGGGCACCAACATGCTTGGGAATTAAGATCCCAGCACAAACCTCTTGATTTTGCCTGTCAATAGCCCACACGTGAACTTCATATTAATACTACAAGAAGGGCTGCGAACTCCAGGTTGGGAGTTCTGGAGATTTTGGTGGGGTGGAGATTTTGGTTGGGAGATCTGGAGATTTTGGGGGGGGGGGTGGTGGTGGAGCCTGATGAGGGACTTCAGTGAGGTATAATGCCATGGAGTCCACATTCCAGAGCAGCCATTTTCTCCAGGATGAAATGATCACTGTCAACCTGGAGAACAGTCGTAATCCTAGGAGTTCTCCAGTCACCACCTGGATGTTGGCAACCTAACTACAAGGGACCGACTATGTTATAACAACCTGTTTATGCCAATAAAGGCTAACTTGACCTGCACCTTATAGATGAGAAGTTCAGGCAAAAAGTCATAGAAATAGGTCAGCCAATCCCATAAGGGGGCATTAAGATTTTAAAATACTTACAAAATGCCCAAGAGTCTCTTGTATTTGTCCAGAGTTGATCATGAATTGTGCTCTCAACGAGGAAGAAAGTTTCCTCATTATTGGTTTTTAGATGATGAGGAAGTGATGTCCTCAATGGGGAAGAAGGCTGGGGGCGGGGGAGTCTCAGTGAAACAGATATTCAGTTAAACTTAGGGACGTAAACGCTAGCCTAATGTTACCTCGCTGTGCCTTTGAGGAAGATCTACATAATTGCCTTTTCTACTAAGATGTTGTTCCAACGTACAATGGCTGCTGTTTTCCACACCTGAATAAACAATTTCTTTTTTCAGCAGACTCAATAGCTATGGGTTTTATTACTGCATTCTACACTTGCTTGCTTATGTATTAAGGGAATTTGTGGTGCTGCCTCTCCAGACTCCTGTTACAAGTAAAAACAATACTATAAGATCATTAAAAGTACACTAAAGTATCAGCAAAGTTACTTTCAAGGGTTTATCTTTGCATGTGCTTCTTTCCCCCAACTTAATCAGTACTAGCTCAGGTGAATTTTTTTTCTGGTTTTCCTCTCTATTCAATTGGTGTGTTTGGGTCTTAGAAACAGGCAGTGGTAACATTTACCTTCTCTCTTTGCTCCCGTGACCTGAATCCTCCAAGGTTCCTCACAGTGTCAGAACACAGTTTGAAAACCACTGTTTGTGGTGGTCTAAGTTGTTATTGAATTATTATTGAACAACATTAGATAGATGATAGATAGATAGTCCTTCCATATATGCCCAGGAGGTCATCATGTTTGGCCTCCCAACATCTGTTGGCCGGCCCAAGAGATGCCCGCCTTGCCTCAACTAGGGCCAGGGCTTTTTCAGTCCTGGCCCCGACCTGGTGTAATCAGCTCCCTATTGAGATCCGGGCCCTAACTGGCTTATTAGCCTTCCGTAGGGCCTGTAAAATGGAGCTGTTCCACCAGGCTTTTAGCTGAGGCTGTGGGCGTCTATTCTTGATCAGGTTGGCCTCCTCGGTCAGCACTGTCATCTGTGCTAGGAAATGGAATAAAAACTGGGCAATATGTGATGACATGGTAATCTGAGTGCTGTTGAGTTGTCTGTTTATATTGTCAGAGGAACTCACTTGCTGCGGAATAGTGGTGTGCCAGCTTGCAGTTCCAGGGCAACTTGTGGGAAAATGGAGAGAAGCCCCGGTAGCAAAAGGGCTCTCCACCCAGAACAAGCCTAATGCGAAATCGATCTTGGTTAGTCGTTAAGGTACTACTTAGGGCTGCCAATCCCCAGGTGGGGGCAGGGGGGATCCCCTGGTTTGGAGGCCATCCCCCCACTTCAGGGTCATTAGAAAGTGTGGGGGGGGAGGGAAATGTCTGCTGGCCAGTCGTTTATTCCCTATGGTGATTGATTCCCATAGGATATAATAGAGAATTGATCTGCAGGTATCTGGGGCTCTGGGGGGGGGGCTGTGTATTGATGTAGAGTCACCAAATTTGCAGCATAGTATCCAATGCCTCTCCTCAAAACACACTCCAAGTTTCAAAAGAATTGGACTGGGGGGGTCCAATTCTATGAGCCCTAAAAGAAGGTGCCCCTATCCTTCATTATTTCCAATGGAGGCAATGCGATGGTCCCTTTAAATGTGATGGCCAGAACTCTCTTTGGAGTGCAGTTGTGCCTGTCACAACCTTGCTCCTGGCTCCACCCTTATGTCTCCTGGCTCCACCCCCAAAGTCCCCAGATATTTCTTGAAATGGACCTGGCAACCCTAGTGCTACTGGACTCTTGGTTTTTCTACTACTACAGACACCTTTATCCATCTTCATCTGTCTTCTGAGAGCTAACAAGACAGGACTAGCCTGAGTTATTCAGGTAAAGGTTGGCTTTCTACCTGAAAGAAATCACCGGCAATTTCCATCTAGGCCATTCTTTGATGGTTTGCTTTAGGCAAAAGTTCAGAATCAGGCTTTTTTATTTTGTTTTCTTTACAATTTTATTTACAAAATGTATTAAAACTCTTTGTACAAGGCCTCATTCAAATGAGGCTCAGTAATTTATGCCCAGACATGCAGTTTATACTTTGACAGCCAGGAGTTTGCTTGGCAAGTTTCTTTTTGTCTTTTCACTGAAGTGCAATTTTAACAACCAATAAAGAAATAACCTAAAAAGATTTGTTTTGAAAAGAAAAATAATGATAAAAAAACAGAAGGAATCCAAAAATATCCTCGAGTGGTTACTGCCAAACTTCCACAGCTTGAAGTTAGTAGCAGGACTCTTTTTAAAGCAGTTGACACTTTTTGTTTTGTTTTTTTAAACATGCACTTTTTAAAAAATAACAGCTCATTTCTCAAACTCTTCACCAGGGTGAAGCCTCCCTTTTCTGCAAAATTATTTTCATTTGATAAACATACATTTCTTTTTTTGTACAGCTTCTAAGAAAATGTTTTTTTCTTTTTACTTAAATACAACATATTTGCACAGCCTCGCGTTTCCCTTTGCCGAAACGTTATAGCATTCAGAAATCGAAAATCACAGTTTCATGAAAAAGAGCAGTTTGTTTTTGCTTAATTACCTCTGTAAAAACACGAGCAGCAACTTGGTCTACAGGAGTTTTCTTTGATGATTTTTTTATGTTACATTTTGTGGAAATGTGTTCCCCCCCTTTCTTTATCCCTATATTATATTCCTTGATTTAATGAGCTATCAAATATATCATCCGTGACTTTTTATATGCCTTGTTTTAATGAACTATCAAATATATTGTCAGTAACCTCTTTCAAACATTTTCTTCTTTTTTTAATTTTAAAGAAAAAATATATTTGTTATCTTTTCTATTATCTTGTTTAATATCCAGTATGTTATTTATGAAATGAAACCTTGCGGAACTATCAATCGCACATATTGTTGCATTAGAGGTAATTAGTATGTAGATGATACCTTTTTTTTTTAAATATACTTATCTATTTGGTAACTGACAGTGTGGATTGAAAAGATGCAGTAATGAATCTATGAAGCTGCCTTATACTGAGTGAAGCCATTGCTGCAGTGCCTTCCATCCCATCCCATGTGATGACTGGCAGCACCAACATCTCTGTTTCAGAGTCTTTTCTAGAGTGTACACCTGAGATCTTTTTAACAGAAGATGTCAGGGACTAAAGCTGAGATTGCCTACATTCCAAGCATGTACTCTACCACTGACCAATGACCTCTCTCTCTCAGCTAATGCTCTGGTGGACTCATGGATGGAACACATCCAGAAGCCAAGAATCTGGAAGCCAGCAAAGCCGAGTCTCTTATCTTTCAACAGCATGTACTGGAATGTATTATATTCCTCACGACACTAAAAAAGCCTAACTATCCTGTTGAGAAGCAGCTATGACAGGATGAATGACAGCAGTTCAAACTACTGTAGTTCATGCTTAAGAGGGTTTCGTTGTGGTCCAGACCAACCGGTCTCGTTTGAGGTACCATCCTGTTTTCCTTTACGAAGCGAGGCCGATCCGCAAAGCATCGTTTGAGCACAGTGCTGGATTCTGAATTACAAAATTGAATGGGGTGGAGGGTGGGTGGATTCTGAACCTTCATTACGGAGGCAATAGATTTCTGCTATTTTCTCACTTTTCTCGTTCTTGCTTTCAATGGCTCAGTTACAGCCAAAAGCATGCAGCCGGAGATCTAGGGGAGGAAACAAAATCATGAATGGTTTCTTCTCGACACTAGCAGACCCTATTTAAAATTAAAAGAGAGCACTTGCAAGATGTTAGAGGGAAAGGATTGCGTTTCTGGCTGGCCCTGCGTTTCACTTCTTGAATAACTGGCTTGCCAAGATGCTGGGTCTTCTCCCTCTTTCATAGATTGATTCATGTTCCTCCACAACTTGTTGATGCACTCTCCCCCCCCTCTGTTGTTTGTTACATTCACTTAGAATTGATATATGCATTTTCTTAAAATATGAGGCAGGATCTAGAGTCATGATGGTAGAAGAGAAACCTTACCACCAAGAGAAAGGAAGCAAAGCTTAGATCTATGTAACAGGCTGTTTTAAGGAATATAAGCAGTGGTATTCTGAGGCTTAATATTAAGGATAGCTTAATATTTTGATGGGGGGCACTTGAAAACTTGTGTTTATTCCTTTTCAAAAGAATGTGTCCGTATACTGTGCAGTGGTATCAAAGAATGGCTTCTGTTGAATTTCTGTTAAAATTCTTTTTACAAGAATATTTTTTCACATATTAGACTATTGTCCATGTTCATTTTTGTTGTTGTTTTGTTTTCAAGCAAAGCAAGAATATTTTGATGGTTTGCATTGTTTTTTTAGTCTTAAGAGTTTCCCATAAGGCACTGAAGGAAAAAAAAAATCCTATGAAAAGTTCATTGCACCATCGTCAATAATGTATCCTGCCTGACACCTCGGAGGGAGAAAAATTGGCTCAGGTGATCAGGATTGCTGAAGTAGCCGGGATCTCTGTTGCTCCTCCCTTTGCATGCCGTCGTGAGCGTGGGATCTGGAATGAGATTGCAAAAAGCTCAACTTTGGCCTATGAGAAGAAGCGGTTGTCATGACATCAGAGGAGAGAGACAGGAAGACAATGGGAAAAACTGATCTGAACTGCTGCTTGCTTGTCATGATATTAGCTTCCAAACTTGGAAATGGTGGACTGTGCAGAGTCCTATTGTATCTAGGTAGCTGTCTTCAAGATCCTTGCTGAAAAGGGGAAAGGAACAGATGAAACCAGGGCTTTTTTGTAGCAGGAACTCCTTTGCATATTAGGCCACACACCCCTTGATGTAGTCAATCCTCCAAGAGCTTACAGAAGGCCCTGTAAGCTCTTGGAGGATTGGCTATACAAGAGGGGTGTGGCCTAATATGCAAAGGAGTTCCTGCTACATTCATCATGCATGTGGGGTCCCATTTTTAATAGGACCGTGGTATGAGGGGAGCAGGGTTGCCGTGTCACAGCCAGCAAACCCCACGAAAAATTGGGGCCTGGGGCCTGGTGCACAGGTCAGGACAGGTGCATTGGCATCACTACCAGCAAAAATCAGAAGTGATGTCTTTGGACACTCAGGAATTTATTTTTAAAAGTATGGTTTTACACTCAAACGCAAACCTTTATTGGCATATAGCAGATTAAAAATAAAGCAAAAAAGAAATACAGAAAGTATGGTTTTACCATAGAGTCTTTATAATGCTAGAGTGTCTACTGTCTCACTTCCAATTTTTACTGGAAGTGAAGTCAGAACAACACCTGTGCATGCTCCATTCCCTTCCCCCCATTTATTCCTGTTGGTACTTTAACCAAGGGGCTGGGGGAGGTGTCTTCCACTACAGCAAGAGGCTTGGCATCCCTAGAGGGGAGTGGAGGGGGAGGGTTAAGCCCCTCCCTGGTGCCATTTTCCCAATCCAAAATGGCCCCACTGTTTGTCCCACTCACAGAAATGGTACAAATAGTGGAGTCCTTTTGGATTGGGAAAATAGTATCAGGAAAAGTGTATTGTTTGGACATGAGAACCAGGGCATGCATGGCAGAGGAGCAGAGCAGAAAGGAGAAATGAGCACAACATTAATTATTAAGAACTGGGTTGTTGACTTGCGATTCTTAAACTGCAACCCTTTCCCTAGGTCCACAGGACAAACCAGGAGGCTTGTGGAGTGGGATTGGGATTCTCCTTTCCAGTTCAAAACAAATCAGCATTCTCAGTAGGCCCATCATCTGTGGATCCAACATTATGCTTTTATTTTAACAACAAAGCAACTTGCCCATCCCAGTCCCCACCCCTTTTAAATAATATCTGCCATAACTCTTGGCCTCCAGAAGACTCAGCTCCCTCTCTCAAACATACTGATGGCCAGGAAAGACTAACATTTGTTGAGATATAGATTCTGTCTTCACACATACACAAAAATGGACAAACGTCACCTATAACACATTGCTACTTATTATGGAAAGAGGTCCCCAAACATGAACATCCCATGATTGTTCTGAATGTGTAGCATGGATGAATAGGCAAGGGAACACAGACTCAACCACCTGGGAAGATGGAACCAGTCCTTTCTTCAGCTGTCTAATACCTGCTTATTACTTATGGGTTGCATCCTGTGGACCCATTCCAATTACAGTGACACTCTTCCCCACCACAAAGAGCATTTCTTGTGTTTCAGGATAATCCTCCTTGTGCTGGAGGAAAGTTCCACCATTAGCAGAATGAATCTACAGGATCCACTGCAACGAATGGGAAAGGGATTTCTGACCGCTGAGCCCCCACTGTACTGAGTGAGATCCTGTTTCTCAGAACTCATTATTCTCCCTTAATGATGTCTACATGACAGCTGCAAGCTTTAATAATCTACCAGACACAAGTGTAGAAGATCACTTACTCACTGGAAAGAAATGCACTGAAATCCCAGTCTTGTAGTCAACTAAATGGGAAGGCTGACTGGGCAGATTTGTTTTTAAAGCCTTGATGCAGAAATTTCTTCCTAAATAAATCACATGGTTGTACTGTAGAACACTGGCCATTCTTTTTTTCTCTCTCTCCCTAAGCTTTGTGTTGACAGTAGGGGAAATACCTACAAGAAGCACTTACCTGTGTTTAGTTCAGTTCCCTTTAATAAATAAAAGGGGAAAAGATCGTAAGAAAGGCAGGAAAGAATTCTCAATTATGTCCAGTTCTATATGTAAGATTGGCAGGCCAGTTGAATTACCTGCGAAAGGCAAGATTTTTAATGTCTGGTACTGAAGGTTATCCAGGCCCTAAAGAAGAATGAAGCTGCTTCCTCAGGTGGCAGGTTGGAGTACCATTAACTGGTAACAAACTGCAATGATTTAACTTGCTACTACTTACTACAGTTCATAGAACTCTATTTTAAAAGTGATCTTGTTTGGTGTTCTTACAGCTTTCTGTAAAATGCAGTGGCCAGGGAGGGCTGTTCAAATGGATTTTTGGTGTGTTGAGGTGAGAGTCTGCAATGTGACGGAAGGTGTGTCTTGTTATACCAGCTAATACCAGTGAAGTCCACCCCTTCAGTGTGTGTACATTGTTTGGATTACCAACAACCAGAAGGCTTTGGGTCAGCCCTGGATATTTTCATGTATGCTTTCCGGTATCACCACAACAATGCGAGGGGCATCATGTTTAAAAGTTAATCAAACATAGGTCTGTGAATGAAAATGGTGGGGTTTTGAACACCTTTGTGGAGTCCACCCCTTCAAGTATGCACCAGTGTGTGTGTGTGTGTGTGTGTGTGTGTGTCATTTGGATTATCAAGTGCCAGATGATCGTGGGTCTGTCTGGTATTACTGTGAACATCTATGGTGGCACTGTGTTTAAAAATCAATCAAATAGGTATGCGAATAAAGATGGTGTGGTTTTGGACTTCTTCTGAAATGACATTAGCAGCGCTCTGCTTGTACTTCCAGAGAATGTAATCCGATTTAGGGGACAAGACACCAAACACGTCACGACAGGGACACACCAAAAACATAAACCAGTTGATTTGCTTACTAGACCTTCAGCCGTACCACTAGATCTTAACACTTTCTGTTCCATACACGTTGTAGCCTTCTCTGTACGTAGCATAATTCTGAGTATTGGGTGCCGGAGCAGGCTTAAAGTTTTGTGTGTTCTTTGTGATTTTCATTCGTTTGGACTCAGCCCGAGACTTGTAACAGAACTCTATCAGAGCCACCGTCATGGCTAGGCCAAGGCCTCCGACAAGAATATAGAAAACCCCAGCGACATTACTCAGGCTCAGAGCACTTGTCTTGTCCTAAGAAAAATGAACCAGTTGATTAGTTTTGCTGTGGAAGGGGAAAAAAAGAGAAAGACAACATGTTACTTCACTAGACCGAGAGGTGTCTACTTTGGAAGACCTAAAGTGTATATTGAAATAGCTTGCCCTTGCTAGTCTGCAGGTTAGAATTCTTGTGCGTAAATCTCAATGCAGAGGTCCCAGGTGAACCAAAAACACTTTTTGTCAGGCTAATGTAGTTTCAGTTTGTCCCACAGTAGAAGGAGACTTAAGTCTGGGACATCCAGAAGAAGATACTGTTTTTATCTCCTCATATTTGGAGCTAACTCTGCCTGACTACAAAACTACTGTTTCCTAGTCCAGTGGTATTCAATATGGAGCCTGCTTGGCTGTGTGTGAGTGTCTGCATAACGAATGTTACTATTTAATTGAGTCATTTAATTTTTTTTCCCCCATGGAGGGTGGGCTGAACAATACAGGGTGAATTAATAGATTACTTTCAAAGAAAAGGCCCTGGATACTGCCAACACTGAAGAGTGCACAGGGAATTAATTTGAATTTTGCTAAATTTATGAGACTTCTACACAGCGATAGGAATGTTTGATTAAGTTGGCCAGGTGGTGCTACATTACCCTAAACTCACCATGAGGTGGAATAAAAAGTAGTATAAAAATTAAAGAGCTGTCTAAGGAGTGTGTCTTAAATGTGTAAGAGACAGTGGGGGAAATCTTTAAAATGTTTTTAAAAAATAATCTCTCTGCCTGTTGAGATACCATCACAACCATTTTGCTGCTGGATTGGATTACCTGCTCTGTTGGTTCTCCAATGTTTCAATATTTATTGTTTGAGCTGTGACACAAAGAAAATCAGAGGGCTTGTCAACATGAGAAAGTTGAGCAGGCATTACCTGACATGAATTCAAACTGATGGAGTCAAACCAGTTCAAGTCCCAATGTGGACAAACCACTTCTGGACTTCATAGATTTGGCAGGAAGGAGGAAAGTTTAGCCAAAAGCTTGCATTTTATGTTGATTTTAATGCTGCAGGATTAAGCATGTACTTCTAATAGCATTTCTTCTAGGAGAACCCCTATTACTTGGGTCTCCATGAATGCAAGGAATCCAAAACCCAATTCAGGGAAGAGAAAGAGGCCATAAGACATTCTAGAAAGAAAAAGCAGTGTTCACATACAGGGGGCTTGCACTGGTTTCACATCTGCTTTAATCTAAACCAGCTCAACTCTCTTATGTAGACAAGGCCTGAGTAGTTGATGTCAATCTGGATTCCAGACCAATCTGGCAGAAATTGGAACTGACTGTTAAAAAAGTTGCAGGCTAAGCCTCAGTTTATTGAAAATCTTTTAACTCATTGCAAAATGCTTAAAATTTTGGGGAAAAAATAAAATTACCAAAAAAGAAAAGGAAGAAGGAAAAAACAAAACAAAGGCATTTTAGAAAACTGGGCTTGGCTATGAGAATCAATTTGAGTTCTTTCTTAGTTCAAGTTTGCATTACAAAGAGGCTGTTCCTGCAATGGTGCATTCAAACATCCGTCGGCCCAAAGGTGATCTTTACCAGAGGCCATGTCCTAGCCCTGCCGGACTCAATAGTGATCAATTGACTTCGGTAGGACCAGAAGATGCCTTCTTTAAAGTTCATAATAACAATTATTATTATGTTTATTATCATAGTAAATTTCAAAGGCACAAGCAGAAGGTAGGTGCTCAGTTCTCATTCATTTCTAACAGGAGCGGAGCATCAAGATGTGCTCTGTGCCTCTGAAAGACATGCCAAAGTACTTGGGGGGTGGGGTACGTCGTTCAAAAGTGCTCCATCATGTACATCTCCATGTTTCAGCATAGCAAGGAAGCAGAAGGTGTTCTCCCAAATCAAGAAAAAGGTATCTGTCCAGAAACCCATGGTGGCCATTCTGCATATGGAACATCCACTGAAATTTATGATCATTCCACAGGCAAAGGTTTCTCCAGGGTCACTCTCCGCCCACCATCCCAGCAAGAGAATTTGTGTGTGTTGCCTGGTGACAATAAGCTGAAAGCCATACCGAAAACAAAATCAAAATACGCAACTGCAGAAGTTTCAGGTATGGAAATGTTATAATACAGTAGCAAAATGGTTTGATGAATAATTAAAAAAAATATAATTCATGGAATGAGCCAGCAATAAAATAGTGCACTATTCGATTGAAAAAAGAAAACCAACAAAACCCCTCCAAAATTTCAACTTTCTTGGCAGAAAAAAAAGAGGATGTTTCATGCTTTTTAATGTGATGTCCTCTCAAAAATATCCTTAGCAATCATGCGGCTATTCTTCAAAAACCACTAGGTATGAAGAGGAGTTATGAAATTTAATCATACAGCTGTATGTAAACCTGTGAGAGGGCTTTTGGAGGCTTCAAGAAGACAATTGATTCAAACTGAATGTTATACTTAAAATGGAGATACTAATATTGGGGGGGGGGGGCGGGTTGTTTTGGTAAATTTTGAGAAAACTGACTAGGTTAAAAAAATATACTTACAACTAACACCTTTGATACTGCAAAAGAGAAATGCTGTCATTTTTTCTGATCTTTTAACGAATTTCTCCTTTTTCGTTCATGCCCTGCCTTTCTCTTGTTGCCCCGTGAACCTTCAGAATGTAAATAGTAACTTTGGAAAGCCATTTGGTATAAAATAAAACAATTGGGTCAAAAAATGTGATTGCTAATCAGTACAAAAAGACCTTCAGCGACTGACCTTACTTCCGGAGTCCTTGGCTCCACATTCACCCTTATCGTACCACCATTTGTTTTTCAGCTTGTCTAAGATGCCTTGTTCACTGAGTTTCAATACTGCAAGGTTTACAGGAGTTCTTCACGTGGGAAATAACATAAATAACATTATATTATGTTATTTTATGTTATTCAAGCTTTAAACTACTTTAAAACTATACAAAGCGATAAAGCAGGGTTCCTGGCCACAAACGTAAAATTATAATACTGCAGGCAACTGGATCAAACCCCTTAAAAAGTTAAAATTCTAGAGCATCACTATATCACCAGGTCCTGCCCATATCGCTTTGAGTAATCGGCATACACTGTTAAATAAACTCCATGGAAACAAGGTAGCTCAATTCTTCCCCACTTTGGATTTTTTTTTTTTTAGGTAACATGGTTTCTCAGCTTGCAGTAGCTTTGTAATGGATTTGGAAAAAGTCATAGTCAAGGCTTGCTTATTGAACTAACAGAAAGAATGGCTGTATCTTGGGGTTTTTTAGCTATTGTTCATAAATAAAGTCTTTCCCCACCCTCAAAGCTGATTAATACGATATTTAGATATTACAGATTTTTGTGGAGAAATGTTAACCCCTGGGACTTTTGTTCCTCTCTTTGGAAGGAGGCGAGAGAAAAAGCTTTCCTTTCTTCCTCGGATATGTGTGCGTACTACCTACATCCTGTGGTGGGATTATAGTTGCTTGCATTCTTATTCCTTGTTACCATTAATGGAAGTAAACATAATGGAATCTGCAGCCACAATGTTTATACAAACACATCATTCACATGGATTCATTCTACCAAGAAACACATCATTCATGTGGATTCATTCTGCATCTTCCACCAGAAAGAAAACTGTGGCTTCCCACTCCCCACTATTTTTCTCATCATAGCCGCACAATATTTGCACCCTTTCAAATATGCCAGTTTGTTACACACATTTATTGTGTTCAGAAGTTCAGGAAAGCAAAAGAAAGAGGACTAGAAGAGACATTCAAACTAGTTGTAAAATGCCCCAGTTCTAAGAGAGTTCTAAGATGGCTTTCTCTCAGTCTCTGAATCACCAAATGCATCATAGAAGTACCATGTAACTGGAGTAAACACCTCTGCCAAGATACCGGTGATTTTAGGACACCACTCTATGGTATCCTCTAGAGATCTTTCTTACAAACAAACACACATCTGCCAGATAGGAACCCCCATTCTGCAAAGATCCATTCCTATAACACAAGAAGAAAATTTGAGGCATAGGGTTGCCAATCCCTCACTGGGGAGAGGGGATCCCCTGGTTTGAAAGCTCTCCACCCCCCCGCCCATGTCAAGGTTATCAGAAAGAGGAGGATAATGGTCCCCATAGGGTATAATAGAAAATTATTCATTGGGTATCTGGGGCTCGGAGGGTGTGTGTTTCTTGAGTTAGAGGCACCAAATTTTCAGCATAGCATCTGGTGCCTCTCCTCAAAAAATCTCCCAAGTTTCAAAAAGATTGGATTCTATGAGCTCCCAAAGAAGGTGCCCCTATCCTCCATTATTTCCAATGAAGGGAAGGCATTTCAAAAGCATGCAGTCCCTTTAAATGTGATGGCCAGAACTCCCTTCAGAGTTCAATTGTGATTGCCACAACCTTGCTCCTGGCTCCACCTCCGAAGTCCCCAGATATTTCCTGAGCTGGACCTGGAAACCCTATTGACAGTCCTAGTGTAAACCAATAAGAAAAACTAAGCTGAGGAATTATCAGAGCCAGAATTACAAAACAGCCAAGATTCTCGATGCATTTGGTAAAATACTCACTTTGACTTTACCATGCATGGCACTGAGATAAATGTGGAAAGAACCCTGAGCAGACAGAAAGACCTATCTTTATGGTCTGAAGCCCAGCTACACAAACAGCTGAATGAGATGGCACAGTCCTGAGGCTGTCAAATGGGCACCTGAGACTTCAAAGGGGAAAAGTTTTATTTTTTATGTGTGGAGGGAAAACTCTGCAGGTAGAAATCTGTCATAGCAGAAACAGGGCTGGCTCTGGACTGTCTGACACACTAGGCACGCCTAACTTCTGGTGCCCCCCTCTGCACTGAAAAACATCATCGGGTCACATGGGGAGCACCCAATTTGGTGCCTCCAGAAGGACAGTGCCCTAGGCAATTGCCTAGTTTGCCTAGTGGCAGAGCTGGCCCTGAGCAGAGAGCAGGTTGGGAACAGACCATTTGTCTCCGATGTATTACTTTTTTACATGCTGGAAGTCTTGCATTTAAAATATAATCTCAACCCCCCCCCCCCATTCTAAAGTGGTACAGTTCGATCTATCACTTCAGTACTACACCACCATATTCTGCTGTATGGTCTCCAGATCTTCTCCTTCCCTATGCCAAAATAATTTCTCAACAAGAGCAGATTAATGACTGCAGACCATCTTTTTATCACTTGTAACGTGGACAACTGGGGCACCATTGCCCATTGTTAGTCCTGGTGCTGGGCTTCATTTTTTGAAAAACTCCAAATTAGCATTCTCCAGCTGTAGGTATAATCTAATTAACTATCAGTCCAGGGAATCTTATCCTCCTTTTGCTGGAGATAACTGCTGCATTGCGGTGATGTGTCCCAAGAGAGACAGCAGGCTTGCTATCATCTCTGCATTGGCGGAGCAATTACAGAGCCTCCTCAGCTAGCTTTGAGCAAGAGCGAGAAGGCCCACTGCTTTGCTGTTTCAAGGTATAGGTTGCATTATTCAAATGGCTGGTGGTGACGTTAAGCCTCAGTCACTGAACATGACAATGCCAGTCTGGTGGCACACACGAACAGCATATGAGATAGAACAACTAGAAGGGATGCTTCAGGTAACAGAAGGGGACTTGCGTGATTGAACCATCTGCCATATATATAACATTTCCCTATGCATAGAAAAGGATATATCTGAGAGAATTAGTTCATATCTACTATGTGTAGCCCTAAGCTGCAGGAACAAAATATATCAGGGGACTGGAAATAAGTATATGCCCTGCGTTCCTAGACCAAGAAGAAGATGATATTGGATTGATACTCTGCCCTACACTCTGAATCTCAGAGCCGCAGAGTGGCTTACAATCTCCTTTACCTTCCTCCAGTGAGTGATCCATTCACAGATCTCCTGTTTTCTTAAGTAGTAGGCCTTTCAGCTGTAGGTCATCAGATGCCAAACCAAACAGTGAGGTACATGTGGGTGTGAACCACACACAAGTTTGTTGAGAGAAAAAATTATGGAAAATTGCAAACCCCCCCCCCCCCCAAAGATTTGTATAATGATGCCAAACTAAGGGTCGGATGAAACAGCACCAGGGAGATCCACGATCAGAATCATGGAGAGGAGATAATATGAATCAAGGGTTTGATGCTGGAGCAAGAAAGTTAGGCCTCCCTCCCCATCACCATTTCTCAAATTTAGAACACCTGCATGAAGTTGCTGTTCACTCTAGAGGGGAAAATGTATGATTGTCATACATTATGACGACAACTTGTCTCATGTTTTTTACTACTGTGGCAACAATCGCTTCAGAGAGGGAATGCAGTTCAAATTGGGGGATTATCTAAAAGGCCCTTTGACCTTTGAATAAAAAAAAACAGCTATGGGAGGAGGGGTGTGAACTGAATTGAGGCTGTGGCACTGGCTGAAGGTTTGTCTTTTCTCCCCTCATCAGTTTCTCAATTTAAATACCTCTTAGAGCTGCTACTGCCCCCATATGAAGAAACATATCATATATTACATTTTCTCCTAAAAAGACAAGTGGCAGCTTTGGGAATGAGGAGGGGAAACAGCATATGGGAGGCTGAAAAATACCTCCCTCAGCCTGCAGCTGGAACCCAATCTATGCATTGCCAGAGCTGCTTTTCACTGAAAGGAAAATGGAATCTATGCTAAGGGCCACCTAGTTTGGCTGTGAAGTTCAGCCACTCTTTTAGAAAAGACACTGTAAAAATCTGACTGAGATCTCCAAAACTCAGCAAATGCACTCACCAGGATAATATCCACATACCAAACCTTACAATGGCAGTAAAATCAACTAGATAAAACCATGTCTCACCATTTCTGCTTAGATACTTCTGTGCCACCAACACAGTACAGAAACATCTTTATGGAATGACAAGGCAGTGTTATTGCACAAGGTACCACACAGATGTTCAGATACTCTTATTTCATATCAGCTGCTTTGGCTGAGTTACAAATCAAAAAGTAAAAGGTAGTCCCTTGTGCAAGCACCAGTTGTTCCCGACTCTGGGGTGACATCGCATCACGACATTTTCATGGCAGACTTTTTATGGGGTGGTCTGCCATTGCCTTCCCCAGTCATCTACACTTTCCCCCCAGCAAGCTGGGTACTCATTTTACTGACCTCAGAAGGAAGGAAGAAAGGCTGAGTCAACCTTGAGCAGAGCTTGGACTGCAGTATGGCAGCTTACCACAGGGCAAATCAAGAAGACCCAGGTGCAAATTTTGCCTCTGCCACAAACTCACTCAGAGACCTTAGTCAAAACCATGCACACTCATTCTTTTTGCTCCTGTCTGCCGCATACCCTTCCAAATGTAACAACCAGACTCTTGTGCTAAAATAGGGACTGTTTCTGCTGAATTGAGACAGTCGAAGCATGTCAGTTCCAAACCTCCCATTTTGCTACTAGAACTCGTGGATGCTTTTCAACCCCTTATCCTCCAAGAGAGACAGACTTCAGCTGGGATTTGCCATTATTAGGAGAGGCGCATCAAAGGTTCTGTTTCTATTAGTTCATTACCACCTGTTTAAAACTTCATTTCACCCTTAGCATGCATAATTTGATGCTTTACAACTTCCTTTTAATCAGCCTATTGTTAGTCTCTCTCTCTCTGGGCTATGTAGAACTCCATCATGTTCTACAAATTCTTAACTAATCCTCCTGCTAGTGTGGGGTATTTCCCTTTCTTTGACTGTTAAATCCAAATGCCTTCTGGTCTTGCCAGATGTTGTTCTACTGTCTACTCCTTATCATTAACTGTAACCTTATTTTTTTATTCTTAAAAAAACCCCAAACACAACATGCTGAATTTGTGTTCCAGGTAGTTAATTTCACCACTGTTACATCTCCTTAAAAAAATTGGTTTGCAAATGTCATCAAACAATGTTGCCTTTTACAAATTGCAGGTGACCTCATTTGTATATATGTGTGCACCATCTGAGTAGACACACTCTCTTTGAGGCACCAGGATAAAATGTTTCCATTCCCCACCCCCCACCCCGGCTTTTAATTAAGGGGTCTTTGTAACACCATTGGAGTGTGTTTTCAGTCTGAAAACGGTTATTTTAAACTGCTCAATAGTGTACATTTGTATGCTGCGGCTGGGTTCTTTAATGATGGGTTTGAATTCATAACTTTAAATGTTTTGTTATGATCCTGTTTTATTTTGTAAGATGCCTCAGGCAGGTTCCCTGGAGAGGCAGCATAAAAATAGCTATAAATATAAATAAAAAAATGTGTTTCATACTCATGACATATAGCTAGGGCCGCCAACCTCTAGGAGATCTCTTGCTGTTACAACTGATCTCCAGGGGACAGAGATCAGTTCACCTGGAGAAAATGGCCCGTTTGGAAGGTGAACTCTATGGCATTATAACCCATTGAAGTCCGTCCCCTCCCCTCCCCAAACTTTGCCCTTCTCAGGCTCCAGTCCATAATCTCCAGGTATTTCCCAACTCAAACCTGACAACCCTGCATATAATGGCTGGGGTCTCTCAGTGTAGCATGAAATTGCTGAGCAGACAGGTTAAAACGGATAAAAGGAAGTACTTCTTCACCCAAAGGGTGATTAACATGTGGAATTCACTGCCACAGGAGGTGGTGGCGGCCACAAGTATAGCCACCTTCAAGAAGGGTTTAGATAACAATATGGAGCACAGGTCCATCAGTGGCTATTAGCCACAGTGTATGTGTGTATATAAATTTTTTTGCCACTGTGTGACACAGAGTGTTGGACTTGATGGGCCGTTGGCCTGATCCAACATGGCTTCTCTTATGTTCTTATGTTCTCTTATGTTCTTATGGATGTGCTAAGCAAGGACTGCCATCAGTGTTTCAATTTCCATTCAGATAAGAAGACTTAGAACAGGGGTGGCCAATGGTAGCTCTCCAGATTTTTTTGCCTACAACTCCCAACAGCCAGCATGACCAATGGCTGGGGTTGATGGGAGTTGTAGGCAAAAAACATCTGGAGAGCTACCGTTGGCCACCCCTGACTTAGAAGACTGCAGATTTATACCTCGCCCATCTCTCTGCATCTCAGAGACTCAGAGTGGCTTACAATCTCCTTTATCTTTTCCCCCCACAACAGACACCCTGTGAGGTGGGTGGGGCTGAGAGAGATCTCACAGCAGCTGCCCTTTCAAGGACAACTCCTGCGATAGTCATGGCTAACCCAAGGCCATTCCAGCAGGTGCAAGTGGAGGAGTGGTGAATCAAAACTGGTTCTCCTGGATAAGACGCTGCACACTTAACCACTACACCAAACTGGCTTTCTATGAATCATCCCCAAACCACAGTTGTAGTCTGGGAAGGATTTACACTCAAATAGGGAGACCATTGTGGGGGCGGAGCAATGCAATCCATCAGGTGACCAGCAACAGGACTTGGGGAACTGATTGGTTTTGAACTGGTTGTACACAAGTGACTGATGTTGTAAGCAGTTCAAAGGACCTATGCAGCAGGTATGCAAATAAACAACCCTGAACAAAAAGACCACTTGATCTGTATTGATAATTGCTTGCAAAAAACTGTAAAAAATGGTCCGGATAATTTTTCAGGGAAGAATTGGTAGGTATGGGAAAATGCCCCTGCCTTCAGCTACTAAGTCTCTCTTACAGATGCTACTGTCCCCCAAAATATTTATTGCATCCTTCCTCCGAGGAATCCAGGGCAGATAATGTGGTTCTTTCCTCCTCTATTTTATCCTCACAACCACCCTGTGAGGTAGGTTAAGCTGAAAGAAAGCAACTGGCCTAAGGCATTCTTGGCTGAGAGGGGATGGGAGCCTCATTCAATAAGGTCTCGTTCTACCCTGAGGCTGTCTGTAAACCAGGGAGAGCTTAGGCTTATTCCGAGCTGATAACATGACACTGATTTGAAAGGCTTTGATACAATTCCAGTTCTAAGCCAGCATCTCATGATGGGTCATAACTTCAAACAGACTTCACAGCACTGGTGTTTTAGGCATATTGACGGTAGAGCCCGGGACCCTCAATCGAAAGCCTTTTCACAAACCCCAAATGTCATCATTTACACAAAATGTTGTCATTTGCAAGTAATTGATGCTGCCACAGCCATGACTCAATGGTAATTATAGGGAATGCCATGTTGATGCTAATGACTTCTGAAAGGGAAATAAAGAACTCGGCAGGCCTGCTGCACTTTTGGATAATTCGTGTCCCATTCCATATGCTAATGAGACCCGCCGCAGAGGTTGTTCTAAAGACCCCCATTTTGCGGGGAGGCAAAACACAGAGGTGTCTGCTGTAGCCAAGCCAAGAGACCCCCACTGCTGTCCTTCAGACTCAACGAAACCCACTCTGATGAATGAATACTAACGGATTGCTTAGGAAAGCAGATTGCAAATAAAAGACCTAACAATTACCACATTTCCCAGGACTAATAATTTCCTAGATGTAAACAGGCAAACTGCTGACAGGCATCACAGAAAGCAGTATTCCTTTTGCAACGTACTGGCTCACCTTTGCAGAACGCTTTCCATGCTGATTTGTCAGCTGCAAAAAACCCAAGCATCTGCCAAGACGCCTCAGTACATTGCAGAGGATTCTGGGTCACAGTATACAAGTTCTTGTGGGGTACTGGACTGCTCACTCCCACCTAGTAATCAAGGTCATTCATAGAGGCCCTGCTTCCTATGCCTCCTCCTTCAGGAAGGGGAACTTTAGTGGCAAATGGGTCTGTGTCAGACAGCTGCTCCACCCTTAATGGTCTTCAATGGTCTTCCTCCGCCAACACCAACCATGGGATTTAAAAAAAAGAAAAAAGACTGTATGCTCAGTTTGCCCAGACCTGGATGGCCCATCAGAAGTTAAGCAGAGGTAACCCTGGCTGTGGTCTCAAAGAGGGTAGTATGGTGATGGGGGGGGGGGGGAATAACACACGTATAACCATACTTTTGGTGAAAACAGGGCCACAGCTTATTTATTAGCATACAGAAGTAGGAGCAGGGGTGCAGCATAGGGATAGATCCAAGCATCAGGTGACCCTCCTGTCGCACGATGATCCCGCTACCCGGCCCGCCTGCCGGGAAAACCAAGAAGTGGCAAGACATTGGGGGACACAGATGGGCCTGCCCCCCTCCTGCCACCTGGTGGTGTGAGCCAGCCAGCAGCACAGGTGCTCAGTTCATAAGACAGGGAACCCATCAGACCAGGCCATTTGAAGAAAAACAACATGGGTGTTTCACAAAAGAGAAAGGTATTTAACAAATTGAACATGAAAAGAGAGATCAACTTGCTGAAGGTTGAGTTTGCATCATGGCACATCTAAGCGATTCTAAGTTCTCTCATAGATCATATTTTTAAAAACAGTGTGTTCACATATGTTCTCATTCACCAAGGTACTGAGGAGTCTTGTATAATGAGCAAACATTATCATGCCTGCTGGCGTGCAGTTTCATGTCTGTTGATGTGCCTGAGGGATGGATTACCGATTCTTCTGTTTCCTGTTGAATCATTTGAATTCTGGATGCTGCTGCATAAACATCTCATCCGTCCGGTTGAGTTCTACTCATTGGCCTTGTATTGTAGCTTGCCAAGTGACTGACAGCCTTTTGCCCAGAGTTTGTAGTTCCAAGCAAGGACTGCAAAAAACAGGCTGTTTTACTGAGCTTGGAAGGCCACCATGTGCGGCTGGTGAACTGCGTTTGGCATGGTGCATGTCTGGTTTAGCAGTAGCAGCGGAGGAGATCTGAAGTTGCTTCTGTGCCTGCTTGTATTCTGAATTAAAATATTTGATGACATCAGCCGTCCTTGTGAATTTAGGTGACAGATGTTGCTTTATGTTGTAATCCCTACCAACAATGAAGTTGTTAAACACAGATGTTGGCCAGTTGACAGGACATCTATAACTTCCATGGAGCAGGTCACACACAAATGCAAGTTAGAAGCAGTTGGAAGCAACTTTCTGCTACTTTCGAGAGTAACAAACACTCCTCAATTAATCTGCTGCGTTTTAAATTACAGTCTAAGAACATCATTTCTGTAAGCAGAAAATGGGAAGCAATTTGCAGTTGGCTTCCTTGTAACCTCTGAAAATTAGTCATCGAAGTGTTAAATGTCTTTGATGAGTTAGGAACTGTTGCATCTTGGCTTCGTGCTAGGTGTTCTCTCTTCCATTTTTTGTTAATATGTTTGTTTCTGTAATTAGTTTTTCTTCTGAGCAATTGAAAACATTTTTTTATTGGGCTGCTTTCAAGTGTGCAGATTTAGCCTTTGAGTTCAGTTCTCTTGATGGCATTTCATGTATTTCCCCCCACCCCCTCTCCATGTTACAACAGGATTTCCAGCCCACACAATGCACACTGCTGGATTAAAATATGTAAGCATGACACTGGAACAGATAAAGGTATACAGAGATGTGCATTTCTAAAGAACCATTATTATAAAAGTCAGAGAGGTATCTGATCTGGCAGATCATAGTATTCTATTCTATGAAAATCTTGTTATCTGAATGCAACACCACCGCATGGCTTGACTGGAGACTATTTGTATATATTTATATCAAACATAGCTCAGACATATTAAGCAGTAATGAGATAATAATTTAATAAGAACACTAATGCTCCCATATTGGATTAGGAAACAAAAGCTGCTACAAATGAACTTTGAAAATTCATTCAGAATGCCAGAGAAGAAACTTGGCAAGATGTAGCTGGAGTTAAGCCCCACTTAAGCCGCATTCATTTCAGAGGGAGAATTCTGTCCATTCTCAACTTTTCCCCATTCAAACAATACATTTTCCTCTAATATAATCAGGCTTCCTCCATTGGAGGAGGGCTGCCTCCATCAAAAGAGGAATCCTCACTTAGGGGAAGGAAATCTTTGGTTTTAGTCCCAGATCCAATTGTCCGGAGTATATTTCTGTATACACCTTTAACCTCCACAGCTCAAGCTAAGCAATTCTGCCCTTGAAAACAATGGGCGTTTTCGCACTGACCTTCAAGTAGCGCGACCACCCTCTTCACACCGGAGGATCTGCCCGGATTTCGCACAAGAAGCGCCGGCGCACCCAAAAGAGCCGGCTACTTCCGTCGCGAAACCCGCTCAAACGGAAACCGCCAAGAAGCAGGAAAACGTTTGAGCGGGTTTCGCGACGGAAGTAGCCGGCTCTTTTGGGTGCGCCGGCGCTTCTTGTGCGAAATCCGGGCAGATCCTCCGGTGTGAAGAGGGTGGTCGCGCCACTTGAAGGTCAGTGCGAAAACGCCCAATAAGATTCCCTTGACCAAAATGGCCTCAGTTTCCCTGATCTCCTCAGGTCTCAAAAGCTAAGCAGGATTGTTACTGGTTAGTACTTGGATGGGAGACCATCAAGGAACTCCAGGGCAGCTACACAGTTTGTTATAAGCCATCTTGCATTGCACATTTTAAAAGTTTCAGAAAAATAACTTGTCCAGTTCTGAACTTCTATTCAGTTTGAATTGGAAGTGGATTTGTTTTCATCTTCCTTCTAGTCATATGTCTCCTTTCTTGACCCTCCAGGGTTGGTGTCCATTTTGTTCTTAGAGATCGTAATTGGCCAAATGATCCACACTGAGTCCTTTGTAGCAAAGTATCTGCCTGCTTTTTTTTCTTTCTTTTTTTTCTGTGTCAATCATTATCCAGGAAAAAACCTGGATGTTTGTCTTTTTTAAAGTACAACTTGGATATAGTCAGCATATTGTCAAATAGTTCAAGCACCATCAAGGTAAGCTGACACATTTCCTTAATGAACTCAGAAGAACTTCTTTTTCCTTGGCATTCACTGGAAATTCTGAGATGTCAAGATAGATCTTTGCCAGCTTCTTCGACATAAGAGTTGCTGCTTTAGAAACTTCCGCAAGTCATCATTCTCTTATATACAGAAATAGATTGTAGGACTGCAGCTTAAATGGAGCAATGCAATAAACATCACTTCTGTGCAACCCAAATTAATTTCAATGGGATTTGAATGAAAATGTATGATGTACCAGACTGTCATTCAGGCCACCATATTTATGATGGTTCCTCCAGTATATCATCTGGTTGTAGGGATTAGTTTTGAAACTAAGCATTGTCACTTTCACTAAAGCTAAGTATTCACCCTTAAAAACTGCCTCTGGCCATTGCAACAGCATCGTTTACACATAACTACCTTGTTTGGTTGAATAGAAAAGGAAAAGTTAACATATCCATTCAAAATTGGATGAGCAGGTGCAAAAGAGGACAAGGACTCCTTAATAAGTTGTGTAAGAGGGCTTTGCCAGGTACAGGTTGTCTTGCAGGAGTGGGAAGTTGTACTGCTAAAAGCCTTTCTGCATAGCCATTTTGGGAGGGACTGTGGCTTAATGGTAGAGCACTAGCTTTTCATGCAGAAAGTCCCAGGTTCAGTCCCTGATATCGTCAGTTAAAAACGTCACGTAGTTGATGATGAGCAAGGCCTCTGTCTGAGACCATAGAAAGCTGTTGCCAGTCTAAGTAGACAATACTGACCTCCTTGATCGATCAGTAGTCTAATTCTGTCCAAAACAGTTTCATGGATGTGTTCATTCAAGACAGAGGAACGCTGCTCTTCCATTAAATCTGGTCACCCTAATTAGACATACTTCTTTGCTTAGCAGTAACACTTAAAAAAAAATGGAATGATGTCATTGTTACCTGTGCTGGGTTCTGAGGGGATAAATGTATAAATAGTTTTATATAGTTTTAAAAATAAATAAAAGTATAGCAGATTCCCTTGAGATACGTTTTCTGATCTCCATTCACAATCAATCAGATTAATTGAGACGCTGATCCAGAACTAAAGACACCCAGACCAGTTTCCCACTCACCCTATGCTGCTTTGACGTTCCTCTTTTCAGCTTCCAATTTCTCACTATCTGCCCCGGGGCTTCAGCAAAGATCGGCGTTTTTGTGCGGCAAAGAGAAACTGGCTTTTAGCGGTTTCTCTTTGCCACGCAAAAACACTGATCTTTGCTGAAACCCCGGGACAGATAGTGGGAAATCAGATGGATACCATGCTGAAAAGAGGAACGTCAGAGCGGCATAGGGTGAGTGCAAAATCAGTCCCAATCTATTTACAGGAAACATTTAAACCAATAAGGAAGGGAATTGCCATCTCTCTGATTTCTCTATCATCTAGTAATAGCCATCAAGATAAAGCCATAGGTAAAGGAGGAATGCACTTCTCACTGTTCTTCAGCCAACACAGAAGTAGTAGCTGTCACAGCAGTTACATCTGTCAATGTGTAATTATCCTCCCATATAAGCAATACTGCCCTGACCTGCATGGTCCAGGCTAACTCAGTCTTGTTAGATCTTGAAAGCTAAGCAGGGTCAGCCTGGATAGGAGACTATCAAGGAAGTCCAAGGTTGCTACAGAGACAGGCAAGCAACCACATCATAACATCTCTTGCCTTGAAAACCCCATGAGGGGTCACCATAAGTCAGCTGCAACTTGACAGAACATTCCACCACATGCAGTACTCGTATATAATACAAAAGGAACTACTCAATGCTAAACTGAGACAATGGTCTCAAAAAAGTTGAGGCTTGTGTCCTATGAAGTTGTTCCCCTTGTGCTTCTCTCCAGCCACTGTGGAAACCTCCCCTATTGAGGCACTCGCTTCCTCTGCCCAGGCAGACAGAAGGGCAAGCAGCAGAGGAAGCCTGAGAGATGCCAGGGGAAAGATGTCCCAGGATCCAAGCCTGAGTTTCTATCAAGGAAGCCAATAACTGTTTTAATTGTCTTCAATTTGTACAGACCTTCACAACACACACATTAGAAGACAAAGACACATAGGTTGAATACCAGGTGGTAACATTTGCAAAGTAGTATCTAAAGTTATAAAAGGTAACCAGGTGGCATTCATGGAACCAACTGGTGAGCAGAGTAACTTTGTCTAAATTACTCACAGGTGAGGAGCAGTGATCAGTATCAAGGGGGAAGGGAATTTTACCACACATGAGTGATGATATGTGAAAAATGGTTGTTAGCATTCACTTAGTCAAATAGTGAAAAGAATTTTATCAAATACGTGCAATCAGTGAACTCTGAGGAATAGGAAACCAGTGAAATTCTCCTCACATATTGCTGGACATTATAGATAACCAGTTTCCCACATGGGTTACAGAATACTATGGGCTACATCTAAACCACTGGAGTTTGTCCAAAGATATCTTATACAAGAATCCTTCTGTGATTGGACGGGCACTTTCCGTGTTTGGAAGGAGGTCTTAGGATCCAACCCTATGACTTCGATTCAACCCTCTGGAGGATACAGGCAACCTTTTTATCGCACACAAAGTATACAATACAATAGGTTACCATTTGGTAAAAATCCTCCTTACCATTTTGCAGGATGATACAGGAAAAGGTGCTGCCTCAAGTTCACCCTGGGATATGTAGGTTGTCTATACGACCTCACTATAGTAAGTTAATATTTAAACAATTAGCTATATTCAGTCCCAAACACATGATTTGATTCTATAATGCAAATGCTAGGGGAACTTCTTCAGAGATGTGCTCTTTCAAACAAACAAAAAAGTTCCTACCAAACTGTTTCACTTCACCTTATTTAGATCATTAAAGCATACCTTTTTTTTTCAAGGTAGTTTGTTAAAATTAAAAACTGCATGAAACAATTCCAGTGCCTCCAACACAAGGATCCAATTATTCTGTTATGCCAAGACAAGAATCTTCTGCTAAAGAAAGCCTCATTCTTCATATTTTATTTATTTAAATATTTATACTCTGCTTTTCTCCCCAATGAGGACACAAAGCAGCTTAAAACATCATTCCCTCCTCCTCACTTTTATCCTTATGACAACTCCGTGAGGCTAGGTTGAGAGGGACTGGCCCAAGGTCACCCAGCAAGCTCCCATTACGGAGCAGAGATCAGAACCTGGGTCTCCCACATCAGTATTCTAATGTTGGTCCTCTTAATGCAAGTGAACCAATGGATCCAACCAAATATTTCTAAACTACTTTTTCCCACACTCAAAGCAATTATTGTTGGAACAATTTTAAACAACCAATCTCATCTGAAAATGGCACCATTTAAACCCACAAAAACACTGTGTAGTTGCAACATTCTGTTTAGCAAATGTCAGGTGGAAAAGAAAGGTCTTATACAGCTTTTACGGAAAAAAGATGATACACAAGATGGCGCATATTACAGTGGCAGAGATCCATGAAGAAAAAGACGAGTTAGTTTTTATACTCTACTTTTCTCTACCTTAAGGAGACTCAAAGTAGCTTCCAATTGCCTGCCCTTCTTCTCCGCAACACCAGGCACCTTGTGAGATAGGTGGGGCTGAGAGAGTTCTGAGAGAACCGTGGCTAGCTTAGGGTCACCCAGCAGGCTTCATGTGGAGAAGTGGGGAATCAAACCCAGCTTTCTAGAGTCCAGTGCTCTTTACCACTACACCATGCTGAGCCTCATGGCTGACATCTTGGATGGCTTATCCAGGATTGGCTTGACTCAAAGGAGAAAAACCTCACTGCCAGCATAATATGTGAACTGGCTCTCTGGTTTTAACATTTATCACCTTATACTAGGGCAAGTCACTGGTCTATCTAACTGGCTGCATCTCTCCAAAATGTCAGGCTGAGAATGCTTTAGATGGCAAGGATCCAATGTGGATCATCTGTATGCAAAGCATATGTTGTGCCCTTTGTCCCTTGCCTTTACATCATTGGAACAGAAAATGGGCCTGGAATGACTACTGTCCAAGCTTATAGACAGACCTGTCAACCAAAGAAACCTTGGTGGCTTATATTGGTGAGTCTTGCTATTCACAAGACATTCCCAGGTCAATTTCAGATATGTCTAAAAATCAAGTATTTCCCTACTTTGGGCACATGCACCAGCGCATGCTGACAATCATGGTTAGGTGACAGTCATTATCCTCCAGTGTCTTGTGAATCAGTCTTTGGTGGGCTGTGCTATATACAGCCTCTGAAATTCTTCCATGTTTGACTCCCCAAGCATCAAATTTAACTAGCCTGTCACTTTATTATTATCAATACTTCACAATGGTGACAAGTACAGAGTGGGTGGAAATGTGTGGGTTATTAAAATCTTATTTAAGGTCATAATAGAACTTGGCATAAAAGATTAGTGTAGGTAGGTGCACAATTACTTGGTGACAAACTCAATATGTGAGGGTGGGGGGAAAGAAAGACGAGGAAGCAAGACAACAGGGGTCCATATCGGTAAGAAAGAAAAAAAAATCAGTTCTGAAGCACACATTCCCCCCTATTTTAGGCACATTATGTGGAAGAAAGTCCTACTGAATGAATGAAACAGCACAGCAGTGATCCCAAAATGTTCCTGACATGAGCCCAAGAAGGTGAGCATTTGGGGTTTCTTTTGGAATTCCACTGTTCCTTGACATGAGTTCAACTTCTTAATTAGGGTTAATGATGCCTATATACGAGGGTGCAGAGAAGACAACTGGAAAGGTCAAGACCAAAGAGAGTCAGTGTCGTTAGATGGATGGTTTTTTACCAGAGAGTTCCACATTCAGATCCCCAGTCAGCCATGAAGCTCACCGGATGACTTGGAGCTAGTTATTTTCTCCGTCACACCCCAACCTCTATGAAGGTGTTGATGGAAAGCTAAAAAGGATGGAAGGGAAAATTAGAGCAGAGAAAAGGTGTGTTTCCCATGCTGAACTCCTTGGAAGGGGGAGATATAAAAAATACCAGAAAAATAGAGATCCAGGTATGTGCCTGAATCACTTCTAGATAGGGTTATGGTCTATGATGTGAGCATGTTTAAAATTAGGGGACTGAATGTTGATCTGGAAATTTTTTATTTTACTGTATCCCACTAATCAATTGATAGGATGGGAGTAAGAGGCTGTGAATTGCCCCTTTATCTAGTTCTCTGCCTTTAATGTGGGGATAATGAGAACCTGATTCACACAAGTTGCTCAGAAGACAGATGGGATGAATGTTGCCAAGCACTGTGAACGTGCTAAGTACCAGTTAAGTGATTAACAAATATGGTTCTTCAGAATGATTCAAAACAAGAAACTTTTATGCATCACCAAACTATCCCTAGTTAGGCCTGAGAGAAGAGCCTCTCTGATCGTGATGTGCAAAAGCTATATATTCAGAGAGAAATAAAGACAATGTTGAACCTGCATGTACCAATGTGTATCAATGCATGTAGAGCTTCCGGTGGGGCAAACAGTACCCCAGGGCCATTTCAGTTCAGGAAAATGGCACATGGAGGAGGTATAAGTATGCATGCAGTGCAGTCCTAATCTGAAGTAGGACTCCATGTTTCTGGGAACTGGGTTCCCAGTAGGGAAATTACAAGTCACATCTGATAGAAAGTCCTTATGGCAGATATGGACACAACCAAAGGTCTTTGTAAAATTTAGTTAAGCCATTGGCTGTGTATTCACATGTAAAAAAACAGAATATAGATATCCAGGGATTTTTGTGCGAGGTTCCAGAGGATGGCAATTATCAGGCATGTCCAGGGACTTCAAGGCTTGCCTCCACTGTTGCAAACATGGCTGCTATTTGCACTTTGCCTAGTAAATTGAAGGCAAAGAGTTCTTGGGTTTGCCTCCCCCGCACCCATTGTTTGTGAAATCTTAACCTATTCCTCGAAGGATTTATGCAACCTCAGCAAACTCTCTTGAACAATTGCAGCTGAAGTGTCTTATTTACAGTCAGGAATAGATGATTTTAAAGTGCTGAATATGAAGACATTCCAGCCTGGAATATTAAATGGGTATAAAATGTCACGTTAGAATGAGAAGTTATTTTGAGCAAAAGCTACAGGCGCTGCCAGAAGATGTGCATAAAACATTTGCAACATGCCAAGAGGAAAAGAAGAAAGAAGAACAGCGTATTTTAAAAATTCTTTTAGTGGTGGGGGGGAGTCTTTAAGCAATTTTAAAGGGCTTATTTCAGTTCCTGAAAGGGAGACTGTATGTATGCATCTGGAATGAACTGGCTTGACCCACATTCTGTTCCCAGGGGACATGGCCTGGAGGATGGAGGTTTACAACTGAAAATGACCACCCGTTCTTAAGAGTTGCTTTGTGCAAACAAATAAATGAATGGGAGCCATTTGCAACCTGCAGGTTAAAACCATGGAAGACAAGATGCTGATTTCAAGTTTTATTAGAGATTGTGGGGCACAGAAAGGGCTACAGCACCACTTAGCATTTTGTCAGCTGGGGTCCAATTAATTCTTTCAGAGCACCCAAAAGCTTAGTCCTGCCTAATTGGATTTTGAACTTTTAAAAAGTGAAGGCCCTCCATGCATAATTAACATATGGAATTCATTGCCATAAGTAACGGCAACAGCTATTTGCCTAGATAGCTTTATAAAAAGAACTGAACATTATCTTTAGAAGACAGGAACACTGGAACAATCTACAGGATTGGACCATGTGTGCACCTAGCATTATACTTCCAGCTGGTGCTAGGTGCATGCCTTCATGAATTTAAAAGTGGATGAGGAAGGCAAAAGTCTTCTTCCGATTTTTTTCTTTGGCACCTATGTTCTGGAGCACATTGCATCCAAGCATGGAGATTCCATTTTCTGAAGAGCTAAGGATAGGACTTCCAGGGACTATTAGCCCTAAAAACCAAATCAAACCTCTGTCAAAAGAGGCATTAGATGTAAGAATGCCACAATATAAAAATCAAGGGGTGGCCATGACTTTTATGCCTGCCTATTAGAAACTGAGCATGCGGTTGGCCTTCTGGAAACAGAATCCTGGACTAGGTTAAGTTCTAACTAGATGATACGCATTTAGAGTGCTGTGTTTATAGCTCAAAGTGTTTTTAAACTCACCAGGTACATGGGCTTCCAATTTGTGAGGGGTTAGGGACTAGGCCTTCCCTGTACACCATTTCCCCAATTTAAAATAACCTCAGGATACCACCATTTGCCTGATAGGGAAAAAAGAATTATATGCACTGGATTTGACACTCCCTCCCCCGGTGCAGCTAGTTAAACAACAGCAACACACTAGGAGCTCCATACAGGGAGATCCATATAGGCTCTCATCTTGTTAGACCCTTAGTTTAACCCAGTGGGGGAGTTCTTAGGCCATACCACAAATTGCTTTCACTGGGTTTACAAGAAATTTATTATGAAGCAAGGGATGTTATAAAGAGCTATCTTACCATCCTTGGTGGATATAGAAAACTGAGTTGTTATTTGTATCCTGGCCTATATGTTGAAATTTAACAGATTAAAGCAAGAATGGTGTCACTATCTTCATTAGAAACAACAAAAACATCATGAAAAAGCAAAGAAGCTTTTAATGTCACCCAAACTATTCTTAAGGCTGGGTGCCTAGCTGCATTTCTGGCCCATATTGTCATGCCTCTCTCTCTCTCTCTCGAAGAAACAAATCTAGTGAACTGAGAAGCTTACCTGCTATTTTGTGATGATTTAGTGGTATTTTAGATTTTTTCACTGTAATGAACCAACCCACAATTAATGGACTGAAATTACCCATTAAAAAGTGGCATTGCATCTTTGGGAATTCTTTATGGTATTGGGTTTTCATAAAATGTGGAAGAAGTAGCTCATCATCCAACATAAATTTTGGGTTGGATGCCCCGAATTCATTTTGCTAAAGGTGGATTCTTCTGCTAATGGTAGCTCCTTTCTCTAGATCTATTCTGTTGGTGGTGGAATTGTCCTCCAGTGAAAGAGATGTGGTCCTCTGGAGCAAGGTCCCTTGAGGAAGGTACTACTCTTAGTGGAACAAATTCTTGGGATACAACCCACTGATTTAAAGCTTTTGGAAATAAATGGATTCAAACATACCCAACCCTGTACTAGAGTATATTTCCTTGGCTAGCAACTAATTTTAATGCATTTTGATATTACTGTATGCAACCATAACTTCAACTGAGAAATGGCTTAGGGGCCTGTTTTCCTTTTCTTCTGTGGCTTAAGAGAATGTGACTTTTATGCAATGCCTGAGTAGGTTAAAAAAATGAAACACGATTTTGTCCCTGAGTTTCCCGTTATACAAATATTGTGTTAAAATTATTCAGAGACCGTAATCTCTCTTTGCACTAAGACGCTTGAGAGGACTGTGATCCACTTTGGCAAACCGACCACTGAACAGTCTTGCACAGTGCAACTCTATGAACAAGCAGGAAATTAAATATTTCATAGGCTGGCACGTGCAACATTAAATTTAAGGTTACATCAGGGAGTAAGCATTTGAGCTAAGATGCCTGTTTGGCTATCTTCCCCCGCTCCCCCACAGCTTTTAGTTCTTGTGGAGTACCGATGAAAGAATAGGAGGCAGCATAAAACACTCTTTGTTTTAATCATGAAACAATTTTTGCTGTTATCCAATATGATTAAAGTAACTGATTATTCCATTTGCCAGGCAAAGAAAAGCAGCCCTTATTAAGAAATGCAGGAAGAGCAATAACCACTTGAATGCTGTCCTATCCATAATCCTTCTGCATTGGCTTGGTTAGCTACAGAAGAGATTACAGTTCTTTAAGTAACAGATTGCAGAAAAACATTGCAATCCAGAGAATTTAATGGGATTCTTTTGGGTATTTGTTTTTGATGAATGGAACTAATTCACTTTTCACAAACACCCGTTCCATATTAGGGTGATTAGCTTTGATCAAAAGCCATGTAGGCTGTACATGTGGTGAGATGCAGCCCCAAGCTTTGGGTTTATGCACTCTCCCTTGCTGTGCCTTGAAATTTCAATGTGTGATGTGGGACCTACTCGCAAAATTAACTGTTGAAGCAGACTTTGTTCATGTGATCTAGAGACTCACACACAAACAAAAAGGGAATGGCAGATTGCATGAGAAAGGCCTAATACAGAGGGATTTATATGCAGGTGCCCTGACTGATGTTGAAATTATCTTTGAAGATAACAAGAATCATTAAAATATCACAGCATAATATACCTTATGCAAAGCTAAATTTGAGTTCAACCTGGAGGTTGGCAGGTAAGGTCTCTTAATAAATTCTTCTTTTAAAACAAGCTGCAGAACTAAACACCTGTTTTCTAATTTTCCCAGTAGCCACCAGCCTTGTGTTACACATGCGACGTACTACGGAGCTTTTAAAAATTCATAATAATTAAGCAGCTACAAAGGAGTCGTCAGCCTTATAAAACAAGGTCCCTTTATAATAATAAAAAACCCCACAACAAGCCCTGAACTGAAATACTCGTTTCCTAGTTTTCACAGTACATAATGAGCAGCTTAAAAAACCTATTCATAATAAATTGTTGGCGAAGGACGCTGTATACAAAAGGCCTCTCTGAAATGGATTCAAAACTAGCATATTGGCTTTTTGAGAAATTTTTCTCCCCAAACACACAACATCTTGTGCTAACATGTAGATTTCTTTTTTTTTTTTTAGAAACAACTACAGCTGGGATCCAAAGAGCCTCAGGTGCACATGTGAAGCACTTCTGCACACATGCTGGTAATTCTCACTTCTGGCAGCAGCCACTAAGTATCCTCAGACCTTCAGGGGCTGCATTTTAGGAGTGGCTGGAAGGGATTGGCTTTGAAAATCCCCTAGTATACAGGCAGAGGCTCAGTTGCAGCTCTTGGGTCATGAACGAGGGATGCAAGGGAATTTCGACTGGTTGCTCTCTCTGTTAGTTAAACAAGGGCCCAAGTTAGATCGCAACGGTAAGCAGGGCATAAAATAAAAAACCTGCTCGACTGAAGCTACTGAGCAAGCGAGTGAGTCAGCCAGGACAGTTTCCAGACAGTCTCTCATCTTCTAAAGGCTCTTTTTTCCCTGATGCATAAAATAACAGCCTTGCCGATTACTCTTGACTAAGGTACCCGATTGTGGTGACATTGAGGCTGACCTTGGAGTCACCTCCCCCGCTGCCGCACTCTCCTTTGTCGTACCACCATTTGTTTTTCAATTTGTCCAAGAGGCCTTGCTCATTCAGTTTTAATACTGCCAGGTTAACAGCATTTCTTGAAACGATAAAACATAACTCGTAAGAATAATGCACAGATGCTCGGTTAAGTCGTTCAAACGTATAAAGAAAGGAGCACAAGAGGACAAATTGCTAGAAAATTTTCACAGGGAGGTGGAGCTATAGAGATGTGTTTGTTACAGCAAACAACAGGGTTAAATATTGGAAGGTGGCATGGAGGATAAACATTTGCTCAAAAAACTGAAGTGTGCGGGACGGGAAAATTGTCTTTGAGAAAAAAAAGAAAAGAACAAAAAAAGATAAAGAAGAAGAAGAAATAGAAGAGGTAACGAGAACACCACGTCATGCAATTAACGCTTGCCATGTATGGCGGTTTTTAAACCTCAGGCTTTTACCATCTAAATTGAAAAAAGCCACTGGACTGTAAAAAAAAAAAAACAGCAACAAACAATCAGAACAGACAACACGGAGAGAACATTTAGAAAAAAATGGATGCATTTAAGTCAATGAAACCATAATTTACCGTCTTATTTAATTCCATGGAATATGGAAAGGTTATATATTTTTTTAAACTGTGTAAGTTTACCTCAAATCCACAAGAAAGAAAATGACAACACAATACATCAGGGTAGGTGGAATACTATAACAACATGGAGATTGTTATATTATTCCACCCACCTTAATGATGAGCCTTTGGGAGTTGCTACACCATAGCCTTTGGAATCCAGGTTCCCACCAACTTTCATTGTGTCACAGGGCTTTCGTTGTTCAATGTACTCATTCATGGTCGATTCGAGCAGGAAGGCAAACTTCCCCTTTGATTTCCTCACGCGGGCCACCCCGTCCGCCGTCGTTTTGGCAAAGACCGATGGCTCTGCCGACTTCATGTACGACCACATTTTCTCATACACAGCTATTTTGGATCTCTGTGGAAGAGAAAAGGGAAAAAAGGGAGCAAAGTTCAACAAACAATTTGCCACTTGACAGACTTCCTGAAATAGGCAAGGAATGATTTTTAAACCTCACATCCCTGCTGTTTAAATCCCTCAAATCTTTTGGGCAATTTCTTATTTTCTCAGCTTTAAAAAAAAATTGCTGGCTTTTAGCCATTAAAATGCATACATTTTTCAATATGATTTGTGCATCAATAATTTGCATGCATCATATACATATAAATTATATCCATTGTATTGTACAAAGAGTGCAATCCCATAGAGCATTTCCGTGTGCACAACATCACTAGTGCAAGTGAGAGTGCTAAAAGCAAACTTCACAGGCTGCTTACACTAAGTTGAAAGTGTTGGATCTCAATTTTCTTTGCTGCGTGCTCCAGACATACAGCACAGGGTATTTTTGATTGGGTCAGTACTGCAATGAAGCACTGTAGGTTGCACAAGTTGCTTGTCCTAACAGAACAAGGCTAAGTATATTTTCCTTTCTTCTCACGCTTTGCTGGATCCAGTCCAATCTATATCTAAAAACTGCATAACTTGAGCATGTAACACAAACAAAATCAACAAAAACAACATAAATGAAACAGCTTTGAAATTATATACAGACAGAAACACAGATGATATAGGGCACATCCATCCAGGCCTTGAATTCAGCAGGAGCTCCCAGGAGCACAGCTCCTGAACCTTTCTGATGCCCTCCCTCTTCCTCCCCACCTCCCTTGTCCATTGAATAGTAGGTACAGCTGCATAACAATCCCTGGATTAGGAGAGCAGGCAGGCAGCCAGCCACCAGGAGCTTTGCCATACCCCCAGCAGCCCTCGTTAACCCCTGGGGAAGTCTGTGCCACCCATTCTCCACTTCTTATGTGATTTGGGATGGTGGGTGGCTGGGGGGGTGGGCTGCCAAGGAGAGCCCCAGGTAAGCGAGGCCAGCCAACCCAAGCAGGCCTCACTCGTCCAGGGCTCTCCTTTCTTGCTTTGGATTGCTTTTGGCTGGTGGGGGGCAGCATATGCTAATGTTTTACTAATTAGCTCCACCACCTATTTTTCTACAAAATGACCCCTGCATCGATCCATCCCTAAAATAGGCAAGGGTTTTTTGGCTTTGCATATATATGATTACAAACATTATTAGGAACAAACTTGAAATTACAGAACAGCCAGTGTTGTCAATTACTCGTCTATCTCATTCATGTATAAAGTGTGTGAGTGGGTGTCTATTTTCAGTAATAGGGACATGCAGGTGAGAGGAATCAATCCCTTCCCTGCATTATCACTGCTAACTTTGGGAGAAAAATTCCAGAAGCAAAGGAATGCTAAATGATAAGAGCAGAGCAACAGGTCTCCAATCTCTTCACACACCTCTCTTTTTGAGGAAACCAAGCAGACACCCACCCACCTATTGCATACAAACAATATGGCTGCCCCCTATCACATCTCCTTCAGCCTTTAGTTAATCAAAATGATTGGGAAGAGTAGAGGGGACTTGCTCCAAAAAGGTGTAGAACTTTTTTTCAAGGAGGGACTATTGCTCAGTACTACAGCTCTAAAGAGTCACCTCTGGTCAGAGCATAGAGGCTAATGAGGTCTGCAGCTGCTGAGACAGAAAGGGGAAAAGGCCTTGGGATCATGGTGGATAGCTCAATGAAAGTGTCAACCGAATCTGCTGCAGTGGTGAAAAAGGGAAACTCTATGTTAGCAATTATTAGGAAAGAGACTGACAATAAAACAGCCAATATTATAATGTCCCTGTATAAACCATTTATATGTCCTCATTTGGAATACAGTGCACAGCTCTGATCACCGTATTTAAAAAAAGACATTGCAGAGTTGGGAAAAAAGTGCAGAAGAGGACGACCCAGATGATGAGGGGGTTTAAACACCTTCCTTATGAGGAAAGGCTGAAGAATCCTGGGTCGTTTTCGCACTCACCTTAATCAGCAGCGACGACCCGCTTCACCGCGCAGGATCTGCGCGGATTTCGCACTAATTGCCGCGGAGCACCCAGAAGAGCCGGAAAGTCCCGGCGCTTTTGCGGCGCAAACGGAAACCGCCAAAACCCAGTTTCCATTTGCGCCGCAAAAGCGCCGGGACTTTCCGGCTCTTCTGGGTGCTCCGCGGCAATTAGTGCGAAATCCGCGCAGATCCTGCGCGGTGAAGCGGGTCGTCGCTGCTGATTAAGGTGAGTGCGAAAACGACCCAGGATTTTTTTTCAGTTTCGAAAAAGGGCAACTAAGGGGGGAAGTGATAGAGTTGACAAAGAGAATTTTTTCTCTCTCCAGGGCAGCCAATGAAGCTAATGGGCAATAGGTTCAGGGCAGATGAAAGGCAACACTTATTTACACAGTGAGTGATGAAAATGTGGAACTTGCTGCCAGATGGCCACAGAAATAGCTTTAAAAGGGGACTCGGCAGATTAATGAAGAATAAGTCTGCCAACGGCTACTAGCCATGGTGACTAAAGTGAGCTTCCATGTTCAGAGGCAGTCAACCTCTAAAGTCCAATGTCAGAAGACAACATCAGAGGACAGCCTCAGTCTCTGTGCCCTGTTGCTGGCCCTCCAGAGGAACTGGCTGGCTACTCTGTGAGACAGGATGCTGGACTAAATGGACCACTGGTGTGATCCAGCAGGGCTGTTCTTATATTTTTTAACCACTACACCAAACTGAGAGCCAGTTTAGTGTAGTGGTTAAGTGTGCGGACTCTTATCTGGGAGAACCAGGTTTGATTCCCCACTCTTCCACTTGCAGCTGCTAGAATGGCCTTGGGTCAGCCCTAGGTCTCGTAAGAATTGTCCTTGAAAGGGCAGCTGCTGTAAGAGCTCTCTCAGCCCCACCCACCTCACAGGGTGTCTGTTGTGTGTGTGTGTGTGGGGGGGGAAGCTAAAGGAGAGTCTCTCTGAGACTCTGAGATTCAGAGTATAGGGCGGGATATAAATCCAATATCTTCTTAATCTTCTTTTCCCAATCACTCTCTGCTGTGTTTCAGGACTGGCTGTGACTGGATCATTTAGTGGCTCCAAATGCAGAGATGCAACACTTGCCCTCGAAGGAAGCATGCCCCAACAGTGGCTCATACAGAAGATAGACTCCTCTGCAGCATGTCATTCTCACCAGCTTCCAGTTTTAATTCAGAAAACAAGTGTGGCATCTGTCAAGAGTTTTGGAAACCTCGACCTCAGGGGTGGAATTCTAGCAGGAGCTCCTTTGCATATTAGGCCACACACCCATGATGTGGCCAATCCACCAAGAACTTACAAAAAAGAGCCTTTTAAGCTCTTGGAAGATTGGCTACATCAGCAGGTGTGACCTAGTATGCAAAGGAGCTCCTGCTAGAATTTCACCCCTGCCCGCCCTAATTTTATGGCCCCAATTAGAGCTGCCGTTTCCTCCCCTATTTGGCAGGACCTACGTGGCTTTAACAATTGCATAGCAGGCAGAAGTCAGCCAGCAAAACCTTTCCCTAATCTAGGAATCCTCAAAGCAGGAATAAAGAAGGGGAGACCTGTGTGGATGCAAAAAGCAACCACAGCACAACAGCTGCTCAGTTTGGCTGATGATACCCAGCTGGAAGGATATGCTAGGATTACAAAGCCTGCATTAAAGATTCATCAACAGTTTCGGCAATGCACACTGTTGAACGTTTTGCGGGAGAGCAACAAGCCTCCCAAGACAAGTAATCAGCTGTTACTCTCCATTTAAAACTTTTACTACTTATGGAACAGAGATGTGGCCTGCTTTATCACTCTAACCAACCCCTGCAATGCATCATTTGAAGTTTTGTGAAAGTCAAAACTTTGTGCAACAAAACAGTTCTGATTCTGTCAGAATCTACAACACCTGATAAATCCAACGGTCTATCCTTGCTGGGGGTTGACTCACTTTAGACTGCAGATCTGAAATGCACAGAATGTGTTGTGCTGAGAAAGCTAGCTGATTTGAAGAAAGAAAAATGAGAGCGCCCTCCTCTCTGCATTTTTTGAAATGCTTCGACAAATGAAGCATTACTGCTGGAATCAAATCTTGAACAGGAGCAGAATTTAAAAGCCATAATTGTATTCAGAGGACTGAACTTCAACCAAAGCCCCTTCCCCCCTTCTGAGGTCAGAGGGGATAGTTGCCTATATTCACAAAGCTGCCTTTCACAGAGTCAATCCATCAATCCAGGTCTAGTGCTCAGACTGGCAGTAACCCTCCATTCCTGCCACTTGAGATCCTTGAATTGGGGGAGATGCCAGGGATTGAACTGGGGCCTTTTGCATGCAAAGCATGTAGGCTACCATTGGGTTACATGCTGTCTCCCGCTAATTGAGGTCAATAGCTGAGCATATGCCATGTCTGACACTAATTTGAGAGCTTTTCTGTAGTCCTGGTCTAAGGAAAAGGAAGGGAAGGGAAGGAGGAACTTGGAGTCACTTTTTTTCTCCTGCTAACATGTTTTGTTCTGGGTCACTGAATTTGGTATGGTAAGATATTAGATGGTTTTGCAGCCCCCAACTGGTCTCACATTTTTATTCACAGTTAATTGAGAAAACTGATCTTCTCTCTCTTTCTCTTTTTTGAGGATTTCTTTTTATTTTAATATTAACCTTTTTCCTAAACCAGTCTCAGGGCCTAACCTGACATGGCATTTCCCACTCATACATTTCCTCTTGCTAGACCTTTCCCAAGGTGATTATCTGCAGTCTATCCAAGCTCCGACTGGGGCCAGTCCTAGACTGTCTGGCACCCTAGGCAAGGCTAACTTCTGGCACCCCTCCCTAAAACACTGATAATGTCACCAAGTCACAAGAGGATACCCAATTTTGGCCAGCGCCCTAGGCAATTGCCTAGTTTGCCTGCTGGCAGGGCTGGCCCTGGCTCTGACAAAATTGTGCTATGTTGTCTTGTAGGGCATGTTTCCTGCTCTGGATGCTGCTGCTTTGGAAAAGATGCCCTTCCGTCTCCACATGCTGCTCGTCTGCTGCCATGAGCTGCCAGGGTTCCCACAAGATCTGCCCCTCCAGAACCCCAGCACAGGCGTGGTGGATGCCCAAGGTGGATGCCCAATGCCATGTTGTGATCTTGCAGTCTGGTCAAGGGATGGGCTAAGCAAGGACCTTTCTGTGCTTTGGCCCCTGTGAAGTTGCAGCATAAAGGGAAGAACATGAACCCTCTGTAGAGCATCTCCTCTGGGTCAGCCTTCCTTGAGTGTTTGCAGAGCCTGTGGTGTGGTCTCTTTTCCAAAGCAGCAGCAGTTTGAGGAGGAGATGATACCCTGCAAGATAATGCAATGTAATTTTCTCCTGGATGGAATGCAGATATCAATTGTGTTAGAAAAAGTCTAACCAGCAGCCAATTGTCAAGAGTGCCTCTTGCCATGAATCCAGTTCCTTAATTGCTATGTGACTGATGTACCTGCACTGGGTCCAACCTTGGCTCATTATTACTTTGCTTCTGCATGCTTCTGCCTGTTATGTCTATACCTTACTAACTAATCACTTCTGCCAAGGTCAGCCTGTGTTATCTGACTCTCAGAGGAAGTGCTTCTGTTTTCTTTTAAGCTTTTACTAGAGATGCTTTAAGGGGGGAGAAGGCCTGTAATTGGTAGATTTTGATGCTTAGCATTTCGAATGTATAACGGATGGACCCAAGCCTATATCAGGGGGGACTGAGGCTATGGGCCTCAGTTTCAGCAAGAGAAGTCTTGCTCACTGTACCTGCCAATATCATGCAATAAATGTACTCTGAAAAAACCTGATGAGTTGATCGTTGATGAGGACTGTGCAGAACTTGACACCAATGTACGCTTACGAACACCTACGAATGTAGGTGAGAACAAGGCAAGGGGGAACAGAAGGGGCTTGGCTGCTTCAAGGATCTTTTCCTGAAGGTTTCTGTGGGGTTTTATTGAAAAAATATATCTAGTCCTTTTCATTATAAAGACAAATGGATAAACATCTAGATAGCGTTCTACCAAATTGCTGAAGACTGAAAACTGTACTCATTTTTCCATTGTCCTGGTTAATAAGTAAAAGAGTTCTAAGATCATATTATTTAGAGGATTTATAACCATCCTTTCCCAAAAGCTACTTGAGAAGCCTCTCATAAGAGAAATAAATAATAGAGTTTTAAAAATAGTGATATACACAGTTAATATAATTGGATGAAATCCATAAAATGGGAACTTATCTCACCCATCTTAAAACAGCTACTTTGTCTGCCAGTTAGTTTCTGAATCCAAGTCAAGGCACTATTCTTGGCCTTTAAAGCCCTTTGCAACCAGGGGCCTACATATCCAAAAGGCCACCTATTCCTGTATGTCCCAGAGTGTCAACTTTGGTGCACAGGCTGCCACCTATTGGCTGGCATCCACCAGAACCTGGGCCTTTTCATTTGCAGTTTCCACTTAGGGGAGAGCCATCTTAGAGTGACAGGTACTGGGAACATTTTGAGTTGGCACCTGGAGCCTGCCTTGAGTCATGCAAAAAGGTGGGATATAAATATTTTAGGTATTAAACAATTATGCTGCATTGGTTGCGGAACCTCAAACAGATCTTATACTTGTGGTTCTTGTCTCAGTCAAACAACTGGAGATCTGCATACCAAATCCTTTTTAAGTAGTAAAATTCCACCAATTGGCTATTTGGGAGGCAAAGGTGGGTTCAGAACCACTGTTCTGGGGCATCCAACAGCTGGTTTGGCTGCATTTCAGCTTTTAGAAGTATGTGCCATGCAGGGGATTCTGTCTACTCTGGGTTCACGATGTTTGATCACAGTGAGGCAAAGGGGACTGGAAACATTATATTTTGCTAAAGGGAGGGGCTGCGGTTCAGCGGCAGAACATCTGCTTTGCATGCTGAAAGTCCCCAGTTCAGATCCTGGCATCTTCACTTACAGGAATCAGGTAGAAGGTGCTGGTCAGATTCAACACAATACTGACCTTGATAAGCTGGTGAGAGGTGGCTTTGTGAGTCCCTCTGATTTAAACAGACCCCTGTACATTGCATTTGTTCCACACACCCACCCACCACCAAAGCACAGCCAGAAGACAAGTTCTGAAGCCCATCAATGAAACATATTTATCTGACGTGCTCTGCAAATTCCTTTTTGTTTTCCCGCGATGGCTCCTTAGAAGTCCAGAGGCAAATGTTTCTTAGGACTTCAAGAGAGGATGATTATAGCCTTTTAAAAAAAATAAGAACAACAAAAACAAACCCCGGCATTCAGATTTCTGAGCATTATATGCCTTGAGGGAGAAGAAAGCTTCTGTCTGCACCGCTAGCCTATTTTGGATTATAAATAAGCATAATCAACAATTCTGCTTTCCATTTCCATCCAGAAATATTTACACAGAACTCATTAGAAAGATGCAGATTTCCTTTACTGCAAACAAAACAGGATGTGCCACCCCCTTCTTCTATTAGAGCAAAGAGAAACACCAGCTCCATTGCTGGGAAAGCACTGCCTTTCTTCTGTTGGATTCCTAACTCTTATGCTCTGCATCTGTAGAAATAAGCTATAGTTTGCAATTTGCCTAAAATTAGTCTTAAAAAAGGGGTTTCCTGCAGTTTTAAAAATGTTCAAAGCCAAGCTCCAGGAGGGGTTGCCAAGCTCCAGGTGAGGTCTGGCGTTCCCCTGAAATTGCAATTGAGTTCCAGGCTACATAAATCTATTCCCTTGGAGAAATGGCAGCTTTAGAAGGTGGACTCTGTGGCATTTCATCCTTGCTCACCTCTCTTCCCAAATTCTGCCCTCCCCAGGTGCTGTCCTCAAATCTCCAGGAATTTTCCACACCGGAGTTAGCAATGTCTCTATGTGTGTTGGAATCAGGTCAGGGAGGCCAAGAGAAGAGATTTAAATCCCTCTTCTTGGTGGTGTTATCAGAATTTTAATCTTCTCCTCCCCCATTTCTTCCATGGGGCAAGCCTAGGGTTGCAACTTGCCATCCTCCAGCTGGGACATGTGACCATAGGAGACTCAGGGAAGGAAGATGCAACAAAGAACAAGATCCGTGAAATTAATAACAAAACAACGTTATAATAAAGATTTGTATCCGCCCTTATCTTAACCCTCAATATTTATCAATTTATGAATTACAGAAGTTCATAAATAAAGTCCACTCAAGTCATTTATTCCAATAGGTTGAGAAAAGTCCATATCAAGCTGCAGTTCAGCAAAACGACTTGTGCCTGATTACTCAAGAGGCTTGTGCCAAAAAGTCTCTTCCTGGGTATATTTCAAAGTGTTCCATGCAAGAAAGTACGTCTATAATTCACACAGGACAAAAGTGCTTGCGCATAAATCTTTCAAACCAGATCCCCTCCCCAAATCCCTCCCTCCCCCGGCTTCACCCCCAAAATCTCCAGCTATTTCTCAACCCAGAACTGGCAACTTTAGGCAAACCAACACGTGTACCTGTAGATCCCGCCTCTCCCCTCCCCCCACACTGGCGAGGCAGCAGAGGAGGGGAATCCCGATTGGTACAGCACATACCACCACCACCAGCTCCATTCACTTGATTCCCCCTTTCATTCCATTAAATGAATGGGGGGAAAATTACATAGACTTGGTGCTGAGACCAAATCCCCCGATTCTATGCTAGCTAGTCACATTTCCATGGCACAGGGTGAAATGACACTTGTGACTTTATTGCCTTGAATGGCTGTGCTAGTTGTGGACTGAGGGCTTCGTTACAGGAGAAACCCCCTGCTTTTTGTCCTCTGGGCCTTTCTCTTAGCCCCTGGTCCTGCTTTCAGTCCAGGCTCTAAACTTTTAGTGAAATACAGAGGACCGAGTTTTCAGGACAGCCTTTCAACGCTCTTGGGGTCCTAATGATTTCTTGCCTGACGTCAGAATAAGAGGAGGTGATAAATTCCCAGAGGACAATTCGTACTGTTAGAGTTTGCAGTTCTTCATATAATTGCTAGAAAGGCTAAAGCAGAATTTGACCAGCATTGTGGACTGATTTTAGTAATTAAAAGTGCAAATGATACCTTTCTAAACCCACTTACTTCGACTTGGAATGGTGTGACCTTGCATAGGATTGCACAGCAAAACCCCTACAGTTAATTGGTTCAGCTGGGAAATCTATACACGTGTGAATATCGAACCAAAGTAAATATATATATATTTCTTCGTTAATAGATGAGGCATGCTAATCTCACAGCAGGTAATCCCTTAAAAGAGGCATTCCCTTGTGTTTGAGAGAAGAGAGTGATGCCTGTTTCTAAGAAAATGCCTACTGTTATGCCTTACTAGCAGCTTGATTTGCCTAGATTAGCATGAGCTCAGCAGGGTCATCCATGGTCAGTACTTGGACGGGAGACCATCAAGAAAGACCAGGGTTGCTGCACAGAGGAAGGCAATGGCAAGCCGCCTCTGCTCTTCTCTTGCTTTAAGCACCCTATGGTTGGGGTCACCATGAGTTGATTACAACTCAGCGAAGCATCCTTTTTCTCCTCCATCTTACTGCATTTTTCAAGACTGTGCATGATGGCCAAATGCTTTATGCCAGCACTGCTGACTTCAAACAGTTTTATGGCACTTTTGGAGCAATGTGATTCAGCAAAACACACCTTGCTTTCAGCGGTAGCCTGTGCTGCTTCACTAATCTAAAGGATATGGGAAGATCCAGGCCCAAAGGCAAGCTAGAATAATGTTAACATTTGCTATTTCATTGTACCAGTCTGAGTTTTGCCCTGGATCTTCCAGATATTTCTTATATATAAATCATTCCTGGTGCTTTCACACATGCTAAATAATGCCGTTTCAATCCACTTCAGCAACCATTTTCAAATGGATTTTGCCATTTTGCACAGTAAAATCCAGTTGCAAAGTGCATAGAAAGTAGATTGAAAGCACATTATTTAGTGGGCGTGAAAGTGCCCTAGTGAACCACACAGGGCTTTTTTTGTAGCAGGAACGCCTTTGCATATTAGGCCACACACTCCTGATGTAGCCAATCCTCCAAGAGCTTACAGGGCTCTTCTTAAAGGGCATTCTGTCAGCTACAAGAGAGTTGGCTACATCAGGGGGGTGCAGCCTAATATGCAAAGGAGTCCCTGCCCTGGAACCACACAAGCTGTCTCAGATTGTGTTGGCTTTTCATGCAACATACCATGATACGAACTTTTATTTTAAGCCTCCTAATGTGCTTCAGCCACCACACTGTCTGAACGGGCAGTGTGGATATTTTGCATGTGCGTACAGCTTCAGTATGCACAAAATAACCATTGGCTTTTTCAGAGCTCCAGAAGTTGTACATCCTTGCAAATTACACACATTTTCCTGTTCAGACAAAATGGCAGCCACACATTCAGGAGCACTGGGGGGCAGTGGACATGGTTTATATTCATGGAAACCAGGGCCCCGGTATGAGGGATATAATGTCTGAAAAGGGCTCTAATTCCCATTTAAAACAACAGCGAATGCCTTTTAAAAATATCTGCTAGCCTGTTAATTGGGGATGAAATTTGATCCAGGGCTTTTAAATCAAATTAATCTAACTGATTGATCAACTGAGCCTCACAGCCCTAATTAGAGCCCATATATTCTTCTAACGAGCTCTTATTCATGTGACACAGCAGGGTTATATAAAGTGGTACAGTAAGTTTTGGGGGGGGAAATGCACGGAGCCCGAGCTGTCTTGGGCAATGTCATTATCATTATGGCATCGTTGTTCTCCCAAAAGTAGAACACTGAAACAGCGAGTGATTGCTTTCCCTGGGGCAGTGGCTGCTCTGCTCCACTGATACATTCCTAGCCGACAAAGTTAACCCATTAGCCGATTCTCTGATGCAGGTCTGCCACTCATATGCGGCCTGCGCGAAGCCAGTCTTGCAATTAGTACAGCCTGCAAGTAAATATTCATGAGATGGGGAGCTGGGATTATTAAACTGCATTTGCTTATGCGCTGCATTAAAGAGCTTGAGGAGGAGGTCAAGCGGAGTGGAGGGAAGATCTGCAAGATTTAAGTCATGTAGGACAGTTTTTCCCCCCTTCTCCCAAGAAGTTTGCTACAAAGATATAATAAAGAGAGGATTCCATTTGATTTCGCCACCCTTAAGAAAAGAACCATCCTCGTTAACCTAAGCTATCAAACAAACGGATTTCCTCTCTCGTGGCCTGCTACTCTTAATTGCCACTCTGATGTTGTTTCCATCTTAATTCATGCGTAAAGACAGCAGAATGTTTAACTGGAGCACTTCATAGCGAACAATTGCTGCTATGGCATCAGACAAGACAATATCATTTGTCCAGACTCCTCCTCCACCCCAGTTATTCTTGGCCAGCTTTGGGGTCCTGCAGCCTCCCTTCCTTTCACCCCATAAAATCCATCTGGTAATACAAACCCTTGATTACACTGCAGTATGTCTATGGTTTCTCTGCCCCCATTCCACATCATTGTCTGCTGCCCTGAACACAGTCGGCCTGTGTCTTCATTATCCCTGCTGTCTAATGAAATCTAGCAGGGCAAAATCTGTAATATGATGTCACTGTGTCCACATAAGTGGCAACCAGTGAAGTAGAGTGGGGACACAGAAGCTCAGGGTGTCAGTTACTGAGGAGAAAAAACTATAGACTGGGAACTTATTTTGTTCAAGCTACTTCAGTTAAATAGTTTTCCAGTATTGAAAGCACTTCATCACCTTCCTATTTGTTTCTGTGCTAAATTCAAGGTTTTCATTTTGATCTTTAAAGGCTTCATCCTCAACCCTGTTGAGCCTGTGGCCGCTTTTGGAATGTTGATAAATGTTAGTGGGGCTTCCAAAAAAGAGGCTGTCATGGGAGGCAAGGCCATTCACAAAGTGGCTCAAGGGGGTGGGACAATTAAAAAATGCAGATCCAGCTAGCTTGGCATCAGGGGGTGTGGCCTAATATGCAAATAAATCCCTGCTGGGCTTTTTCTTCTGAAAAGCCTTATGTGAAACAATGGTGTGACATCAAGGGGTGTGGCCTAATATGTAAATGAGTTTCTGCTGGGTTTTCTCTACCAAAAAGCCCCTGAATGCATCACTATCACTTGTAAACAGGTCAGGACTTTCAAGCTACAGTGGCATTGTGGTTAGAGTGCAGCACTAGGATCTGGGAAATCCTGGTTTCAAGCCCCACTCTTCCATGGACCTTGGGCCATTCACTCTCTCTTAACTGAAGTTAAGAAAGTGAGGGGAAAAATGACAGGGCAGAAAATGATGTTGCAAGGTGCTTTGAGTTCCCACCGGGGAGAAAAGCAGTGTGTAGATATCTAAATAGATGACTAAATATCTAAATAAGTAAATGAATGCAGGTATACAGTTTCTAGCATAACATGTGCATAAAATAGTTGGGGTACAGAGGTCTTCTGAGTTCTAAACCACTTGCTATGTGAGCAGCTGTAATGAGTAGCCTGAATGTAATTAAAGGAGACTCCAAGATTCAGGTGGAGATTTATTCTTGAAAATGACTAGACAGGGACTTTGGCTTAAACGCACCCAATTTTCATCAGTCATTAACTGAGCGCAAAGGTCACTTTGGTCTACTAGAATTCTAAAAACCAATTAAAGTGCGACATCAGGCTTTTTTTTAAAAAAAATGTCAACTGTGGATTAAAAGCCCCCTTGCTGATTTTGATGTACCAGCCATATTTGTTTGAAAGTTTAATTGAATATATTAGATGTTGGCTCTTAGAACCCACAAAGCAATGTGTTCTTTGTTTTTTTTGTAATTGCTTTCCATCATGGCTGACTTTTTAAAAGAAAAATAGAGAAATGTTGTGGTGGATTTAATAGAAGCTTCCATGCCTATGCATCTAAAAGAGAGGGGTCTTCCCTTCTTCCCTCCCCTCCCCATTTCCATCCCATCTGGGGTAAACACACTCTGAAATTAAGAAGAAATCTGAGACATTCCATTGATTTCTCTTCATAGCACCACCTTTGTAAGAATTATATTGTTGCAATGTGCATAAATGCTGCTATCAAAAATTATGTAGCTATTATCAGAACCATGAAAGTGGTGGAATCCTTTTATTATTTAATAGTTCAAGGCTGGGAATCTGCAATGCCTCGGTATTTAGAAAGTTACATATCGCTTTCTGCAAAAATGCTATGTATACAGTCTAGAAAGTTGGATCACAAGAATTCAGCATTGTGCTTTACTTTGAGAAGGGCAATTTTTGACCTACAAAGTCTGAATTCTTTGTGTTACCAACCAAACCCAGGATGATGGCTAGGGAAAAAACCAGTGCTATAAAGCAGGTTGCAGGCTGGATCTTGCCCAGCTCTGAAGCAGATGAAACTCATTACCATCTGTTCATCCAAAATGAATTGCTGGTGAATGTCCAACTGCTAAGGGCTAAGTGTTCCTGTTTCTAACAATGCTATCAGTGAATAAAGTAAAATCCAATGGTGAATGCCTTGGCAACCTTGCTAAAGAGGTCATAGAGTAGACTGTGAGGAACACTTTTCACCCAGAGACAGACACGTGCCAGGGATTCTCTGGCCAGTACTAGGAAACTTCATTGTTTAAACTGGAGCCAGTTTAAACAATGGACTATTTATAATTGATTAGATTTGTGGATTGCCTAATCCCCAAATACATGGGGCTCTAGGTGATGTACAACAAGGTTAAAAACATCAATGCAATATTGTTTTAAAAAATCTATAAAACATTCCTTCCTATATTAAAGTGATCTCCAGATGGCATCTCTAATTAGTGCTTAAACCTGCTCTGGGTACCAGAATCCAGCGCAATTCCAGACCAGGTTTTACTTAAGGCTCAAGGTATGCTGGCTAGTGAAACTGCTATGGTTTAGGGTTGTCAACTCTGGGTTGGGAAATTCCTAGAGGTTTGGAGGTGAAGCCATGGGAATGTGGGGTTAGGGGAGGAGAGGTACCTCACTGGGTATGACACCATTGAGTCCACCCTCCAAAGCAGCCATTTTCTCCAGAACTGTAGCCTGGAGATCAGCTGTATTTCTTGGTGATCTCCAGGTCTCATCTGAAGGTTGGCAACCATATGGAAGACTCTGTTAAGCCTTGTGTTCTTTTCTTTGTTCAATGTGAATAAAGTTATACCACATTTGCATAAGAAAACCCTCATTCACTCCCTGAGAAATTGCAGCATCTGACACTATCAGGGATGAGCTATTTGGGATTGTATGCACATTGGTCATAAGAACATAAGATCCATGTTGGATCAGGCCAGTGGCCCATCCAGTCCAACACTGTATCACACAGTAGCCAAAAAACCCAGGTGCCATCAGGAGATCCACCAGTGGGGCCAGGACACCAGAAGCCCTCCCACTGTGCCCCCCCCCCCCCACAAAGCATACAGAGCATCACTGCCCCAGACAGAGTTCCAACAATACGCTGTGGCTAATAGCCACTGATAGACCTCTGCTCCATATGTTTATCTTTTTCAGGTAGAGAACAGAGATATACAACATTAAGCTCTATGATTGGCAAACAGTATGAAACCTTCAGACTGACTAGATCATTCTATAAATAATAATCCATCTGTGACCCTTGCCTAATACTGTCTGTCTGCCATCACTCAAGTACCTCTGGCTCCAGTTACAATGTAAAATCCCTTGGGGAATCTGAATTGGAGAAAAGATACTTTAGGCCTTGATTAGCCACCCACAGCTGGCCCTGACAATGAGCTATGAGGCAGACAAAAGTTATTTTAGAAGTCAAAAGAGAAATGCCAAGCTGCATTCCCACATTCAATGCATCTGTCTCAGTGACCTCATCTTTTGCTTTTGCTAGAATGCTTCTTACAGATCATTTAACACTGTAGCTTCTCCTGGAATTCCAATAAACCTGACACCTCCATAAAATGCACAATGCAATATTCAGTTATTTGTCTGCATCCAAAATAACTATTTTTCATTTTCCTTTCTGAGAATGGATTTCTATTTGAATTACTGGGTTGGGGAGAGGGGAGAACGAGAAAATAATCTCTCTTGCTTTCTTTTGGCAATTGATCTTTCCTTTGAATCAGAGTGTTGGATGATAACTAAGGGGCCATGTGATCTAACTCTCTGGAGAAGAGTTATCAGATGAAGATGGTGTATTCCAAAATCACTATAAGAAAATGTCCACTTGCAAGTGCATGGCTTGATTGGCAGGCTTTGTAAGCAGATTGAACCCAGTTACTATATTCATTGTATGGAAAGGACCCTTCCTCCATTTCAGAAGGATTGATAGGAGGGTAAAGGGAAAGACAAGCCCCAAATGCCCATGAACAGATAAAGTGGCCAACCTCCAAGTGAAGCCTGGAAATCTCCCAGAATTATAACTGATCTCCAGATTACAGATATCAGTTCCCCTGGAGAAAATGGCAGCTTTGGAGGGTGGACTCTATGGCATAATATCCAGGCCTTGGATTCAGCAGGAGTTCACAGGAGTGCAGCTCCTGAACCTTTCTGAGAATTCCAACTTCTCCTTCCATCTTGTCCATTGAATAGTAGGTACAGCTGCATAACAATCCTTGGATGAGCTCCACCACCTATTTTTCTACAAAACTACCCCTGATTATATCTCACTGAGGTCACTTCCATCCTCAAACTCTGTTCTCCCCAGGAATCTCCATACTTAAAACTGCAACTGTACTTCCAGATAGCGATTGTGTAAACCAGTTTTAAGATGAGTGAGTACATACCAGATTAAAACAGTATTAGCTCATTCAGTTTATGATGTTCAGTTCATCAGTTGGCTAGATTTGCGTATGAGTAAGAACAACAATTCTTTATTTTGTTTTTTAGGTGATGCAAGCATTTGCCAGGACATGCCTCTTCTATAATGGTAGTATTTGAATTAATATAGTTTTATAAAATGTTCCCCGAGGGCAGTTTTTAAAGTTGATCAAAAAGGTTGTAGTTGATTAACATAAGTGATAATCAATTAGCTGTTGCAGTAATAGTGTACACACAGAATTACTTGGTTACATTTTTTAGAACTTTAACAGAATTATAATACATTTCAGAATCAAATGACAATGCACAGTAAATAGTAAAAAAAAGAAATAAATAGATGGGCAGGGCAACTGTAATCCTGACACTACTATGGAAACCGTTCTTTAGACAGCCATTATGTCCTTAAGATCTATTTTGTTTGCTTATTCATTAACTATCATGTGACCAGATAGGAGTGGCTGACAGCTACTTACTCAGTCAAGAGCAATATTTAACCTCTCTGAAAGTAGATAGGGTTGGGGCAGGGAAGGCGGCAGAACCCAGAGTTGCAGGGCATTATATAAAAGGGCTATATCTAGAACACTGAAGACTGTCTCTTTTCAGATAGGGACAGAGAGACCTATTTCTGATTCAATGCCTCTACCATCTCCAAGCCCAGTGCTGGAGTTTTCAAAGTTGAACCCAGGGAGACAAAGGAGCACTTAGGATGGGGCCAGCAGGTGCCTTGTCCCATCTAGAGCACTTTTTTGTCTGGCCTACCCCCATCCCCATAGGCTGTTAATTTAGAATGGGAGCTTGTTTTTAGAATAGGGGAGGAAATCAGGAGAAACAAATTCCGACTTGGCTACTATGACCATTATTACCTTGGAGTGCTTAAAAAGCAAAAGGGATGCTTCAATGAAGGGCTGGACAACTTTTTCAGCATAGAGATTGAATATTCATCAATCATGATGACACCACTCCTCCCATCCCAAACACCTGCAATGGATGCAAATTGCCTGGGGAATGTCTATAAATGTTACTAACCTACCTTCCTAGGTAAGCTCCTGTAGAGAAGTGAATGTGTGCGCATGCGTGCATGCATACATGCATACAGAATCAAGACCCTCTTTATGGGGTGGATTATCCTTGGGTGGGGGGTAGAGTAGAAGCCTGAACACTTACTCTAAAAAATTCTTTGGTTGAGCCTGAATCCAAAGTCCCATAGGCTATTTCGGTCTGCTTAGCCAAATCTTCAGCACTTTCGATGGGAGACACCATCCTTTCCACGGTGAGGAAGGCAGCGAGGTTGGCAGTGTAGGAAGAGATAATGATGAGTGTGAAGAACCACCAGACGCCTCCGACAATTCGCCCTGAGAGAGATCTAAGGAAGAGGAGAGGCAATTATATCATTTTAAAATGGAGGGTGGTGGAGGGGAACCAGAAAACTTGATTCCTGTTTGAGTGAATGCTGAATACAAAAATCACAAAATGATGTACCGGTAATACACCAACAAGGATAAAGGGCAGCTAGCAAAAAAAAAAAAAAAAAATCAATAAAATGTTTAACAATACTGCTTATTTGAACAAATGCATTAAATCCATTCTATACCTATATATCATACTATGAAATCATTCCAAAGATTTGAAACAAGCTGCAGTTAAATGTTAACTCAATCAGTGGGTTCCAGATCGCAAAAACATCTGTCATAATTAAATCAAGTCTTCCTTTTTTCCTTCCAGAAAACAAGGGACATGTTTTTTGCTACTGTTTCTAGCCATTGTGCCTACAGAATCACATAAAGTTTGTTTGGAGAGAATGTATCCTCTGTTTCTGCAAAAGTATTCAAAGTGGCTTACAGAAGGAGTTTATGATAAATTCATAGCGTTGGCTGGAGTCTTAAAGGTCATCTAGTCTAATCCCCTTCCTGTGCAGAAAATCCAAAGCTTAGAGCATTCCTGAAAGTTAGCTGTGCAGCCTCTGCTTGAAACCCTTCAGTGACAGAAGAGAGCCCATTCCCTTGCCAGGCAATTGTTGGTCTACTCTTAAATTAGGAAGTTTTTCCTGCTGTCCAATCACAACCTACCATTCTGTAACTTAAGCCCATTGAATTTAGTCCTGTCCTCTGGAGCAGCAGAGAACAAGTCTTTGCTCATGTCTATATATTCAGGTATCTGAAGGGTGATTCGTAAGTGTAGGGATGTGTTGTTAGTGTCCAAGATCAAGTTAATTCATGCCATGATATTCTCCATTATGATGTATAGGTGTGAAAATTGGACAGCAAAGAAAGCTGATTCCATTGAAAGGTAGTCTTGGAAGAGAGTTTTATAGAGGCCATGGATTGCCCAAAGGCAGTGGGTTCTAGATCAAATCAAGCCTGAACTTTCCCTACAAGTAGAAATGACTAATCTGAGGATTTCATACTTTGGCTGCATCATGAGAAGAGGAGCCACCGGCAAACACAATAGTGCTAGAAAAAGCTGAAGGCAGCAGGAGAGAGGAAGACCCAACATGAGATGAATTGACTCCATCAAGCAAGCCACTGCCCTCAGTTTGCAAGACCTGAGCAAGGCTGTTATGACAGGATGTTTTGGAGAACGTTAATTTATAGAGTTGCCACAAGTCAGAAGCGACTTGACAGCACTTCTCACACACACACGCACACACACATACACATAGACACTGTGGCATTAAAATATATTAAAAACACAGTATTAAAACAGAGAAATATATCTAAAAGCAGCTTGTAGCTTTCTGCAGACAGGTGTTCAATAGTGAACAAAACATGCAGGAGGAAATGCTAAGACTTTTGCAAGAAATTTGTACAAATTCTGTTGTTGGGGGTGGTGGTTTGCAATACCTCCTTTACACACCATTAATACATACCTTGGCATTTCTATTATCTGACCTATGTTCCCATATAACAAGCCTAGTTGCAAAGTACCTTTTGGCTGCCATAACAATCAGGGAATGAAAAATTAGCTCTCTTTCTTGATTTTTGACTGGTTTTTATAACTGAAACTCTCCGTTAATTTGCCATGCTGTACTTTTTATTTCCATGCCAATAAAGATATTTGGATTTGGATACCTTGGCATTGCCCTGTTTATCTTAGTAAACACTAGTCACATCCCCCATGTCCATGCATCCACACCTCATTGCCAAAACGAATTCCCTTCTGAAAATTCTCCTCTGAGAATATCAGTAATTGGAAGGGTGTTGCTGAATGTTTTTAATCCAACATTAGTATGTGTCCAGTGATATCTGATTTCTAAACTTGGCTCTAACACTCAGTTTCAGTACTGGTAAGACCACAATTCTAAGGCAATTCCCTGGGCTCTGTTCTTTGAATCTGGCACCTCATTCATATCTGTGCGACTGCAGTATGAATCCTAATAGCTAATTTACAACTTGGTGTGGACTCCATTATTTGTAAACAATTAAACAGGTAACACTGACCATGGGAATTGTCAATTCTAGGTGTACATAAAATACACACTGTGTAGAGTAGCTCACTAATGAAAGGAGAACACCACTTGTGAATAGACATGATGCTGATAAGAACATAAATAGAACCTGCTGGATCAGACCAGTGGTCTATCTAGTCCAGCCTCCTGTTTTACACAGTTGCCCTAGAGAGCCAATAAATAGTGCACGGAGGCCAAGGCCTTCCCCAATGTTGCTTCCTAGCACAAGGTTTCAGAGGTTTGCTGCCTCTGAATACAGAAATTTCCTTTGTTTCCCATGGCTTGTAGCTACAAATAGGCCAATCCTCTGAAAATCTGTCTAATCCCCTGTTAAAGCTATCTATGCTTGTGGCCATCACTACGTCTGTTAGCAGTAAACCCCACAATTTAATACGTATTGAGTTAAAAAGTATTTCCTTTTGTCTATCTTGTACTTATTGCTCCTCAACTTCACTGGATGCCCCTGGGTTGTAGTATTATGGGAGAGTTCATTTTCTTCGCTTTTGGATAATTTTATAAACCTCTGTCCTGTCCCTCCTTAGCCTTCCTTTTTCTAAACTAAAAAGTCTCTCATTCTATCTTCAGTTTTTTCTCATAGGGAATGTGTTCCAACCCCTCCATCTTCTTGGTTGCCCTCTTCCCCAGCTCTGCAATGTCCGGTATGAAATAAGGTGACCGGCACTGGACACAGTATACCAATATTCATATCACCAGACAGATACAGACTGTAGGTAGAATCATAGAATTGGAAGGGACCTCCAGGGTCATCTAGTCCAACCCCCTGCACAATGCAGGAAAGTCACAAATACCGCCCCCCCCCCCAAATTCACAGGATCCACATTGCTGTCAGATGGCCATCCAACCTCTGTTTAAAAACCTCCAAAGAAGGAGAGCCCATTGCCTCCCAAGGAAGCCTGTTCCACTGAGGTAGAAATAAGGGAAGTCAGACTTGCATCCTGTGTTTTACTGACCC